>NC_091931.1:39238077-39583077 GCF_041260155.1 Ptychodera flava | reverse complement strand
TTTTGCGTAAGTTATACAAAACACGTCAGTATTACAAAATGCCGCAGCACAAACGTGTATAACGCTTGAAGCGTTGTACAGAACACACACAATCACAAAACAGAACACACCGGAGCATTCCCTCGAGCAAGAGAGATGTTTTTATCAGCTCGAGTGAGAGACACAGATATTACTTAACTCCTAATCCATCAGCGGAAAAAAATCATTTTGTGGCAAGAAGAAATACAACGTAGATGTTTCGGGTACATCCCTTCATCGTATCTATGTATAATGTCATACCTGCTCTAAGTGGTGACGAAACGTTGTACCCGAAACGTACACGTTTTATTTCTTCTGATCACAAGTGTTTTTATCATCCCACTGGTCGGTTTGTAGTTTATTTTATCCACTTCGCTTGTTGCTTTTTAATTCCTTTTTTGATTTGGTTTGTATTATTTTTTCATCGGCATTTTTTCGTGCGTTTGAGCGTCGGCAAAGAAGTTACTCTTGTTTCCATCAGCGTTGCTCGGCACATGGTACACGACTTGACATTCTAAAGCAACACATTGCAGCCGTCAACGTATTTTGTCAATTATAGACTAATATCTCTGTAAGCAAAAGCTAGATTCAATTATACTTGTCCAGCTAACAGACTGTATTTAATTTTCTATGGCAGTGTGCCTCTGTACATCTATAAATCTTTGTTTACAAGAATTGAAAGAACCTTTCATTCGCAACACTTTGCACTGACCGGAAGTAAGCAAATCCAAGGTAAACGTTATCGAATGCAGCAAATGACAGGCTCAATTGGGACAATGAATCAAAAAGTTCTCACGAAATTATTATCTGTGTTAGGTTTTCAATTTTACTCTACGTAGGTATATGCGTTCATCATATCAATCATCAACGTTAGCCTATTATAATAATTACGTTAAATATTTAAAACATTATTTGACTTTGTTGACTAAAAGCTTAAGTTTTCCTGGGCGTCCCTATACTGGCTGTTTCCTCCATTGTAGAACAGCCGCTTTTCCTTGTAAAATGTTTACAGCATAAAAGGACTATGTTCATTTCAAAGTTAGTACGGAAAAATCTGTCGAGATGTGTATACTTTCTGCGACATTCGAGTTGGTTTCGTGTAATGTACACCTAGATTCCTTGATTTCCTCTCCTCCCCTTACTGATTTAAGAATCGATTTTAGGGAATTGTATTTCTCACCGTTACCCGCTTATCCACCGGTACCGAGCCTTCCGGGACCGCCACTCCACAAATACAACAGCAAACTATAAATATCGTCGTTTCCTTCATGTTCAATTCGTTATATTGCCACTGCACTTCCCACTCAGATGAAAATATTGAGCCTATTTCTGTTTATTTGATATCTGTTATACAGTTGTCGGTCGATATAGCATCATGCACACACTTGACTGTCTGGTAAAGAATACTTTGCTGACTGACCGCGACCTCTCCCAGACTGTCTGCATATGAACTACTAAAAAGCCTACTATCATATGGCACGCTTTAGGCCACTATCCACCACGATGATTGCGTGAATCCATAACGGTTTTTCGATGACGTGACAATAATTGATTATTGTAATGGCTAACAGTGCAACATACAAATTCCGCTTCTGTGATGCTACGCAATATCCAATGGAAACTTTCACCTGAATTTACTTCCAAGTAACACATCTACATAATGATAGTATTCATTCCAAAGTAACACGCGATCGGTACCTTGTTGAAGAAAGCAAACGAAGTGGGGTTGGGTTTTCTGACAAATATAAAAAAATAGCTTGAATGGAATTTTAGCTCATCAAGTGTGCGTTTATGCTTTTCGCGATGACGTTGTGAGGTGATGAAAGAATATGCCACTAGTCCTCTGGCTTGTCACGGGGGTTAAGGGAGGTCGATGTTGACACACTTTACAAAAACTGTCGATAACCTTGTCTATAGTGTCAAAGACATTGATGACTTTTGTCTCAACACACTACATGAAAAGAAAGCACTTCCGTTACTGTTTGGTTCAAATAGCTTGCAAAAACTATCGATATGTGATTGGTCAACTTTCGACGAATTACTAAGGTTATGATTAATCATTGTGAAACTTGAAGCAATGTTTTATTCCGACAACACTGTTTTCAAATTGTCTCATCAGTGAGGCACAATCATTGCCCAGCTGCCTATCATTCATAAATTGCCACCTATTCAAAGAAATTGTGATCATCCATATTGGCACTTTCAACTTGAAAGAAAACATAACTTTGTAAAAGTGGGAACATTTGATGTAATCTTTTCAATTTTTTCATATATACTAAATATGCTGGTGTGACACGGTTTTTCATAAGTTCACGCCTTTGTATCAATTTGAATAAAAATACTAAGAACAAATAGAAATAACAACAGATAATACAAACTGTTACAAGAACAAGGTAAGGGCAATGTTCCGAGCTACGATGTTATTTCACAAAATGCAACGGCCGATATCATACAACTACAACATATTCGGTTGAATGTTTGCTCGCAGTCTGTGTCGTTTTCCAACATAGTTTAGCTTTTCTCAAATGACTGATCAATAAAAACTAGTTTCCAATAAAGATTTAGTTAAGCTAAATACACGATGACCAATTTGCCTGTTCTTGTAGTTACTCGGGCAAATGACGATGACACTGTCTTGAAAGCATTTAAATTGCGCTTTTCATCATGCCAAGACCGCCGGAGGGCTATCGTGTAAACCGTGCAATCCAATTAACGCAAATAGATTAGATTTCCGTTAAAATAAATCAGAAATTGGCTTAAACAAATATCATTAATTGGGGATTGCTAGTTTGCGTGTTTTGTTGTTGATTTTTATTTTTTCAGGATAATTGACCAGCATGTCATTCCTTTTTGTTTCAACATTTGGAAAGTTTCATACAAGTCAAATACAATTTCCAATCACCGTCAAACATTCGTGCCTTCCACCGCCCTCTAATTAATTTGCACCCTCAACTTTACTTTGCCCTCCCAGTTTCTCTTTATGATCTCAAATATTTCAATATCGTAAAATTAGTCAAGATATCGTTAAATTTACCGATGGAAATTCAGAAGTGGACGATGATCTGTAAATCTCTGCAATTAAGGTTCATATAGTCGATGTCTTTAATAAACTTTCATCATAAAACAAAGCTGGAAAAGAGAAAATAAGGGTGTCGTCTTGAGGGGGTGCAGCCAATAACTGCAGGAGTCCATAATATTTGCATATAATTTATGACGACATCGATATCCTATAAATTCTGCGATATTCGCCCTGTAGAGACACTCGTCCGACACTCTCTTTAGAAGTACAGTGCAGAAAATTCCAGGCTTTTTGGCATCACCCTCGGAACAATGTAAGTATAATCGTTATTTTTTTTTACTGAATCCGTTGTAACTTTAATTAATTTCGATGTTGCAACAAAGTGTGCGTGCCTTTGAATGGAATCGACCCGCTCCCAACCCTGTGTCACGAACCAGGTTGCCCTGATATTAACATCTTTATCTTTCATTTTAAGGTTTAATGCGCGTCATGGACAGATATTCGGACTCTCAAATTTTGCCTATACTTTTCTAGTCGGAGAAAGTTAATTTTTCACCATCTTAGTTTTTTATCTTACTTTTTCTTAGTTTTCTTAATTAACGGGTATCGTACTTTGGTCCAGCGATTGATACTTTTATGGACAAAATCATGGAAAACATCATTAATGATGTACAAAGTCATAGACACGTACACGCATGCTATTCCCGAGATTGAAAAGAAGCCGTTAATCTGTACATAAGTATAAACGAAAGAAATGCTGGAAGTATCTCTATACGAGTCTGTTGGAATGTTATCGATATCATTATACATTACAGGAGAGGGGTTGTTATCACAACGTTGTTGGTACTAGCTGTACTATCAGCATGCTTTGCTGCCTCCGCACCCAAAGCAGACGCTACCATCGACGAAACATCTGCCGTTGAAGAGACACCTGACATCGCGTCTGAGGCAGAATTCGAAGACTCAGAAGATGATTTGGAAGAGAGAAGTTTTGAAGAAGACGACATGGAGGAATTCAATGAAAGCGACCTGGACGAACGCAGCGTTGAGGACGAAGAATTGGAGGAAGAAAGCGCTGACCAAGACGAAACTGCAGAGCAAGAAATTGATGAGGAAGAAGAGACAGATACACATGAAATGAGCACAGCTGATGATGAGACGGAGGAGAGCAGTGAAGACGTCGATGAAGAAGCCATTGAGGTCGTGAAAGATGGTAAGCATACATTTTTAAATATGTATCTCTTTAGGTAATTTGTTCGAATATTGCAAAGATTCGCTTTGGTCAACGTTTTGTTGAACGTGAATTTGGTGTAATATGGGGGGGCATTAAACATGCGTTGATCGCGCAGCTGCGAGAGCGTAATCGATGACACAATTGCATTTTCATATATATATACAAGGCAGTGAAAACCAACATCGGCAGAACATTCCTGAACTTGATTAAGACCCACTTTCCAGAAGGCCACCGTCTACACAAGCTCTTCAACAAAAACAACGTAAAAGTAAGCTACAGTTGCTCCAGAAATATGGGCAACATAATCAAAGCCCACAACAACCAAATACTACATAAAGACAGGGAACAAGAGAAGTTGTGCAACTGCCGCAAAAAGACGATTGTCCACTTTCAGGAAACTGCCTCACCTCTTCAGTAATATACAAAGCCACTGTCACCACAAACAACGATCAGAAACACTACATTGGACTCACGGACTCAACCTTCAAACAAAGATACACGTATACATTCAAAACACCCAAGCACAGAAATAGCACAGAACTCTCACATGGAAACTCAAAGACAACAACAGAAACTACGATATCAAATGGTCAATTATCGACAGAGCTCCCCCTATTCAAATAAAACCAAACGCTGCAACCTTTGCATAACAGAAAAACTCCATATAATTTATTCAGACAGCAAATCAACCCTCAACAAACGAGCAGAATTCCTCTCAAAATGCAGACACCGCAGCAAATTCCTCCTCATTAATAACTGACCTGCCATTGGCCGCATCCGCTTATTTGAATATGCATACTCACCTGCAACACAATATAAACAGTCCCATTCCCGCCATATCCTCACTCCTGATGATTGCTTAGCGCATGAAACAGCCTGTAGAGTGACAACTACAAGTTCCTAGATTCTCAGTATTACCGCCCTGCAGAAATGCATTGAGCACTATACTTTGCCTGCATTGACAAGCAATCCATTTTCGTATATATATATATATATATATATATATATATATATATATATATATATATATATATATATATACGCCTTCTGTTATTTATTATTTTAGTTATAAAAAACGCCTTCTGTTATTTATTATTTTAGTTATAAAAACACGACTTTTACTTGAAACCCTGGTGCAGGGAGAAACAAAGTTTCACCAGAGGTGCATCAATGAGAATGTTTCCCTTTGTAATATACGTGACTGTATCAGTGTATCATGAAATATGAGTTCACGAGCCTTTCACATAAAGGGTTCTCAGAGAGAAAACAGTCAACCATCTGGTTTTTCCAATGCTTTGTTTTGAAATTCCAGATTTCACCATGAGGAGTACACTTTTAAACAGACCAAAAATTAAAGAGATTTGATTTTTTCACTTTAAAGCAGCCTTACTCTTGACAAATATGTTTGCGAACTTGTTCGACAAGACTTCCCTATAAAATTTATCACTTCAATATGTGAAGGTAATGTTGTGTCAAAGGCATTGTTTTACAATAATTCGACGCCTAAGTTTAAAATGAAGTATAGAATTCTTAATATTTCAACATGTTACAACAGTTGTACCTTGTATTACACTGAAAATGGAAAAGTATTGGTTGTTACACAAGTTTTGAACACGGAAAAAAGCTTTGAGTGCATGCTTCTACGAGAATTATTTAACAGTCCTGATGCAAACGGATAAGCATGTGCATAGCGAATACATGTCATTACTATGCGGCACTTTATTGCTAGTCACATTACAATCGTGGCCAATGGTCAGTAGTTTTGTTTTTCTTTGTTTCCACAGCTCACAGACGATGGGCCTGCTATCACAGGAAGTGTTACAGGGTGTTCACTTGCCACTACAACTGGTATCAAGCATATCGAGTTTGTAGAAGATACCGCGGTAATCTTGTCAGCATCCACAACTGCTACCAGAACCGCATTGTCGCAGGTAAGGTCATTGAAAACAAAAACAATACTGATAATGGTTCTTCTTATCAAAGTTAAGAGAAACAGGTACACAGTTGAGAAAGATTGAACAGGCATTACATTCCACTTTGGTGCGATTCGAAAAGTGAAAAGTGAAAGACTTAAACGTTCGACCAATGAAACCTTCGACCATTTTCTAACCAAAGTAAGAATAAAATCAGGGGTCGCCTTGCAAAATTTGGTACAAGAGAAACAAATTACCTAAGATGTCCCTATATTTGAAATTCAAAATGGCCGCAATCCCTGTATCATTCTATGGGGAAATTTTTTTCGATAAACTAAGACAGTGAAAAGTGTTCTTTCGCCGAGAGCTTTAAAATGAAACCCACAAGTGGTAGATCAGAAGAGAATTGATAAAATTTGAAAGCCCAAATTTCTGTCCCCGAGGCCCGTTCTACCTTAAACGGACAGAGACATGGACTGAGAGATATAGGGACAGGGGAACAAATTAAAACAGATTTTGTTTTCTTTTTACAGTACCTTGTAAACATTAGATAAGAATCTGAAATATTGTATCATAATTTGAACAAGCTTCATAGCGATGATATGATACGAAAGAATTGATATTATTTTTAAGCATGACGCATTGTCTTTGAAAGAAGAGACAGTTCTCAGCCGATCATCGCTTTAACTGTCTTCCAAAACCTTTATTTTATTAAATCAGCTTACGCACGTCGCTATGGGAACTTGTGGATCGGGTTAAATGACAGATGTCGGGAGAGATATTTCAGATGGACTGATCGATCTCCGGTAAGAGCACTCACTTTCAATACATTACTTTCAAAATATTCCTGCTAAAAAGTTAACTGTATCTCATGAATTATTCGTTGACGCTTTACATAGTTTCGTCTTTGACAGTAATTTTAATACAGCGTGACAAATCATTAATTACACTAATGCTTCGTACACGCCTTAGACCTGCGATTGGTATCTCTCAAGGTTTGGAGTTGGGGCTCGGATGGGAGAACGAATTAAGTATGTGCCTAAAATATGAAAGACTTGAACGTTTGCTCAAACTTTCGTCAATGAAACGTTCAACCATATCCTTACCAAGAATAAAAGTCTGGGGTCACCAAGGAAAATTTGGTACTAGAGAAACAAATTTCTCTGTAACATTTACCGATATTGCAAATTCAAAATGTTCGCCATTCTTTTTTTAAAGAAATTAAGGTTTTTTCAATTTTAGGAAAACGAAGATGTTAAAAATCTTTCTTACTCTAAGATCTTTGAAATGAACCCCAATAAGTTGTAAGAGAGTCCCGGTATCTCTCTCTGAAACACATTTTACATGTACCTTTAAAATATTATGTACACAATTTATGTGAGAGTCTGAGATGGACGATATGTGATGACATAGGCCGACAACCCAACAACCTCAACGTGACAGAACAGTCGCGATAGAGAAAGACTAGAAATATAAGCAACATTAAAGTATCAATTTTTTTTAGTCTCCATCCCCTGACGTTGTTCTAAAATATGCATGGAAGACAACTTAAGGAAAAGTAAAAACAAATCGTATCAAACATAATTATAAAACTCAGTTTTCATGGGGGTAAAAATGTTTTGTTTACTGTAGTACAATTTCAGACGATGGAATTGTCGTGAGCCTAACAACGCCGGAAATGAGGACTGTGTTGAGATGCTCAGGAATGGACGTTGGAACGATCTACCATGTCACTGCCGACGTCGTTTCATGTGCCAGAAACGCCGATACCACCGCTACCACTGGCATCACTGGCATAGGCCTAGCCATGCTGGGGTTAAGTCGCATAAATGGTAATTACAAAAACATGTGATTTTCACAAGTATGGCGGTAGCACACTGTGTATCTCTTGGTAACATTTTTAGGAAAGGGATAAACTCCAGGATTTTCGGGTAACACGGCGGTGGTCTGTCATTTCAGATCTCCACTGTCAGATGTATGTTTCAAATTTTATGACTTTCATGTGACATCGAACATATGCAGCAGTATATGCCTGAAATTCTCCAGAAATGGCGTCATTCTTCACAAAATAATGGCAAGGCCAAAGTCCCCAATACTGGTTCAAATGCCCTTACTCTCAAAATAAATGAAAATATATTTAAAGTGCCTAGGAAACTTTGTCGCATCTATATTTATTATTCTGTCGAGCTACTACTTGCAGTCAACTGTTTGCATTTGTGTTTTGATAATTTGCAGCTGAACGGAATTTGCTGCTATGGAACTCGGCTGGACATGTAACTGTCTTGACGGCGAATGAAGAGAAACCGGACAAGACAAATAATCCATATTCATCCTAACCTTCTTGAATTATATGATGATGATTTCTCTACAACGCTTACATGATCGTTAACTTTCCTTCTTCGACTTGCGGCTGTTAGGGTTTTCGTCAGATTTCCGTTGTACTATGGAAACAATATGAGAATTCAACTACCGTTAACGAAACTCGTTGTAGTGTCAGCAGATATTTCGTGTACGATACTTCGTTTTGCCAATGTCCTCTAGAGAAGAAAGTGTACATCAGATATGAGAGGCAACAACAGTTAAATTAAGTAATGTATTAATGACGATAGTCCCGTTCATTATATGTCTTTGCATGTAATAAATATCATAATCAAAGTAAAACATATTGTCAGGACATGTTCTATTTTCTCATATGGTATTTTGCTTATTCATATATTTTGTTACATGAATCTTTTAATTTGTGCTATCTTACGGTATACCTTGTCGCTGTACCGTATAGGGTCGTACTGTCCCATATGATATTATACCCCTTCATGCCACATCCCATACATCGCGTCACTGGCATATCAAGTAAGATTATACTGATTACATCCGATTAAAAATATTAAATAATATCATATCATATCATATCATATCATATCATATCATATCATATCATATATCATATCATATCATATCATATCATATCATATCATATCATACGATGATAAATATATTTCGGTGAACCGTCGCACGTCAACGTATTCAAAAACATCAAAACCAATTTTGGTCATTCTGTTCCGTCTTCAGCCATTCTCCGTGTATCATTCTCTTCTTATAAAACTCAGATAATGAACTTATTGCAATCCCCGGCTATCCTCCCTGTATCACTATTTGCTCGAACCGATAGGGACATGCATTTGAGTATGGAGACAAACCGCAGGATTGGTCCCTTTTGAAATCCAAGTAGAAACGCTTCGTAAAATTGAGGATGTTTGTGGGTTTTCCAATGAATTACATTCCGATATATTGATTTTAATAATTATACTTAAAACTCCATTAACTGCAAATTATAACATTTTCCGTTCTGTTCTGTCTATGAAATGAGTTTCATGTTATACTCCTTACATCGTGTCAAAATACCTAATATTCGACTGGTAAGCATAGTCTGTATGTGAGATATGTCGAATGCTATCGTTGAGAACATAAATAAATTCTGGACGGGAAGTCCACTTTTCACCACAAACATCGCATACCATACACAGTGCGTCATATTGGGAAGGTTAGTACTTAATATTTCAACAAACTGTAGGGAGAAAAATAATTGACAAAACAGTGAAAATATTAGTGAAGGTTGCAGTATGACGTCAAAACAAATCCAATAATCCATAGCTATCGTCCATTTACAGGTAATATCGATCATAAACTATGGATTTACTCACATGAAGAAATCACCATGGTTGTATGTATACTAAGCACAATGTGAAAGATAAAAAAGTCATAATATGGTCGTCGTTTGATGACGAAAATACATGGGAATTTTTTGCGTGCCAGGATTGCGTTTAGCTTTCACTTTGTATGAAGTGAGGGTAATTGCAGTAATTGGAGAGTTTGTTTGTTTGTTTGATACCTTTTCACGGAGGTTGTGATCGGAGTTCGATGTACGGCACATATTGCATTAGCTGATGGCCATCTCTTTGTCATGCTCGAATGTATAGAGAGTGAATTGGTCTGAATGCATTTCTTTTCCTCTAAAACTGCGTTTCAGACACGATCAGATTCAAACATTCACCGAGAGAATTTGACTTCTTATTTATTGGTGGAGCATTGTCCATATTTATGCCGATTAAAATCAAAAGTTATGAAAGTTTACGACAAGAAATAGTACTTTCGTGGAAAAGTGGAGCCAATTAAATCTCCTTTAGCTGTCATATTCACAAATTCCTTCTCGTTTACTCTGCTCGAACAATAGTTTTTCTTTTCTGCCTTCAAACTCATGTCGATATACCTAACGTACAACAGGTAGACAAGGTCCATAAGTGTTTATGTAAAGTGTTATTATTGGCGACTGAATTTACATCAGGACCGTGATAGAATTTATGAACGTGTAAATTTTTTCGTTTGCTCGGAGTGCTATCTTACATAACACGTTTCTTGACTTCTCTCGTCATATCAACTTTTCTCATCTTTTTTGAACGTTAAATTGTTTGAAGCTTGTGGATTATCTAATGGCGTTCATTTTGAATTTCCGATAACAATAACGTTTCGGTTTTTGATCTCTCTGATAGAATATTTGACATGGTGACCCCCTACATGGCCACCCGCTAATTTTATTCTTTATTGTAAAAAGGGAAAGTTTAAATTATCCCTAGACAAAGACGTTTTTTCAAAGGGTTAAAACTCTCTGCTTCGAGTGACTAGGTTTCAGTTTTGATTGCCTCTACTGACGGCAGCCTGCAGTGCTTGTCAAAACAACAAAATGTTCACGGCAGAGTCATGGTGCAATTTAGAATTTAATTCATGCCCATTCAATTGATCTAGTTAATTAATTCGCTTAAAAAAAAGAGAAATATATTAAAAGTAATTAACTTCGTCGGACATTGTCGACTGACTTGCGTGTATACTTTCACGTGGTTTCGCTTCGTTTACCCTATATCGATACGAATTCCCATGAATTCGGTGTTGCTTTGCTTTGCACTTTAAAAGATTAACAAAAATGACAATTTTTTCAAGATATCATATGAACAAGTCCTCCCAATACTTTGGATCGGTTTGCTTCTTATGCATAGACATAGCAAATGTTTCCAGACTTCTATATTCTTAATTACAAACAAAGTGTTCATTAAACTCGCCGGTATCACTTGAATTCGCTTTCCACAGTAAATTTTCTCTCTATACTCTTGTACTAATCTACATTTTCCATCGCTGTACCTATACCAACGTGCAATACCAAAGAGGGAATGTTGATTCATTGCACAAAGAAACCTCCATGCAGTAGGTGTCTGTAACACACATTTCGATGAATCAGAGTTCGCAGAGCAGCGATCTAGTTCTGGTGTCGAAGGGTGCAGCCAATAAGTACAAATGTTAATCAGCGTTAACAATTTTAATTGAATGAAAACACCGATGGCCTAAAACAGTTTTGGATGTTCAACCTGTACAGACTCTCGTCTGACGCCGTTCTGTCCAAGCACAAACTGAGCACAAAAAATTTAAGACAATTTGGAATCGCCTTTGTAACAATGTATGTACACTTTCACTTTCTTCAGCTCTCACAGCAACTATCACTAATGTGTGCAAGCATTGTTCTGCGAGGTGTGGTGGTGGTGAGTTTCATCCTTTTTTGTTTCTAATTTTTCTTGCATCTGCACCGAATCTTCTGCTAGGCTGCCATTGCACAAACATTGCTACCTTTACACTGTCAAGGAAATATATCTATTAAGGACCGTCTTAGACTGTCATAGAGTTTCTAAAATTCGTTGTGGGAGGGGTTGTAGGGGTAGACCCGATTCGGTTTGTAACTTCGGTTTTGCAGTTACATTTGCGGCCCCTAGTATTTTGTAAAGCAAACGCTACCTAAGAATTATAACCGGTTCTGTTTCTATCGACGGCTTAGATACAGAACAGGACAAAATACAGGATGATAGGAATTACGGGATGATAAAACAACATTGAACCACTTTGGCACTTTAAGGTAAAACATTTGTATTAAAGAATTCGATTCGTTATATCTAGTATAGCATGAACAAGGTCGTATTCTATTCGTCACTGAAAGCTTGTACTCTTTGCTTTACATCAAGTTGAGAATTATTCTCAAGTCTGCTGCTTGTTTGTTAGATGGGCGACTCTTTGGAAAAGTAGTTCCCTACCAAATGAACAGATTTCAAATTATAACTCCTGCTATAATCTGAAACAGTCCTTACACAAGACAAGAGTCAACATTAGTTGAATTAAGCAAATTAGCAATAGCAATACAACTTACAAATATAATCGACGTAAACAAATGCAAGTAAGTAAATATAAGTAATTATATCACTCTGTGTTCGGCAAGAGGAAGTCATCTGTGATTGTCTGAATGACAGCAAAGGTATCGACAAAACGTAGTCGCAATAGAATTTCTGTTTGAAAGTACTTGGTCATACTTCAAATTTCAGGAGAGGGGTGTTATCACGACGTTGTTAGTACAAGCTGTACTATCAGCATACTTTGTTGCTTCTTCCGCACCCAAAGCAGACGCTACCATCGACAAAACATCTGCCCTGAAGAGACACCTGAAATCGCGTCTGAGGCAGATTTCGAAGACTCTGAAGATGATGTGGAAGAGAGAAGTTTTGAAGAAGACGACATGGAGGAATTTGACGAAAACCACCTGGATGAACGCAGCGTTGAGTAGGGAGAATTGGAAGAAGAAAGCGCTGACCACGACGAAACCGCAAAGCAAGAGGTTGATGAGAAAAAGAGGCAGATACGCAAGAAATGAGAACAGACAACGATGAGACAGAGGAGAGCAGTGAAGACGTCGATGAAGAGGCCATTGAGGTCATGAAAGATGGTACGCATATATTTTTGAGGTATAAGGAAGTAACAGTTATGAAAATTATCGAACCGAAATTGTTTGCTGTAGCCAAACTTCTGCAGAAAATGCATCGGACAATATGCAGCCATTCATGGTTCTTATACCTTGCGTACATCTCAATATAGTTTTTCATACTACAGAATTGCCTGCAGCCTACATCTCTCTTACCTTAAAGAGAAAATTACAATGAACTCATTTATATCACACGAGTTACCTATGATCAAACATGGAGGCGGAGGTGATAAAATGAATAACACCGTTTCAAAAAACTAAGACAATTAAATAGTGAAGAAAAAATACTACTACATTCCTTTGTATAATTTTAGTATAATTGGACAACGTATTTAACTAATACTAAATACACCATTTAACTATTACTTGAAAGTAGTATATATAACTTCCTTTCTGTGACACAAATAGTATTTACAAGACCCCCATTTTAGCTACAGAGGGAAAAATTCCCCCTCCCGGTAGCTGAAGTGTGACCCTGACCTATATATGAACTCACGTACGCGCGACAGCTGGTGTGAGTACTGATGTATAAATAAACAAAGATGTCACTCCCGTTTACAGATGACTCACTGACATATATATTTAGGTCAGCACGGGAATTCCCTACAACAGCTGAGTTTCCTATGCAGTCATTTGCTCGATAGATTCTGACTGTGCTGCAGCTCTTCCGTTCCAGTGCTGATTCTCGTCTTCTGAATGTAAGTATATAGAATTTTATCAATATCTTCTGGCTGTGTTGTGTCCCTATTCACAATGTTTCTCATTGTTTCCTACAGAGCAACCCTATCGGAACGACTTATGTTAGATTTTCACCTATTTTAGTCCCTACCCTACCGGAACCGTTCCGATCTTGAACACTGTTGCGCAATACCTTTCCAGCAGGGGCTTTCCAGTAGGACTTTCCGATAGGCTTCGAGTGTTGCTTAGCAGCCATTGATGTCATAACTGAGGTCTGACATTCTACAGTTTTCATGAAAAATTTCTGCGGAGTTTTTTCTGAACTCAGGAGTTAACTTGTTCACCTGATAGATAAAATTTTAGAAATTTCCTCTGAACTTAAAATATGGCGGAAGAGCATTACTTCAAACAAAATGAGACGTTTTAGATAAATGGTCTTTTTTAACAAATGAAATGTTGCCGGAACGACTTTCTTCCGGAGTACGAGTAAAAATATCTAAATCTTTTTTATCTTTATCTATAGTTATGATAATATTGCAAGATGTTCTTGAATCTGTTTTTATAGCAATATTTCCAATTAAATCATCAAACTCGTCTCCTGTACCCAATTTTATGCATTTGATAAAAACTGTACCATGTTCAATTATTTTCATATTATCAGTCATCTGTTGATTTGCAGTCTGTAAATTTTATTCAGCTGTCTCCTCTCCCATACTCTTCAGACCCAGTTTCTTTAAAGTTCCGTCCCAAAATAAATTTACTGGAACCCTGCTAGCTGTATATGAACAATAGGTCTCCCCATTATTATCCACCTTCGCAGTGTATTATCTGTCTTCATTATTGTATTAAGAGGACTAATTTTAAGGTGAACCGGTATACCAAGTAGTGTGGGTTATTAGGTTTAAGATAAAGGCGAAAATCGGACAATCTATATTTGTTAACATTGCTATCAAAATAAATCACATTTGGAGTTCCTGGCAGTTCAGCAACACCTCCTGCAATTTCACTATCCAATATATCTAAGATGTTACGTGGTACATTATAAGGCATGAATTTCTGACTAACCGAATCCCATGTCAGAGCAAAAGGAGTAGGATCATTTGCAGCCTTTGTAGCGTCTATTGTGATTTCATCGACGTCTTTCAGTTCGGAAAATTCTACAGCATGTTCGTGGGTTTGCACCGCGGCAGAGGCTAAAACAAAAAGTTTTTTCACGGTCCTTGTATCGAAGGACGTAATCCTTATTATGATTACCTGCTATCTTAGTATTATTGTTCACTTTAACATCACTTAAATCTTCAAGCTCAAGATTTTGTCCATGAATTGTACCTAGACCGAAGTTACTTGGACCAGACATACTCCGTAGGGTCGTATATACAGTGAAAATTAAAATAATACCTTGTAATAATATACAATCATGGCTTCAGCAATAGGAATGACAGTTCTCGGTGCTGTATTAAATGCAACGGCATTCACAGGAGGAAATATTATCGGTCAAAAGCTTAGCGGGAATAGTGGGGCTCTGATGGAAGAAAAAATTAGACATGATAAGGCATTAGAAAAATTTGAACATGACCGCAATGTCTGGTCAGAAAAAAGATTACTCCAGGCTGATTGGGAAAGAGAAAATCAGGCTAAAGATATTCATGCTGCGGCTGAATTAAGAGATACAGATGCAGAAATCCTTGAAGAAGCAGCGGCAACTAAGTCAGCGCAAGCAGTTCAATTCTCAGATTATTATCAGCCCAGTCCAGAGCAAAAGAAATATGAAATGATTTATATTGCTGGAGGATTGGTCGTGGGATGGTTTATGCTGCGTTAGCTACAATAATTCAATACAAAAGCTAGTTGGCCAGTTATTGAAATTGACTATGTTTCCATCCTGATCTGTTATCCAAATACGCATTGAACTCATCCAATCTGAGCCTTTTCTCAATGGCATGGAAATTGAGCCCCCGTTTTTTAAGTCATAGGTGACCTTTTCACTTATTTCTTTTGTATCCTGGACGGTAAGTATTTGTAAACAGTCCGATACTTTCCCCTGTATGTATTCGCCAGAGCCAAATGAAACATAATTTCCAGTAACATCAACGACATCTGAATGAACTATGTATTTAGTGGCTGTTAAGAAATCCACTCGTTTTGGGCTCATAGTACTTTTTATCACGGGGTTGTCCTCAGGTTTATCTGAAAAGCCGACGAGGTTAGCGAAGTTACCTGCAGCATTAAAATAAACTTTAACATCTTTAGCCAAAGTTAGATACGACACGGTTTGTAGGCAGATGTTTTTCAAAATTAATTTTCTGTTTCAACCCGATTGCTTTGTTGAGTGTATCGATATTGTAGTTACCTGGACGTATTGATATAGTCTTCTTCGGTTGCCCATTTTCTTGATATTTTAATATACTATTCGCCCCCGTTATGTTATGCCATGAATTATATAGTGAACACTGTAAAAGTCTTATTTGAGTAAACTGTGATATGTCAATGCAAGGGTTAAAATTAACAGTAACCGGTTTGCCTGTTTTGCTTTCAATCCAAATGATCATACTTACTGTATATACATTACAATTTATAAGGTTCTGCAGGAATAAAATCTTTCTGTTCAAGGAAATCTTTGGTCGCAACCGCGGCAGCAGTCGCACCGCCTAATTTTGTCAATCGAGTTAAATTTGGTCGACTTGGATCACCCATATCTATTTTCAGAAATTTGTTGGAGATCATTAGATATCCCATCACGAGTCCAGCGATTACAATGCCATCATACATTGTGTTTACAACTGTTTTAGTATCCATGATTGCTGACAAGTATATAAAATAGAAAAATAAAATAATTACGGAATTCCTTACGGAGTTAATTGAACTCATACAATGTAGAGGAACCTTGACTTGGTTTCGTTCCGGAGGGGGCCGCTACCATTCCGGGCTCTGTTTTTGTCGCTTTCTGAAGCGGCTCATCTTTCCGGAGGGGACAATTATGCCAAGGACGCCCCCAATATAGTCCTAATGCAGTCAATGAAACTCCTATAATTCCTAAAACAAGATAACATTTATTATACCAGCTATCACACTGTTTTGGCGGTACGTCCCGAAAGGGCTTATACAGTTTGCCGCTACCGCATCGCTAGTCATTGCTTCCCGCTTCATCTTCTTGTTTTGCCTGTTCCATTCTGCTAGTCGTTTCCCTGCAGCAACTCTCCCTGGATGCTTCGTCGGTAATGTAATTTTCTCTATATTGCGCTGTGGCTCCGTTCCGATAGGGTTCCGAATGGTAGTCGTCGGAGGGGCCGGTGGTGTCCCTGGCGGAGATGTTTCCGTTTGCTGAGTCGGTGTCGGTGCTTGCGAAGTTGAATCCATTTATTTCGGGTATTATATTAAACCCGATTTTTTTAAAATCTAAATGTTTACCCGTAATTAAACCGGTGGAAACTAGAGCAAGTATGGGTCCCCATGTGTAGGCTATCCGTCCTGATAATCGTTTTATTTCACTGTTTAGAATAAAATCCTTTTTAAGATCAGTGGCATAGTTATCTCGGTCATCGATTGGAACTACCTGACTGATTGCGCGGGCTCCTAGATCTATGAAACTTTGAGTGATATTATCACTTATAAGAGAACTGTATTTCGCTTCATAGACTTTAAAGGCTCGTGTTATGAATTCATCTTTCCACGTTTCCACTTCTCTAACTGAAATCTCCTTACCAAAAAATAACTTGCTTTGACCACTTGCGATGACACAGAGTATTTTTTCACGTTTCGTCTCTATTATGGATCGAGCGTCTGACGCTGCGGTTGGCCCTTCGGAACCGTTCCGGTAGGGCGCTGTCGTATTTGCTGCTGCCGATGACTTTATTAAATTCTCCATTGTTTGCAGTATGTTATCTATTCTTAGTAAAAAATAAAAAAATCGTTTAAACCTGAATCCGAAATATAGTATTAACATAGTCTGGAATGTCAGTATGATTCCGAAGTATGGAAAATTCTCCTCCATTAAAATCTATCTGTATATAGAAACACGAATCATGAGTACAGACCTATTCCCGGTTGCTTTTCAATTGAATAAAAAACATATACCAACAGTACAGCATGCTGATATTCCTTCCAAACCGAACGGGGGAGTAAAACCTATTCTCATGGACTTAGAAATATATGTAACGCCGACAGAAAAATTTACTTTTCATCCAAGGGATACATTTAAAGATAACGTAATCACTCATCGATCAGCTAAAGAAAGTAATGTCTGGCTGGGCAGCCCGCACATGAAATATTGGGACCAGCAATTAAATTTTGCTGTATGGTGCAGCACTACTGGTTGTGGTATATCATTCGCCCATCTCTTCGATAAGAAATTTCCGCCGCAAATACGATCATTCTGCCATTTTCATGTATACTTTACAATACGTCGGATCCTTCATGAAATGGGCGTTGCACTTCCAGACGATACTGTCTTCAAAGCGGGCGACAATCCATACAATCTCGTCCAATATGAACTTCTATGTACAGAATTTGGAAATATAAGTCCAACGAAGTCCGACTTTTGTTATCGTTTCGGTCAAAACTCAGGTCTTTGATATGGTTATATATATTACACTAATCGTGGCCCCGTTCGACAGCCAAAAGCAATATACAATGGTCATGACTTTTTCCTCTCCGCCGACGGAGGCGTTTATTACACACATACCATTTTTGGAAAGAAAAAACATGTACTGCCCGACAAAGACAGACCACACTTTTATTTCTTCCGAAATGATGGATCGGAGGGGCAATATAATAGTTTCATCCCTCTGAAGGGAGACAGGGGACTAACAAAGGCCGGTCTCGCCCACCTCAATGAAAGCCTTGAAGCCTACGTATATTGCATACTTGGTGCACAAGCGAATATTCGTAGTACCATAGTGGGCGATACTGGCAGTGCACAGCAAGTCCGAAAAGAATTCGGCGTTCTCCTCGAAGATGAAATTCGCAATACCGACAAAGTAATCAGTTATAGGCGATATCAAGACACAATAATGAATACTGGTGTCAAACTTGATATGGCCGTTTCGCCCAATTTACTTCTCTTGCCGTCTAAAATGGTCATTCTTTCGGGCCCGGCAATCTCAGGTTATAATAATGAATTGCAATACGCTACAGAATCTATGGTCTTCAGGGTGAATGGTGATATAAACACGGAAATTCGAGAAAGTGCTATACATGAGATGGAAGGGGAAGAGGATCCCGTGAAGTGGCAGGATGACCCGCCTCACAATGACACAAGTCGGATTCCCCTATCGCCTTTGGAACGGAAGGCAGTAGATACAGTCGCCTTCGCCTTCGGAACGGAAGGCAGCAAATACAGTCGCCGGCGCGGATCTTATTCATGAATACGGCAAAATTGGTTTGTTATCTTTAGCCATATTCATTACATTTATGTACAGTATATAGATCAGATGTATGCAACCGTGCCATTCAACATGATTGTAACTGGACCGACAAATTCTGGCAAAACAGAATATGTAATGGATCTCCTCACCGGTCCGTACTTAAGGAAATTTGAATATATAGTTTTCATTTGTCCGACATTCATGAACAATAAAACGTATAATAAAAGATTCATTTTCACCGATGACAATGTGTTTGTGTTTCCGGTCGGACTCGATGCTGTGGATGATACACTAGCCTTCGTACATAAAGAATGGGCCAGCACGAACACTTTAATAATCCTCGACGACTGCGCCTCGTCCAAAGATATGAAGAAGCGCAGTGACTTTTTAGTCAAACTTGGTTTCAGCGCAAGACACGACGGATTATCAGTCTGGGTTCTGACTCAACAATATACTAGTATTAGTAAACCATTCAGGGAAAACATACAGATGTTAGTACTATTTTACACACCCAGCAAGACAGACAACAAGACTATTATAAAAGAATATGGAATGGAGGTGTCAGAACGGGAGGTGGGTTCCCTAATCAGGCAATTGAAAAATACACCATTCAGTAAACTAGTATTTCATTTACGGCATCCGTACGACATACAATTTTTCGTATAATATAGCTAATCATGGAACCTGAAGGCTCTACCGATAGGAACATCGAAGGCTCTCTAAGAGAATTATATTACAACCCAAGAACTGGTTTTGGAGGTGTACAAAAATTATATGACGCAGCACGCGCCAGCGGACTAAAAGTTACTAAGAAAGAGGTGCAGGAGTGGTTAAAAACTCAGCTAACTTATAATCTACATAAACCGGTACCTCGTACTCGCGGTGGTGGTTCGGGCGGGAGGCGCGTTTTTGTAACATCGATAGACAATTTTTGGCAAGCAGATCTCGTGGAATTCCCTTCACCATTCGCAAAAGAGAATAAAAACATTCGATACATGCTAACAGTAATCGATGTGCTCAGCAAATATGCATGGGCCAGGCCGATACAGTCAAAAACGGCTGATGATACTCTGAAGGCGCTACAAGACATAATTAAGAAATCCGGGAGGCAACCCGACAAACTTCAGACAGATGAGGGGCGGGAATTTACTAACCGAAAAATGCAGAAATGGTTGGAGGAGTCAGGCATTCACTGGTTCCACACCTACAGTGACAAAAAAGCTAGCGTCGTTGAACGTTTTAATCGTACTCTTAAAACGATGATGTGGAAATACTTCACATACAGACAGACACGAGAATGGCTCCCCATTCTACCAGAACTTCTCGAGAATTACAATAACACCGTACACGGAAGTATCAAAATGAAACCCGTCGACGTAACAGAGGACAACGATGGTAGGCATTTTATACACTTTACCCTGAGTTGGCAGCCATGGGAGCTAACCCTGAATTCAAGCCAGGAGAACGGGTCCGAATTACAAAATACAAGACCACTTTCAGGAAAGGATATTTACCAAATTGGACAGAGGAGATTTTCATAGTTTCAAAAGTGGTGTACGCAGCTGGACTGGGAACGCCGCCAGTTTACAAGATAAAAGATCTGAATGGAGAGGAAATACTCGGCACTTTCTATTCTGATGAACTTCAGAGTGCTGCTGGTGCAGACGAGCTGTACAGAGTAGAACGAATTTTGAAGACGAAAAAAATTAGAGGAAAGAAATACTATCTGATAAAATGGAAAGGTTATCCAGAAAGTTTCAATAGTTGGGAGCCAGAGGAAAATGTTATTAGAACTTCGTAAGTACTCTCTGTAGTTCCTGTGCTGGTACTTGTCAAGTACTAACGTAAGTACTAACGTAAGTAATTACGAAAGTTATTCAATAAGTACCATGGAAGAAGTCTTAATTTCTTGAAAGCCGAAAGTGTCAGTTTACCATTATTCTTCCATCCGCCCGGCCAAGTATTTATCATGTATTGTCGTAAGTAATGTTCACTTATTGCATCTTTTTTGGCTGTATGTGGATGAGGTGGTACCCCGGATCCTTCACATATTAAGTTTGCAAGATCTTCAAAGCGACTGTGCATATTGCCACGAGCTGTTCTTTCGAGTCCTCCTTGTTCAGCTTTATCGATAAGTTCTGGTTGAAGTATAATGTACACAACTGACATGAGCCATAGACAAGTAACTTTAAAGTCTTGTACGTAACCGTAGGGCTTCATCATATCAAGTGCCTGTAAGTCAAACGGAGCATTGTAAGCGTACACAGATTCACAAGCATTAAGAAGTTTGTGTAGGTTCTTGAGTGAGACTCGAGGTTGTTCTAGTTGTTCTTGGCTAGGTGGATAGTAAGCTTCTTCAAGTTCCTCCTCGCCGAAACCGTCTATTAAAAATCCCTGGCTGCCGCTATCGCGTGAGCCGCCCCATGCAATTCCAAAGTCAAAAGCTCGTGGAAAATCTACTGGCCCGACTGTCTCTGTATCAATTGTTGGATTAAGTATATTCTTGAGAACTTCAGGCGTAAGAGATTGATGAATTACCAAACATGGAAGCCTGTAGTCATTACAAATTTCTAAGAAAACTTTTTTGAACTTATCATGAATCTCTTCTAGTTCTTTTAAGGCGGCTATTTCATATTGTCTGGCTCGAGTTAGAATATTCCGCCTGCAATAATCAAATTTCATATCTTTGAATATGATAATGAAACTATGTAAATGGTCAAATGCTCTAGAAACAATCTTTTTTTCTTCCGACGAAACGGAAACGCCCCGGATTCTAGAAAAAGTTAGATGTTGAATTATGGAAGAGTCACAAATAATGTAGTTTGTGTTGGCTTTCCCAGCCCGACATTGTAAACTAAGAGTATGTTCTATAAACTGGTTCTGAAAATCGGCAATCGAAACTTTTCCATTATAAAAGTCGGCAATGTTGCTAGAAAAACTAGTGTCAAATTCTGGTACGTGAGTCGCAGCCAAATTTACTGCATCGTAACTCTTACCACTTCCAGTTGGTCCATTTATGAATATGTATGACATTTTTGTTCTATATATCATAGAAAAAATTTTTTAAAATTATTTTTCGTAAAGATATATACGATAAGACAATGGCAATCCTTTCTATTTCAGATGCAATAAAAATACTTGAAAGTGGAGAAAACATTCAAATCAGTGACAGCCAATTCATATTTGGTGAATATGTAGATCCTTTCATATATGTAGACGGTGATCTAGAAGTGGTTTTCAATATCGGACCTAAATATGGTTCAAAAGATCCTGCTACATGCGATGAAATGTGTGTCCGTTGGCAACAAAGTCTTCAAAAGTTTACCGATTTAATAGTATTCCGCACCTTAGGTGAAAGTTTCGATGCATCCACCGCTAAAAGTTATGCTGCAAGCCTTTCCTCTAAGAATAATTCCTGCGGATTATTTTACCATCCGTCTAAAGTGTACCAGAAGCGAGGGAGCGACAAACAGACAAAGTATTTTAAATTTCGGTTTAAAAGAGGGGCCGATTTCGCTACATGTATTGATATAGTTCAAGAAATTGACTGTGGTTTTAAAGCAGTGAGCCGATTGCCAGCCAGAGAAAATCATGTTATTGTACCTCGTAATATCCGAAAAGGTAGTAAGATAGAATTCTTAGCATTTAACCCCTTGACTACCAAGGCCAATGTATTCCTATATACCAGGCCCCTTATGTAAATATTGATAAAATCTTGGGTGTGGTCATTGCATGAACACTGCTTAGAGTAAAAATTAAGTAAGTACCAATAAACCATATATTTTTTGAATCAGCATGAAATTCCCCACTTTTTCATACATAAGTTTTGTATTTCCAGGTCACGTAACTGATCACATGACACATCATGTGACCAGAGTTGGCAAAGAATATGAATATTTGAAGCATCAGGACGTGTTTTGAATCCATAAAATGACGCAAATTTGAATACAGTTGCAATTTTCATGGCATTGTTTTTACATATATGTAATAATAATTACACTTTACTTTATTTATAGATGTACCTATTTAAGATTTTTCTCACAAAAGGCAGAGTAAATGAACCACAAACATCAGCATCTGACATGATTCTGTATTTGAAAATCAACACATTTTATATTTGTAAAGACCTACTTTATGTCTTCCTTGCAGAAACATGCGTCTAAAATGATTATGATTTATCAAAAATAATTCACAATATTTAAAAATACATTTTACGGAACGACATATCACATGACCAAACACATGACCAGTCATGTGACCATTCATATTGATAATATGGCTACTATAAATTTCACTGGCTTATAGTAAAAAATTGTATTTCCTCTAGTTTCATTCACGAATATTGCTGTTAATAGAACACTTTTACATATAAATCATTTGTTTTCAATAAATAAACATTTCATTTTATTAAAAAAACAAACCATAAACATCTTCGCGATCGTCCGTACTTCTGAAAACTGTAAACAATCAGCGCAACGCTTCTGTGATCAGCCTGACCTTTCAGGGTCGAGGTCATGGGTCACGACATTTGCTTCCTGATTTTGGCCATAGTCGGACATACAGGGGCGCAATCACATTCGGGCCAGATCGGAATACATCAATCTTAGTCGCCCTGCGTCCCGACGCCGAAATAATGGGATTTTTAGCGACAAAAACGAAGCAAATACGCCTTTTTAACTGTGCCGGATATTTCCGGCACTCAAGGTATATGGTAATTCAATATGGCGCCGGATATATCCGGCGCCATAGGTAGTCAAGGGGTAAAACTGCGCTTATTTAAATATAATCTTTCTTTCACTATAGAGAGGTTATTTTGTGCCACGCCTAAACCAGAAATTCAAGATGCGGAAGAACTAGTCAACTTAGAAAGATTAGGCGAGATATATAAACAAATAAATGCTGCTAAAAATATTATAGTGGATTTTGATGACCTATCATAGAATATTTTCTTTTTAAAAATTTTTAGGATAGTATATATTATAAAGATTATTATGGACGTTTCCCGCCGCTTACGAAAAGCATTCGACGAGGCAGTTTTACGAAAAGAATTTCCTGAAGTCAAGCGAGTCGTGGATATTGAAACGATCGATATCGAAGGTATGACCAAAGAAAGAAAGATGTACTCTGTTTATACAGATATGGAAGTCAAATTATTGGATCCGAAAAACGGTAATACGCAAATTCGTACATTGCATGTTAAATTAAAAGATACATACACAAAAGATGTAAGAGGCACAGCGGATGTGAAACAACAATTAATAGATCGCTACGACCATATGCTTGATACAATTAGCAATGTTGAGGGTTCTGGTCTCGTTCTAGAGGAGATACTTAATTTTGAAGTAATTCTAGTAGAAATTTTACTCGGGGCCTCCCGCCCGATTCAACTTCCAAATGGTTAAAAAATAAGCATTGTGTGAGCGATCTTATTCTTCCTTTCGGCAGCGAGAATTGTTTTCAATACGCAGTTGTAGCAAGTATAAAGTTAGGTGACATCACGTTTCGTGAAAAGAAATGTGGTCAGACTAGAAAAAAATGGAATACGTACACTCCATTTATGTCCGATTACTGTTTTGATGGAATACCATTTCCTACGCCCGCCGATGAGACTGTATTCAAGCGCTTCGAGCAGCAAAATCCAGGCATCAAACTCCAAGTATTTCAGATCTACGAAAATGATCCCGATCCGTCAGGCATAACTGTGTTATATAGTGGCTGTATCGGAGCTGAAGGCGGAGCCCGTTCAGAAGGCGATAGGGAACAAATAGCAAATATCTTACTGATAATCGGCGAAGACGCGGGTCACTATGTACCAATTACTAAATTAAATCGCCTTCTTAATTCTAACAGTAATCGTAAGAATAAGCACAGGCAGAAGTGTATTTGTATGGTTTGTAAGCGAGGTTTTGCGTCAACAGAAGAACTAGAAATACATCAGGTATACTGTGGAACAGACACTGCTCAGCCAGTTTTTCCTAAGGAAGTGTGTCAATTCGAAGGACATAAGAAGAAGGTGCCCTGCCCCTACGTAGTGTATGCAGATACTGAGGCAATTATTGAGAAGGACACCGGCCGACACATTCCAATTTGTATTTCGTATGTTATGATTGAACGCTGGGGGCCGGGCAGTACCTTTCGAACGAGCTGAAAGTTTTTAGTAAAAGAACATTCACAGGTACAGATTGTGTTACAGAATTTCTAAAGGATATGAAGAAAAGGGCTGAGAATTATTCCAAATCGTATTATTGGAAAATAAAACCGATGAAAGATACTTCTAATTACAACAATCCAGACTGTATTGCATGTAAAGATCAAGCCGGATACCGAATAGTGAAGGATGAAAATACTTTTTATTGTGAAAAGTGCCGCCCGTCGAGAACCATTCCTATCTACTTTGACAACCTCAAGGGATACGATGGTTCTTTTATTTTACAAAAAATACATGAAATCGAGGATGAGGGTCCTTCGGAACCAGAGCCAAATATCATAGCTAAGACGGGTAATGGTGGAATTATGTGTCTTATGAAAACATTTATTTTTAGTGCCTCAATTGTTGTCGATGGGGGGAGGGAGACAAAGAAACGTTTCTTTTCTATAAAGTTTATGGACAGTGCTCAGTTGATGTCTGGGTCGCTCGCAAAGTTGGCAAAGACTGTGCCAGAGGATGGATGGACGGCAGTACCACTTTCGTACCCGGACATTCAGCGGGCAAAAGGTTTCTTCCCGTACGAATATTTAGATTCTCCCGAGCGTAGGAAGAGGACCAGCTCCCGGAGAGACACAAATTTTATAGCGAATTAACAAAAAAAGGGATTTCGGAGTCCGATCACGAACATGCATTGCGAGTATGGGACGAAATTGGATGTCGGACGATCCGTGATTATATGGAATTCTATTGTGAGACGGATGTTCTCCTTCTTGCGAATATATTCGAAAATTTCCGTGACACATGTTTAGAAGCATATAAGTTAGACCCAGCCCACTACATGTCAGCGCCAGGCTTGACATGGGATGCTATGTTACTTTATACAGGTAATAAATTTAAACTCATTCAAGATGCTGAGCAGATGAATTTCATTCAGAGGAAGATTAGAGGTGGTATCAGCTAGTGTAATATTCATTATTTACAGACAAATCATCCAGCTTACGCTGGCGGAAATTACGATCCAGAGAAGCCGCTGTCCGAAATAAAATATCTCGATGCAAATAATCTTTACGGATGGGCAATGAGTCAACCAATGCCAATGGGGGGACTTCATTGGATGACGATGGAAGAATTGTTAGAATGGGAAGGCGGAGCAGGCTTGGATTGGGGACCCGGCGCTAGATTTCCGCCAAGTTTTCTAGAAGTAGACTTAGAATACCCGACTGAATTACATGAAGAACATTCCGATCTACCTCTAGCTCCGCATCACTACGAATTTCCGAGGCAGGGCAGTCGACTGATTACGAGTCTTATGGACAGAGAGAGATACGTCTTACATTATAAGTTGCTTGAATTCTATCTTCGGATGGGAATGCGACTGAAAAAGATTCATCGGGCGCTTGCCTTCGAAGAGGCGCCATGTCTCGCGGAATATATTGACTTTAACACTAAAATGAGGGCAAAGGGAAAGACAGATTTTGAAAAGAATTTCTATAAGCTTATGAATAATGCAATGTTCGGCAAGACAATAGAAGACGTTCGAAAGTACAGAGACTTTAAATTTGTTTTGGGCCGGAACGGTACGGATAGTGGCCGTAAAAAGATTCAGAAGTATAATCCAAAGATGAAACATATAACTCTCATAACTTCCGAAGAGGATGGCGATTCCTGCGACAGTGTCCTACTGGAACTGAAAAGGGATCAATATGAATATAAAAAGCCAGTTTTCATTGGCGCGGCAGTGCTTGAACTTTCTAAGCTGCTTATGTATGAGACGCATTACAATTACTTTCGAAAGCAGTTCAAAGGAATACGATTAGCCTACATAGATACTGATAGTTTTGTTTACAGTGTACCTCTTCCTTCCCCGGACGTAACTTTCAATGATATAGTTCGGGAAGATGTGGAAAAGAATGGTAAGGAAACGATATATGATACTAGTGGTATGAAAGACGGAGTTCCAAAGATTAATAAAAAGGTGATAGGTAAATTTAAAGATGAGTTGAATGGTGAACCTATTCTTGATTTTGTCAGCATACGCTCGAAAGTGTATGCTTTTCGGACTCCAACTTTGGAGACGAAAAAAAATAAAGGGATAAAAGATGTTTGTGTTAGAAAACATTTGAACTTTGAAGACTATAAGGATCTGTTTGAAACTGGGAAGGAGCCCGAGCGGGCACAATTTGTACAGTTTGTACGGAAAAAACCTGGAGAAATCCGTAGTGAAAAGCGTAGTAAAATCATGATGGCGCCAAATGATATCAAACGTGTACAGTTATACAATCCAGACACGGGCGAATGGCTGGCAGAAACATGGCCGATAGGACGGAGTTAACTTTCATATCCATTTAATCCATAATGTCGCATGTATCTTTCTAGCGGCGGACTAAATCCTTCTTGTTTTTGTATTTCTAGTGCCTGATGAAATATGTCCTGAATAAGTTCTGAGGCCTCTTTTGTTGCGCCTTTTTCTTGTATTTGTGTAAGCAGCTGTTTATATTGAACGTAATAATGTTTATATTTCTCTCGCCTTTTTGATACTCCTGTTTTTCCTTGTATTACATCAATAATAACACCTGGTATAGGAGTTAAAGCTAAAAGAACTTGAACTGTCGGAATTGCTGCTATGACAGCAGAACTTACAAGAATTCCCTTAGTCACATTAAGAGCCATATCAATTCGACCCATTAATTTATAACTGCGGCGATATGCAGCGCTAGTTCTTTCGATATAGTCAGCCAATTGTTCAACGCTTTCAACAACTGAGACGTGCATTTTTTTACTGTATATGTAAGGGATGATAAAAAATAATTGTAGTAATATAGAGAGACAATATGGCAGAAGGAGGAGAAGATTTTGAACTCGAGAATTTAGGTGAAACAAATTTGGATGATGATGATGCTGCTACTGCTGCTGAAACATCTTTACCGGCGATGATAATGCCCGTGCAGGAGGCGAACCTTTACTGGCTAGTCCGTATATAGATCCTACGATTATACAGAGAGTAGAAATTACAAAGCAAATTGCTGAACAATTCTTAGACGAGAATAATATTACTGATGAAGCAGCCCGAATTGAATTGATTAATAATGCAGAGATTAGGTACAGAAAGCTGTATTATAAAAACCTCAGGCTATCAAAAAATACAGGACGTAGATTTAGATCACTCGATACAGTCAAAAAAGAAAAAGGAGGATATGAATTTGTAACTAAAGTATACAGTCGGAGTGGGGGCAGCTATCGCTCTAGCGCAGAGCCCGAATTTGTGAGTTCAACATTGTATTCTGAAGATGTGAAAAATGATAAAATACCGGCTGAGAAGATGACACCAGAAGACATGGGTATATACAAAGATGAACTGACATTCTTACGGCAAGATGCTAGCGGTAATGCAGATAAAATACAAGCTTTTGAAAATAAAATCGAAAAATGGAACAATCTAAACCCCGAATATAGAGCTATTAATGATGAATTAAGGATTGCGAATATGCGTATTAAAGATCTTAACAATGAAAAAAAGAAAATAACGCTAGAGAAAAAAGAAGTTGAAAAACAGTTAAAGGATCCTGAAACGGACACCAAAGGAAAAGAAAAAGCCGAAAAACTACTAGCTGAACTCATAACAAGCGAAGCTAAAATTGACAATCGAATTGAATATGAACATGATAAGATCAGTGAGGCACATGAAAGTCTGGCTACTACTAGGTCTCTTCGTGATGTAATTTCCGATCCAGAATTATCACTTAGGCTGAAGCTGACAGAGTTATTTAAACGAAATGGTATTACAATCGCTGCAATACTGACTGCCCTTGGAATGACAATATCAACAATTGCCTTGGCTGTGACTAAAGGAGGACGAGGGGAGCAGGAACATGCCAGAAATCCCGAGAGAGTTTGACCGGTTGACCTCGCTGTTAATTTTATGCAGGAAATTACAATAACAATGCTTGGTCGAATGACGCAGTGCCTTGAGGGTGGGATCGCCAGTGGTATAGGGGAGGAGTACCTTCCCGATGGTGATAAGTGGTGTGGATTACCGTCGCCTAGGTGACTGGCGTTGCAAATACCTGGACTGAACCCACGCGTGGACTGAACCATTTGGTTTTTTTTGGGTGTCGATGGTACTTTGACAATAAAAGTAAAGATGCACAGATATCGAGTTTATTGTCTTGTTTATGAGCGGCCAGTATTTCCAACAGCATGAATTACGTGCATTTGCCCTAGAAGAAATAAATTATTTCGAATAAAACATCGCGAATATAACCACATTCCTTAAGCTCGACGTACCCCAAAGAACCATGAAATCGCCCGACTTTCGATCGAAGAGATGAGTTTTGCAAAACCGCGTATACAGAGAAAGTGGCAGATGACTTTATTTTTAGAATCATAGACAGTATAGCGAGATGTAAATAATGTGAAAGAGGCTCCCCATCTAACTATCCTAAATGTTTTTGTGTCGAGTTTGTGTTTGATTCGTTTCGAAAATGTGTTCCTACATTCTTATCCGATTGTGTGTGTTAATAAAAATGTTTGTTTCGCTTGGATATTTGTAGAGAAGTTTGGATTAGTGTGTACGGTAATGTTTTGTTTGTGTGGGGAAAGCTTATGGCGAGACGCAGCCGGTCCTATGTTGTTACAAAAGTTGATAGAGTCGCCCTTTGACGCTTGCGTTTCGAAACCCGGTTGTGGTTTCTCATCAGTCGCAGTGTTGATTCTTTCCTTAGTTTGTGTTTGTGAAAATTTATTGTAATGCATTTTAGTGGTCTTGCTTTTCGATTAGCGAGGCAAGTATATTAATTTTTGGTCACGTTGTGAGTCCGTTTGGGGTTCGGTTTGTTTGTTCTATGTTTCTTTACTTCGGTAAATTTTGTTTTGACTGGTGTGTCTTTTAGATTTTTGCGGAGGTTTGTGAATTTTTAGGCAATAAGTACCACTGGGGGTACGGATTTTATGTTTATTGGATCAAGATACTCACAAGTATCCTGGTTGATGTGCTTGTTCTCGTACATTTTGATTCATAGTTCGTTTACTTTGTTTACTGTTTGTTCTGGCTTGTTGTGTATAATACTGAGTGTTGCGTAATTGCCTTTCGCATTCGAGTACGTAATCGTTTGTGTTGACAATGACGAAAACCCGACCTTGTCGAGGTTTTTTTTTCCCCGAATTTGTCTATTGTTTGCAAGCTGGTTTATCACGATTCTTTTAACACGCGACATGTTTTGTTTCCTTGTTTGAAAGGATATCTCTAGAAGTGCGAGTTTAGCAGCTTCATATAGCTTTCAAGTTTTTGGTGTTTGTTGTTTGTGGAGCCCAATTTGACTTTTCTTTGAATTTGTGTTGTTGCGATTGTTTGTGTCTCACGATGTAGCGTAGTCACATTTTACGACTTTATTTGTTGAAATCCTGAGGTGGTTTTATTCTGTTTGGTTTTGTTGGCGTCGAATTAATTTTAAGGCCTTTGCCTAGTACTATTTTTCGGAGTTTCATAGTTTGAGCGATGATAGGTTGTTGTTGAATTTCATGTTGTTGTCGGCTTTTCTTTGGAAATAGCTGATTTATTTCCACGGCCATTTTTTCTGTCACGTTATTTTTATGTGTACGATTTTTGTTATTTCTTTAAGTGTTTGTGTGTTCTATGTCATTTTATGGGGGTTTTTGGTAGTTCTCTTTTTGGAGTGTTTGGTGGCCCTGAAAAGGGCCGCTTGGTATGGGTTTTTGTTAGCGCTTGGCGCGTTGGTTTTGGCGATGAGCCTATAGCTTTTTTATGCTTCTTTTCGCCGATTCGATGTGGTTGGTAAGTAGGTGTTTGCCTCCTTCTTGTCACTGTGTGTGCGTACATGGACAGTCTGCATAGCCCTTGAATGTGGTCTCGATTTTGATCAAACCATGGAGGTACCTCCATGATCAAACTTACAATTTAGGAGTATATATCAAAACTGATAAATGATTTATGTTTTCACATGGGTTCACAAAAAGTTTCGCCCCGGTGTTCATTTTTGGCCCAGGAATTCCATCTACCCACCCTTTACAGAGTAGTAAGCTTATGGGGCAAGTAAATATGGATGCGCCAGTGCGATTCAACGATCAACCTGTATATCGCATCGAAAGTCAACAATTTTACGGCACGGACTATGATTTTATAAGTTTATACACAGTCCCTCGTGGATAGAGAGACTGTGGTTTATATAAAAATTATAAGGCGCAATTAATAGTTTAATTGACTACCTGGGTGATTGGCAGGTCGTGTCCAACGACGCATATGCAAAGCAGGCCAAAAGAAAAAGCCCCCAAAGATATTGACAGCTGGCCAGAGGTCACCATGAATACGTAATGATGCTTCACTACGCAGAAACTGCATAGTCAAGCCCTTCTTAACCGGTCAAACCCTCTCGGCATTTTCCCTCATGCTGGAGCAAACACAGGGGGTTCAGGTCCGCCCAAAATATACACAAAAGCGAAAGAAATTGTAAAGCAATTTGGCGAATGGTTAAAAACATTGGCCGCAAAAAGTGCTGCTGCAATACCAGGTTTAATCGGTTCACTTGTCAGTTTTCTATTAAAAACAGCAGGATCGGTGGTTGGATTTGTTGGAGAACAGCTATGGATATTTTTAACTGGATTAACATTAGTCATAATAAATAAAATTATGTATTGATATATGACCCCGCATGTTTGGTGAAAAGAATATTACAAAGTTTCTTTCTAAAAATAAAGACCTGTTTGGTTTCTCTGTCAAATTGGATGGTGCAAACTCCGACGAGAAAATCGACATATTCTTCGAGCAAATCCAGGTGTCCGCCTCAAAGATACGGCTAGTTTTCAATCGGATTCGAACCCACAACATACGGCATCAGTCGCCTAGCTGAGAGGCCACAGACAGAACCGCTCGGCTAAATCTCCACTCCCAAAAGATGATCAAAGATGATAATCTATATCATAACATATTAGCTTTCATTAAGGAATGTCAAAAGACTAACTTCTTTAAGCGACTAGAATTCATAAACGTCTTTCAGGAGGTTGATGATGAAATGGAAGTCCAACATCTACAAGAATATTGGGTTCTTCGATTGATTCGCGACACAGGTAATCGATTTATCTTTCAGTCAGATGGAAATATTTATGTAAAGATGTGATTTATTTTTGATTTTTTCTTCTGAGTTACTATATACATTACACGAAAATGGGGTACGATAGTTCATTATTACCGAATTTCACCAACCGAATACCAAAGGGAACGAAGTCAGAAAGAACTCATCATGTGATTGCTCATAATCCAAGTGAGGCAGATCCAGGTCAGACACTTATCATACGATGTCCGAAGTTAGAAAGCGGAGTAGTACTAGTTCCAGATACTTTCGACCTGGTTTTTGATCTCGAAGTAACGGGACATGAAGATAACCGAGTAGTACAAAATGTTGCAAAAAATTTGGTGGAGCGTATGGTTCTCACATTTGAGGGTCAGGCACTTTTCAATTTGAATAAATATAATCTTATTGAATGTTATCGCGATCTCTTCAAACATAAAAAGGTGAGAACGAACATGACACTGTACGGAATTCAGAACAAAAATCTAAGAAAATTGAGAAGTGGCGCGGCCAATGCAGATCACGCCGTCGTGGACGATCGTTTACTTTTCGACACATATAAAACAAAATATGCTATTCGTCTGACTCATCCCCTCATAACAGGTCATGGGGTTGCATATCCAAAAGTGTTAGGGAGTCATATTGAATGGGAAATTATGCTTGCACCCGTCTCCCAATTACTTGTCAGTAATAATGTTGTTACACCCAATTATAAATTAAAAAACATTCAAATGGAATACGAAACAATTAAGGATGACTCCCTCGCGAGAGAAACTGCTGGTTATTACAACAACGGTAAAAGTTACCTTTACGAGTATTTACATTATTTTAGAACAATCCCATTCAAAGAATCAACCACTGTTATCAATGAAAATATAAATGTACCACGACGTAGCATGAGAGGTATCGCGATACTCTTCACTAAAAATCAGAATCAGTCAGAACTTAATAGTGAACTTTTCTTTAATCCATCCATTGAATCTGTGTCTGTAATGATTGAGGGTATTGCAAATAAAATATACGCTCAGAAGATGTTACCAAGACAATTTTGGAAAGAAACACGACGGTATTTTGCTGAAGATAAAGATTGGTGTGAAATTGATATAGATGAAGTCGATTATTTGAAGAATAAATTCTGTCTGTTTATCGATCTGCGTAGTTTTAAAGATATTGAATTTCATGGAAATGGTTTAAAAGTAATGAACACAAAAGATGGTATACAACTTGAAATCCTGAAAAAAGATACTTCAGTTAAGGGTGTCGACACTCGCGATGATAATAAAATCGAAGCTCGCGATGATAATATATTTGCTCATGTTTATGTTATCAGTGATGCTCAGGTCAACGTTAAGAATAGTAGATTAGATTCTTTACAATTTTAATTAACTCCTGAGTTCAGAAAAAAATTCTGTAGAAATGTTTTCATGAAAACTGTAGAATGACAGACCTGTGTTATGACATCACAGGCTGCTAAGCACACTCGAAATTATTGCGAAAGTCCTATCGGAAAGTCCCTGCCTGAAAAGGTATTGCGCAACAGTGTTCAAGATCGGAACGGTTCCGGTAGGGTAGGGACTAAAATAGGTGAAAATCTAACATAAGTCATTCCGATAGGGTTGCTCTGTAGGAAAAAATGAGAAACATTGTGAATAGGGACACAACACAGCCAGAAGATATTTATAAAATTCTATATACTTACATTCAGAAGACAAAAATCAGCACTGGAACGGAAGAGCTGCAGCACAGTCAGAATCTATCAAACAAATGACTGCATAGGAAAATCAACTGTTGTAGGGAATTCCCCCGCTGAGTGCTGACCTAAATATCTATTATATAACAGTGAGTCATTTGTAAACGGAGTGACGTCAGTGTTTATTATACATCAGTACTCACACCAGCTGTCGCGTACGTGAGTTCATATACAGGTCAGGGTCACACTTCAGCTACAGGTGAGAGGGAATTTTTCCCTCTGTAGCTAAAATAGGTCTTGTAAATACTATTTGTGTCACAGAAAGGAAGTTATATATACTACTCTTGAAGAAGGTGATTACTGACCATGCGAAACCAAATATTAAAATGGAGAAAATGTTTTACTTTCTTGAACACATTACAGCAATTATATCTTTGACTTTCACTGAAATACGGAAAAGTCGTTACACCAATGCTTGCACATGATATGCAATTCTGCTGTACATCTGTAAATATTGTACAGTCCTTGTGTAAACGGATATTCACGTGTGTAGTGAATACATATTTACCATCTAGCCATTGTAGTCACATCACATTTATATCCATATAGGTTTGAAGTCTTTGCTGTTTTTCGTGTTTTCCTTTGTAGCTCACAGATGATAGGCCTGCTACCACTGGAAGTGTTACAGAATGTTTACTCGCCGCCGCCATTGGAAAAGAGCACATTGAATTTGTAGAAGAAAAGGTGGTACCCCAGCATCCACCTACCAGAAGAGCATTGTCAGAGGTAATGTCACTGAAAGCATAAATTGTGGAGATAAATGGCAATTCCAATCGAAATTAAAAGACAAACAGGCCAACAGATGGGAATATCGAATATGTAACGGTTTCTGTCTTTCTCTTGAATGCTGTTTGAAAAATGTTTGAAATTGCTCTAAAGTCTTGCTATCATATTACATATCGAAGCGAATTGAACGGACAGGGAACATACAGAGGGTCATATAAAAAGAAACACAGTACACATACAAATAGATTACGGTCAACATCTGGTGATTAGAAATGGCGTCACGTATAAAGTGAACAGATTACGAAGAATCGATTACCATTAAATGGTGGCAGAAGAGACATTTCAGCTGATCTTGCTTTAAACGTCTTCGAAAACCTTCCTCTTTTTTCAAATTAACTTACGCACGTCGCTATTGAAACTTGTCGATAGGATTGAATGACAGACGGTGTGAAGGACGTTTTAGATGGACTGATCGATCTCTGGTAAGGATACTTATTTCAACCTGCAATGAATGTCTAAGGTCATTTATGAAAGATTCCGTGACGTTTGATAGTTTCGTCATCGTTCTAACCTGCGACTTGTCTTCGAGGGGGAAATCTGTATCTGGCGAAGTGGCGATACTCAAAGGGAGAACTAAATTAAAGCATACACGTCCACATGCCCATAAGGTAAATGTGATAGTTGAAGATGGGTGACATGTGACGACTTTTCCCACAACGTCATATCCTTAACATAGCAGTATAGTCACAAGGGCCAAAGAATAGAAATTTAAACAAGTTTAATAATGAAAGGCCTTTTAATCTTTATCACCGGATGTTATAGTCGAAACAACAGAAGACAATTGAAAGTAAATTAACAAAAACGGTACCGTAGACACAAAACTTCATTTTCACGGGGTAATGTTACAGCAATAATTTCATGTGCATATTACTGTAGTACAATTTCAGCACATAGTATTGTCATGAGCCTAATAGGCGAGCGGCGAATCCACAAAAAGGGCCTTATTTAAGGAGTTTAATGTACCCACCTTACATACGGCCACATCATACGTCATTTGAAAGCTTATTATCTCTACTTTAAGAATATTGACGATGTGGAGCTGCCAATTAGGGCCATACCCCCCTAATTTGCATAATTCACACGGGTACCCAATTTGCATAAGTGTGATATAAAATTAGAAAATTCAATGTTAACTACTGTTAAAATACTTTTAAACTATCGAGTGATATATCTAATGAAAGGTATTTGCATGCACAATACAACTTTTATATCCAAAGACATAGTTAAATTGATTTCACTGAAATATTTTCATATTTATATTGAAAATAATATTTTCCTCTCTTGAATAACAATATTTTAAAAATTTTAACACATACAGCTACAACATACAGGCACACAATACATAATTTGAAAGCTTATTATCTGTACTGCAAGAAAATTGACAATGTTGAACTGTCAAGTAGGACCATAGCCCCTAATTTGCATAATTTAGAAGGGTGCCCAGTTTGTAAAAATGCAATATAAAATTACAAATTCATTGTTCACTACTCTAAACATACTTTTAAACTATCGAGTGACATATCAAATGAAAGGTATTTGCATGTGAAATACGAAATGGATATCGAAAGAGATATTTTAATTGGTTTCACCGAAATATTTTCATATTTATATTGAAAAAATATTTTCCCCTTTTGAATAACAATATTAAAAATATTCCATCACATACAGCCACATCATACAGCCACATCATACGTCATTTTAAAGCTTATTATCTCTAATTCAAGAAAATTGACAATGTTGAACTATCAATTAAGGCCGTATCCCTAAATTTGCATAATTTACACAGGTAAACAATTTGCATAAATGCAATATAAAATTAGAGAATTCATTAACTATTCTAAACATACTTCTTAACTATCGAGTGATATATCAAATGAAAAGTATTTGCATGTAAAAAACAAAATTGACATCCACAGAGATATACAAAGTGGTTTTACTGAAATATTTTCATATTTGTAGTGAAAAAAGTTATTTTCCCCTTTTGAATAACGGTTTTTTTAACAGCAGTATCAATGCAACCACATGCATTATGGTGTGCAAAAGTGCATAGGACATGGAGAACAAACAGCTGAAATGAGGTCTGGAAATGAATATTTTGTTTGTTTAATGTATGTTTCAAAACATATGAATAGCTCTTCTTGTCTGCATTATTATCCGATACCAATGTCTAGATTTTATAGGTAAGAGAGTGTTTCTCCAAACATGCCCTTTGTATGGGGTATAATATACCCATTCACAGCATATGAAAATCTTTTAATGTTACTCAAGTATACCAACATTTTCTTGTAATGTTGTAAGCAAGGCAACGGCACTAATATATATATATATATATATATATATATATATATATATATATATATATATATATATATATATATATATATATATATATATATATATATATATATATATATATATATATATATCATTACTATTAAGTCCAAACATAAAGAAAGATCCCCATTAACGACACTATTGTAGTTGTTGAAAAGTAACTATGTAGCCGAAACAATGTGTGAGAGTAAGCTGTAGTCAAAGTTATGGCATGATTCATGATCCAAGTCATTCATGGTGATACAGTGTCATGCATTTCCAGTATATCTAGTAATTCTACAAACTCATCATCCTCTTCTTAAACAGTTTTGTCATGAGTAAAAGAATTGACACAGTTATAGCTGCCATGAGTATGAAAGATTAACTGGACTGCAGACACAACTGGTGACATATATTAGAGGAAGCAAACTCCACACATCGTTCACATCTTATAGTTGTTTGAATTTTGTGTATGTTATGTTTGGCTGTTTTGTGTAAAGTGTTGATTTGCCATGGCGTGACGTACCCCTAATCTAGGCAACGTATCCTGCCCTGAACTAACACTGGAGTTGAAAGACTACTGTGACACTGCGATCCTTTGATGCTACCTTTCGAGAATAGAGTTGTCTTCATAAGTCGCTTAAAATTCATTTTCGGTTGGTGAAACGTGTGCACTACTTGACCACGTTGTTTCACTGAAGTTTGTTCAAGTAAGGAAGCTAGAATGTCAACCGTTTCGGGTTGTGTTTGTGTATGCTTATGTGAATCGGAGATAGAGCTGTCGTAGGTGTTGTTTGGCATTGGTGTAACGCTTATATTTCTGTTTCATATGTATGTGATTAGGCTACGTTCACAAATAATGGTAGTGAGGGGCGGAGGAATTCGGGGTGGACTCGAAATTTTGAGGGTAGTAGAGGAGCATTTGAAAGTTTTGATGTGCCTATAGGGGACCTGAAAATGTTTTGGTTCCTTTTTACTTTTTGCTACTCCAAGGTTTCGAATGCAATTCAATTAAAATCGAATAACAATTAAATGCCATCCGATTGTTCTAAAATTAGTAATAATCAAACAAGATCTAGAATTACTTTTACTTTTTATTTTTACTTCATTATTTTATTTCGAAAAAAATCCTATATTTTGTATCGTATTGTTGTGGCATAATTGTTCTAATGTATCGTAATGTTTCTCCTTTAACAAATCCTTGAATGTTGCCGTTTGATTGAATGAACTGGAATCTGGTATCTGTTGGTTGTGTGTGTGTTCTTCGAAAATGTTAATTTGTTGCATCGATGACCTTCACAGATAATGAGGTCTAAAGATGTGATTTTTTGAGAAGAGTTTTCGAAAATTTCAGAGTAGGATGCATCTTTTATGTTTGATATAAATTTATTAAGATCATGTTGGGTTCGAATGAAAACCATCCATTGTCTCTGAATCTCAGTCAGAGCGATATTTGTTCTGTGTGTTGCTGAATTATTCTTATTTTGTATATATTTAATTCTTATTTTGCATAACGTGGGCATTATTCGTGTTTACTGCACAATTTTATGAATATTAAAAATAAGTCAAGATATTCGCGATTTAAATAAAAATATTCGATAAGAATATTTTAGATACGTGTTTGGAATTCAAAGTTCTATTCTATATGCTAATACCTTTCATTTGATATATCACTCGATAGTTTAAAAGCAAGTGAAGAGTACATAGCAATGGATTTTTATAATTTTATATCGGACTCATGCAAATTAGGTAACCGTGTGCATTATGCAAATTAAAGAATTACGGCTCTATTTTGCAGCTGCATATTGTCAATTTTCATGAAGCAGAAGTAATAGGCTTTCAAGTGACGTATAATGTGGCTGTATGATGTAGTTTTATGTGTTAAAATTATTAAAATATCGATATTCAAAAGGGGAAAATGTATTTTTTTCGATATAATTATGAAAAAAATTCAATAAAATCATTTTAATATTTCTTTGGGTATCTATTTTGTATTCTACATGCAAATACCTTTCATTTGATATATCACTCGATTGTTTAAAGTATGCTTCGAGTAATTAATAAATTCCTGATTTTATATCACATTTCTGTAATTTGCGTACCCATGTGAATTATGCAAATTGGGAGCTACGGCCGTACTTGACAGCTCAACATTGTCAATTTTCTTGAGGTACAGATAAAAAGCTTTCAAATGACGTATAATGTGGCTGTATGATGTGGCTGTATGTATTACAAGTTTTAAAATATTGTTATTCAAAAGGGGAAAATATTTTTTCAATATAGATATGAAAGTATTTCAGTGAAATCAATTTAATTATCTCTTTGGATATCAAAGTTGTATTCTACATGCAAATACCTTTCATTTGATATATCACTCGATAGTTAAAAAGTATGTTTAGAGTAGTTAACAGTAAATTTCTGATTTTACATCGCATTTATGTAAATTGGGTAGCCGTGTAAATTATGCAAATATGGGGCTATGGCCCTACTTGACAGCGCAACATTGTCCATTTTCATAAAGTAAAGATAATAAGCTTTCAAATGACGTATGATGTGGCTGTATGATGTGGCTGCATGTGTTAAAATTTTTAAAATATTGTTATTCAAAAGGGGATAATAATTTTTTTCACAAAAAATATGGAAATATTTCAGTGACATCAATTGAAATATCTCTTTGGATATCCATGTTGTATTTTACATGCAAATACCTTTCATTTGATATATCACTCGATAGTTTAAAATTATGTTTGAGTAGTTAACAATAAAATTTCTAATTTTATATCGCATTTATGCAAATTGGGTACGCGTTTGAATTATGCAAATTAGGGGGGTATGGCCCTACTTGGCAGCTCCACATCGTCAATTTTCTTGAAGTAGAGATAATAAGCTTTCAAATGATGTATGATGTGGCCGTATGTAAGGTGGGTACATTAAGTGTGAAAAATAGGTGAGTCTGCCGCTCGCCTATAACAACTACAGAAACGAGGACTGCGTAGAGATGTACAGGAATGGACGCTGGAACGATAAACGATGCCGCAGGCGACAAATTTAATGAAACCACCGAGAAATTGATTTAATGGTCATGATCATAAATTCATTTGTGCGATGGTTTCATGAACCGTGTCTAAAACCGGTGTCGAATATATGCTTGCTCACTAATATTCATTCAGTATATTTCAACATGTCAAACAATATAAGTAGTATCTGGTATCAAACAAAATTCATTAAAAACGGCCGACTTTGTCCCTTTAACTAACAGCCGGACTATGAGTTTCAGGAAAAGTCAGAGACTTGTATAACGCTTGAAGCCTTGTACAGAACACACACACACACACACACACACACACACACACACACACCACACACATTAGAACACATCGGAGCATTTTCATCGAGCAAGAGAGATTTTGTTGTCAGCTAAAGTGAGAGACAAATATGACTGTAACTCCTAATCCATCAGCGGGAAATAAAATTACTTGTGACGAGAAGAAATACAACGTGGACGTTTCCGGTACATCCCTTCATCGTGTCTATGTATAATCCCAGAACTGCTCCTGACGAAACGTTGTACCCGAAACGTCCATGTTTTATTTCTTCTGATCACAAGTGTTTTTATCATCCCACTGGTCGGTTTGTAGTTTATTTTATCCACTTCCTTGTTGCTTTTTTATTCCTTTTTTGATTTGGTTTGTATTATTTTTTCATCGGCATTTTTTCGTGCGCTTGAGCGTCGGCAAAGAAGGTACTCTTATTGGCAAATTGGCGTTCATTTATTTTACTTCCGTGGCTGCACTTCGCAACCGCCAATAAACGCTTCCCGTGACAGTTTATGGCAGTGACGTCATTAAATGCGATAGATGATTAAATGAATGCATGAATCAGTGAATCAGTAAATGAAATATTTATAATGCCATAAGCCTTAAAACACAAAATTGGATACACACATCTTCGCGTACTTATTAAGATTAGCTATGTTAGGCCAAAAAAAAAAAAGAAATGTTTCTGGTCAGGCCTTTCTTAAAAAAATGGTGCGGCGACGCGGATTTTTTTTTTTTTCTTCTTTTTTCTCCTCCTCAAGGGAGGGAGGAGGGTCAGTTAAAGCGCCAAAGCGTAGCGGCTAATTTGCATAATCATTTGCATATCATTAATTTATATTTGCATATGGATGTAAGCTTGCACATGCATCCACACATACATGTACACTCACAACAAAATGCAATGGTAACACACAAGTGTGCAGTTTGAACATCATGGAAACTCTTTATTACACTTGAATAAATCATCACAGTATTGTAATTACAATTGCAATTAAAACAGAAGATTCAGATTGAAACTTTGAGAGCAAGAAATGGTTCGTCTGATTGGAGTTTCATTAATACATATATTGCTAATAAATTGTCAAAACTTGCCAACAAAGAGGAAAATTCACAAGTTTAAGCTTTACACAATTCAAATGTGATTGAGTTTTATATCATTTTTGAACGACAAACACCGCGAATAATTTTTCATCACGGGGATAGATTTCAACAAGCGCCCCCCCCCCCCCCCATAACTTCTACTGCCACTGGACATCGTCGTTCGATTCTTGATTTTAAAAATACCAACAAGATGATCACAAGACATGAACTAAGTACGACTAGAATCCCTCGAAAATCAGGTGTAAAATCTTTCAGAGGACGTGTCGGAGTGGCACCACACGCGACGCCAGTATCAATGTCAACACGTTATAAACCCGTCGACCAACATGGCCGCCGCCATATTGAAATTTATGCAATTGTGAACTCGATCGCGATCGTGATCGTACTAGGACAAAACTCATCGTTGTACAATCATAATCAACCTCACCAGTTAACTCTTGTTTCTTTTGCGATCCATTTCGTTGATCAAAGCATGGGAATGTGATCAAAGGCCCTGCTAGTGCTACACCGCCTACCTCTGTGAACACTTGTCCGCGATGAGTTGGTCTTGTTGGTCGTAATAGTCGATCTGGAATGAAAATTTGTGAACGACCCAGCCGATTCTTCTATTGTTTTAACGTTCCTCTCAACACTTACGGACAACTTATCTGATGCATACCATACTTCACACCTTCCACCAGATTGAAAGTTGCAGTGAGCGCTAATGTGTAGACAATGCATGCATCAGCTGGTAGCTACGCAAAGCGTGTGAACTAAAGGATGGCGGGACTATTTGAAAGCGGAACGGGGAGAATCAAAGCGTACGGGGAGAGGCGAAAGCGTAGCGGGACCGCTATGGTCTGGGGAGAACACTGAGTTTTACAGTTTTATCAATATAGTAACATTTAAATTGTTCATGCAGTCACTGATCATGTGCCCAAAGAATTTTCTCTTTCTCTTCAGCCGTTTTGGTTTGATGTTATAGTAATCAGTATGTAGTTGCCACAGCCGCCGGCCACAAACCAGGAAAAAAAAAGGGTGACGCGCTGTTGTTCAAGTGACGCGCGCGCTGACCAGAAACATTTCATTTTTTTTTTTTTTTTTGGCCTTAACAAAATTTTCCCATTTTTGGAAGGCTAACTATGCCCTAAAATGTTTTACTAGATACTCCTTTTCAATAACTATTGCGGGGAGGATTTTTTCCTCAAATCTCAATGGCAGACTAAAGACATATGGCACTCATCCTCAACTTAACCACCCTTACATACTTCACAAACTCTTTCCAATCTTGGTGAAATTCACTCATTTCCATCAGTGTTGCTTGGTACATGGTACACGACTTGACAGTCTAAAGCAACACATTGCAATCGTGAACTTATTATTGTCAATTACAGACTAGTATCTCTGTAAGCAAAAGCTAAGTTCAATTATACTTGTTTAGCTTACAGACTGTCTTTAATTTTTTCATGGCAGTATGCGTCTGTATATGTATGAATATTTGTTTAAAATATTGGAAGAGCACTTTCATTGGCAACACTTTGAACTGACCGGACGTAAGCAAATCTAAGGTAAACGTTATCGAATGCAGCAAATGGCAGGTTCAATCGGTACAATGAAACAAAACGTTCTCACTAAATTAGTATCTGTGTTAGGTTTTCAGTTTAACTCTACATAGTTATATGCGTTCGCTATATCTATATATTTATAGCTGACTACAGTGACCCCCCCTCCCCCGGACTCTCGGCTAATGACATTCTAAAAACCCTACTGTGGCACGCTTTAGGCCACTATCCAACACCAGAAAGACGGAACAACGACGATTGCGTGAACCCAAAACGGTTTTTCGATGACCTGACAATAATCGATTATTGTAATGGCTAACATTGCAACATACTAATTCCGCTTAGGTGATGCTACGTAATATCCAATTAAAACTTTCGCCTGTATTTACTTTCAAGTAACACATCAACATAATGATAGTATTCCCAAGTAACACGCGATCGGTACCTTGTCAAAGAGAGCAAACGAAGTGGGGTTGGGTTTTCTGACAAAAATAAAAAAACAGCTTGGATTGATTTTTAGCTCATCAAGAGTGCGTTCATGCTTTTCGCGATGACCTTGTGAAGTGATGAAAGAATATGCCGTTAGTCCTCGAGATTGTCACGGAGCTTCTTGTGGTTACTCAGGCAATTGACGATGACACTGCTTTGAAAGCATTTCAAAATGTGCGTGTCGTCCTGCTAAGACCGCCGGAGGGCTATCATGTAAACCATGCAATCTAACTAATTCAATTACATTAGATTTCTGTAAAAGAAATCAGAAATTGGCTAAAAACAATTATCATTAATGTGGTATTGCCAGTTTGCGTGTTTGGTTGTTGAATTTTATTTATTCAGATCATCGACAAGCATGCTATCCTTTCTTATTTTAGCATTTAGAAAGTTTCAGACAAGTCAAATATAATTTTCAACCACCGTCACACATTCATCCTTACCACTCCCGTCTAATTGATTTGCAAAGCAAAATACAATTTGCAACCATACATTTATGCAAACCACCTTTAATGAATGTGCACCCTCAATGTCATGATACTTTGTTCTTCCAGTTTCTCTCTACGATTTCAAATATTCCAATATTGCAAAAGTGGTCGATAACGTTGAATTTACCGATGGAATTTAAGAAGAGGACGATGATATGTAAATCTCTCCAATTAAGGTTCAGATAGTCCATGTCTTTAATACACTTTTATCATAAAACAAAGCTTGCAGAAGAAAATAGGGTTGTCGTCTTCCGCGGGTGCATGCAGGAGCCCAAAATATTTGCATATTAATTTAATGACAACATCAATGACCTATAAAAGTTTGGGATATTCGCCCTGTACAGACTCTCGTCCGACACTGTTCTTTTGAAGTACGGTGTAAAACATTCCGGGCTTCTTTGCATTACCTCCAGAACAATGTAAGTATACCTGTTAAAATATCTTTTTTACTGAATCCGTTGTAACTTTCATTAACTTCGATTTTGCCACAAAGTGTGCGTGCATTGGATTGTAATTCCACTCGCTGCAAAACCCTATGTGACGAAACAGGCTGCCGTGATATTAACATGTTTTCTTTTCACTTCAAGGTAGAATGCGCCCCATGGACAGATATTCGAACTGTCAAATCTTTCCTACTCTTTTCCAGTCTATTGCTTGTGGGATCTAGTTTTATTGTTGTAGGAGAATATAAAGTTTTCACAGTCTTAGTTATTTGAATGTATTGTAATTTCCCCATAAACACAAAGATAAGGAAGACGATTGGTAAACGTTTCCATCGTTTCATTCAGGAAGGTTTGAGCAAACGTTAAAGTATTTCACTTATCATGCGCATTCTACCTTAAATGAGTAAGTGTCAAAAGCAAAAGCAAAATCACTATTTCACTCGTCTGTAGACTAGTCGCTGTGGTATCCAGTAACTCACAGCCATCGCTCGTTTTCGGAATAACGGATATCAGAATTTGGTCCAGCGATTGATTTTTTTTCGGGTAAGGTTACCTTTCATGGAAAAGACATCATTAATAATGTACAAAGTGGTGGACACGTAAACTTACATCCATTTTCATTCACATGCTATTCTCGAGAAAAAGAAGCCATTGTTCTGTACATGTATAAACGAGATAAATGCTCGAAGTATCTCTATATGAGTCTGTAGGAATGTTTTCGATATCATTATACATTACAGGAGAGGGGTTGTTATCACAACGTTGTTAGTACTAGCTGTACTATCAGCATGCTTTGCTGCCTCCGCACCCAAAGCAGAGGCTACCATCGACGAAACATCTGCCGTTGAAGAGACACCTGACATCGCGTCTGAGGCAGAATTCGAAGACTCAGAAGATGATTTGGAAGAGAGAAGTTTTGAAGAAGACGACATGGAGGAATTCAATGAAAGCGACCTGGACGAACGCAGCGTTGAGGACGAAGAATTGGAGGAAGAAAGCGCTGACCAAGACGAAACTGCAGAGCAAGAAATTGATGAGGAAGAAGAGACAGATACACATGAAATGAGCACAGCCGACGATGAGACGGAGGAGAGCAGTGAAGACGTCGATGAAGAAGCCATTGAGGTCGTGAAAGATGGTAAGCATATATTTTTGAGTTATGCTTCTCTAGGGGAATGTGTTAGAACATTTCAAAGTTTTGCAATGGTCAACGTTTTTTTCCGAAAATGCATTCAATGTGACATGTGGCCATTTGACATGGTTAATCGCGGAGTTGTGACGGCTTAATATGTTGTACTAGGGTGAAATATATATACATTTTTCAAACAGCGTCGGCAGACAGCAAATTTTAGCTCCTTCTTGCTTTTCAGGAAACAATTTCGATGTACGTAGACTGATCAGCTTTTCCTACATGGATGACGGTGAATTATTTTCTGCGTTTAAATCAAAAAGTGGCTACCCCACTTCTTCCAAGGGAGTAAGAATAACGCGATGACACTCAGTGATAACCTCAGATTTAAACTGGCTATTCTTGGTGTACTTTTCGACATGTCAGTTGCAGGCGTAAGAATTTCAGCATAGGAAAAATTTTGTGTTACTACAGTATTTTATTGAGCCGTGAATGTACATGTCATACACTTCACATATAACTAGATGTCAAGAACTATTGTGCCTATATTGATGCCAATCACTAATGCAGAGAAAACCGTAGTAAACACAAGGGTGATTGAACCACTAAATTTGTTACCACCAATTTTCGTTATTCTTCTCTAACAGCAGTAAGACTTATATGTGAGGATGAGATAACGACAAAAATCAGTATGTCACCAGACTAATTTGACAGCTAGGAGGACTTGAAATACACCCACTTTATCCCATTCGAATGACAGAAATTATGAATCTCCCGTAAGCGTTGCCCAACCCGATATATTTACTTTCAGTTCGTTTCTTGAAATGCTACACTTGTTTTATTTACATGTGAACCACATTGAATAATAAATGAAAGTTTTAGCTATTTTTCTGCTGAAAATGTGCATAAGAATTTAAATTATCACTTCTCAGGCCTTCCAAAACAACAGTTAAAGCTGTTGCAAACTTAAAAGTAATGACCACGCCTTATAGAATAATTTAGATTTCCAATCCAACAATTTTGTTTACTTTCACATAAATTATTGTTCAGATATTGCATATTATATGCATCAAATAAATATGGGATCACCAGCCTATTTACAATGCTACATCGCTTAACATCACCCCCTCCCCATATGTGAAATGGGAAAAATCACAATTTGATGAGAAATGTGTTCTTTTCAAATTATTTGTTGGGATTTTTAAATACTTTTTAAATATATCGACATTCAAACATTTAAAACTTACAACTCGAAGATAATATAATGATCATTCAATCATCACTAACAACGTCCGCTTTCATGCTAAAAGCTCTGACAATAAGTTGTATGAAGATAGGTTTCCATCAAAACCACGGTGTAATTTTTACAGTGAGCACGGTCCCGTACAGTGGACGCGCGCGTCGTAGAGTGCGCGTTCTATTGTTTGCAGCTATGATGACGTAGCAAGTGACTCGATCACCCTTAAGGTATACAGTCACCTGTAATCTAAATATGCCCATATATGGTCAAAGGGGCGTTCCTTGGTATTCAAAATGCCCGTGTGAGGGCACTGTTTTTAAAAAGCGGCCACCCGCTTAAAATCTGTGATTGGTTAGATTTTCTCTTTCCATGGTAACTGTAGCAAAATTGGAACAGGTGACAGTATACCTTTAAGGTAGAACACGCCGAGAGGACAGATATTCGTACTCTCAAACTTTTACAATTCTTTTCTGATATACCACTTGTTGGTGTTCATTTTAAAGCCATTGATGTAAGAAAACTTTTCGCCGGCTTAGTTTTTTCGAAATTGCAAAATTTTATTTTTCTCCTTGCGTTAATACAGGGATGGCGGCCATTTTGAATTTTAACTATTGGTAAATCTCGGGTTATCTGTTCCTCTAGTACCAAAATTTGCACGGTGGCCCCTGATTTTTTTCTTGATTTTGAAAGAGAATGGTTGAAAGATTCCTTAAGGATAGTTTGAGCAAAGGTCATAAGTATTTTACTTTACAGGCGCATACTACCTGAAGTGGGTACTTAGACTGCGAACAGTTATCACGTTCAGTGTAAGTGAACCCATGCTTTGTTCACAGAAAGTCTGTCTTTGTCATTTGTACGTAAAGCTTGGTATTACAGGACAGTAGTATCTTTTGACAATAAATGGTTTTCACTGAGTCAATCCAAATATATATCCTTAATTGGGAAACTTCGTTACATATGCCTATTAGTAATTAGCTGTTGTGAAAATACTTTAGGACCTTCAATGATGTTATATTATAGTATCGTTAATGTAGGTTGCAAGTTTCATCAACTTTGGGCAAGTCGATCCACATATATATCCATAATTAAAAAAGTTCGTTGAAATTCAAATTAGTAATCGGTTGGTTTAATTACCATCAGTGTTATATCACATTGTCTTCAATGTACACCGCAAGTTTCGTCAACTTTGTTCGAGTTATTCCAGATATGTATCACTTATTATCACTTATAGAGCGCAATTCGAAGCTGGTACGATGTGTTTTACGAGATTATGGTCTGTTGGGCAGAAAGATCTGTCGCTCGAGGGCGCTCTCCAGAATGGAGGGCGTAGAGAGTGCCCTCGAGCGACGGATCTTTCAGTTTAATGGGCTGTTATCTTACGACCAAAGACACACTTACACACTCCCCCTCCAATGGACATTTCAAAAAACGTGGTACCCCATCATAAAAATTAAAAATAGGGTGACCCAAACAAATCCACCATCCCTTAAGGCTGAAGACTTGTCACTAAAATAAAGGATACCGTTTCAAAGCAGATAATGAATAGCAGAAAATGATATACTGTATTATAAGACAGACTTTCTCTGCAACTACGGCAATATCCGATAAAAGACCAAAACTTCGAAGACATCTGATTTTTCGCTATGAAATAGCCTACTCTTTACAAACATGTATTGACAGCAAATACTTATCTATAAATACTTATTATTTCGATATGTGAAGAAGGTAATGTTATCAGATGTATTGAGTTACCATAATCTGACGCCTAACTTTTAAAATGAAGCACATCATCTTAACACTTCAACATGTTGCAACCGTTGTACTTTTGAATTACAGTGAAACTGAAAAAGTATTGGTTGTTGAACCAATTTTTGAACATGTAAAAAAGCTTTGACCTTGCTTCATTAAGAATTGGACAGTCCTGTTGCAAACGGACATGCACGTGCATAGTGAACGGATATTAAGACTATGCAGTACTTTATTGCTAGTCACAATACAGTCGTAGTCAGTGGTCAGTGCTTTTTTTTCTTTTCTTCCAGTGCTCACAGACGATTGGCCTGTTATCACAGGAAGTGTTACAGGGTGTTTACTTGCCACTACAACTGGTATCAAGCATATCGGGTTTGTAGAAGATACCGCGGTAATCTCGTCAGCATCCACAACTACTACTAGAACCGCATTGTCGTAGGTGAGGCCATTGAAAACAATAACAATTCTGATAAATGGTTCTTCTTGCCAAAGTTAAGAGGAACAGTTACACAGTTGAGGAAGATTTAACAGACATAAGATTCTGCTTTGGTGCTCGATTCTTTGTTCGAAAACGTTTGTAATCTGCTTTCAAATTGTGCGATCATATTCTATGGAAAACGGATTGAACGAATAGAGACATGGACGAAGAGACGTAGGGACAGGAAAGTAGGTGAACAAAAACAGACTTATTTTCTATGTTGTTTTTACAGTACCTTGTAAACATTAAGTGAGAATGTGAAACATTTTAGTGTGATTTGAACCTACTTAATAGCAGTAATATGAATCGATATTATAATAAAGCATTACGCATTATCTTTGAAAGAAGAGATGATTCTCAGCCGATCATTGCTTAAACTATTTTCCAAAACCGTTATTTTTGAAATCAGCTTACGCACGTCGCTATGGAAACTTGTGGATCGGGTTAAATGACAGATGTCGGGAGGGACATTTCAGATGGACTGATCGATCTCTGGTAAGAGCACTCACTTTCAATATATTACTTTCAAAATATTACTTCTCAAGTTAAACGATCTCTCATGAATTATTTGTTGATGTTCAACATAGTTTCGTCATTGAATGCAGCGTGACAAATCATTACACTAATGCTTCGTACACGCCTTAGAACTGTTATTAGTATCTCTCAAGGTTTGGAGTTGGAATTCGGATGAGAGAACAGAATTAAGGCAGTATGCGCCTCAAAAGTGAAAGACTTGAACCTTTGCTTGAACCTTTCAAGCATTCTCTTACCAAATCAAGAATAAAAATCTGGGGTCACCGAACAACATTTGGTACTAGAGAAACAAATTACTCAGTAACATTTACGGATATTTGAAATTCAAAATGTCCACAATCCCTATTTTGACTCTATGAGAAATTAATTTTGTCGGTTTTAGGAAACTAAGATGTTAAAAACTTTCTTACTCCAAGAGCTTTGAAATGAGCCCCATAATGGTAGATTAGAAAGAATTGTAAAAATTTGACATTCCCGGTATCTGTCCCTGAAACGCATTCTACATGTACCTTTAAAATATTACATACACAATTTATTTGAGAGTCTGAGATGGATGCTATGTGATGACATAGGCGAATAACCCAACAACCTCAACGTCACAGAACAGTCGTAATAGAGAAAGACTAGAAATATAAGCAATATTAAGGTATCGACTTCTTTTAGTCTCCATCCTCTAATGTGTTGCTAAAAATATACATGGAAGACAACTTAAGGAAAAGTAAGATTGAAACAAATCGTATCATGCATAACGATACAAAACTCAGTTTTCATTGGGTTAGACAGTTTTGTTTTACTAAAGTACAATTTCAGAAGATGGTATTGTCGTCAGCCTGACAACTACAGAAACGAGGATTGTGATGAGATGCTCAGAAATGGACGCTGAAATGATGGCAAATGTGCATGGCGACGTCGTTTCATGTGCTACAAACGCCGATACCACCGCTGCCACTGGTATCACTGGCACAGGCCCAGGCCATGCTGGTGTTAAGTCGCATAAATGGTAATTACAAAACCATGCGATTTTCACAAGTATGGCAACACCACACGTAGTCTCAGTCCTGGCCGCATTATCAGGAAACTGATACAACTCGAGCAGGATAATGTGACCGGCAGTGTGCTATTATTTCAGATCCCCAACGTCGGATGTATGTTTCAGATAGTGTGACTTCAGTGACTATCATGTGAAATCGAACATAAGCAGCGGTATATGCCTGAAATTCTCAAGAAATGATGTCACTCTTTACTAATAATGCCAAGGCACAGGTCCCCTAGTAGTTGTTTAAATGCCTTACTTTTAAAATAAATTAATATTGTTTAAGTGCCGAGGCAATTTTGTCGCATCTATATTTAAAATTCTGTCGAGCAACAACTTGCAGTAAAGTGTTTGCATTTTTGTTTTGATAATTTGCGGCTGAACGGAATTTGCTGGTATGGAACCCGGCTGGACATGTAACTGTTTTGACGGCGAATGAACAGAAACCGAACAAGACGAATAATCCCTATTCATCCTAACCTTCTTGAATTATTCGATGACGATTTCTCTACAACGCTTACATGATCATTAACTTTCCTTCTTCGACATGCGGCTGTTAGGGTCTTTGTCAGGTTTCCATCGTACCATGGAAACAAGATTAGAATTCAACTACCTCAAACGTGACTCGTTTTAGTGTCAGCAGATGTTTCGTGTGCTGTACTTCGATTTTCCATATCTGCGTAGGACGCCCTCTAGAGAAGAAAGTGTACATAAGATACGAGCGGCCAGAACAGTTAAATTAAGTAATGCATTAATGATGACAGTCCCGTTTCATTATACATATTTGCATGCAATAAATATCATAATTGTCAACATATTGTCAGACATGTTCTATGTTCTCATTTCTCATTCTGCTTATTTACATATTTTGTCACGTGAATCTCTTCTTTTGTGATTTGACTGTTTAATGCTTTTTGACCACAGTATACCTTATATTTGTACCTTATCGGGTCGCACTGTCATATCATATGATGATAAACACGTTTCGGTAATGCGTTGGTCGTCAACATATTCAAAACATCAAAACCAGTTTTGATTATTATGACCCGTCTTCAGGCAGGGTCCGTGCATCACTCTCTCTTTCCAAATTCAGACAATGAAGTGATTGCTATCTCAGGCTATCTGCCCTGTGTCAATATTTGCTTGGTCTTATATTGAGCATAGAGACAAACTGCAGGATTGGTCACTTTGGAAATCCAAACGTAAGCGCTCTGTAGAAATGAGAAGGAAAATTTGTGTGTTTTTGTTTGCCATGAATTACATTCCGAAACACTGGTTTCAAAAATTACATTGTCTATACTTAATACTGCGTCTGTTCTATCTATGATATGCAGTGTCGAGTTATACGCCTTACATCATGTCAAAATACGTAATATTTGACTGGTAAACATAGTCTTTGTGGGTGTTATGTCGAATGGTATCGTTAAAAACTGATAGAAATTCAGGACGAGAATTCACTTTTTACTAAAACCAACGCATGCTCTACACGGTGCGTCATATTGGGAAGGCTAGTACTTAATATTTCAACAAACTGTAGGGGGAAGAAAAAGAGCATGAACGAAAACAATGAAAACATTCGCAAAGATTGCAGCTATCGTCTATTTACAGGTAATATAGATCATGAACTATGGATTTGCTCACTAGAAGATATCACAATGGTTGTACGTAAGCACAATTCCATTGTGAAAGATAAAACGTCATGATATGGTCGAGTTTAATGACGAAAATCCGGGGACTTGTTGCGTGCCAGAAGTGCGTTTAGCTTTCACACTGAGTGTGAAACTGCACGTGAACACCGTACATGCTTACCTCAGTCATTTGCTTTTGAGTAATAAATGAGGGACCGTTAGAGCTCCGGGGATATGGTTAATGAAGCTAACGAAGACACTATTTTTCAAAGCGAATATCCTTCCCTGCGTGTACTCTTTTAAGGGTGCCAGTTCTTTCATCTTCTGACACGCTATAGCTAGAACAACGTGACGTTTTGTGATCAGTAAGGCGCCCTTGGGCTCCCATACTCAAAGCACTAATACAGAGCTTTGTAGCGATGATTGTAGAGGGCCACCCAGCTTTGAAGTGAGAAGTTTAAACTTTGGAATTCCAAAGTCTAAGTGGAAAATAAGGCTGCCCTCTTCGGATTTCGCGCTCTGTACTATGACATTAAACTGGTCCTATAATCATTTTCATTCAAGGTAATACATTACCATGTCCATGGGACATTTGAGATTTACAAATTTAAGTAGGACCATCCTGAACCACTGATAGTTAGTGGTGGTACCAGGTGTCCGGAATGGGTAAGCGTACCCTGCTAGCATGCTACACCCGTCAGGATTGGTCCAAAAATTGTCTAAATATTGTATGAAGTGATACAGTATATGAATCACTGTAATAAGTCAAAGCCGGGAATGCTGTCGCTAATCATTTGAGTGACCGAGGTGTCATATTTGGCCACAATGTCATCATATCGACCGTTTAACTCTTTGAAAGTCCTCACCAATCTTTTGGATGGTATCCCTGTCTCAGTAGTTTTGATACTAATAAGCTGTGTCTCATTTGAAAATCAGCGTAGGAATCATCTCTACAATATCTGAGAAGTTGAGACGTATACACACCATAAGCAGGTGCAGACGGAATATTACTTGACAAGTGGGGATAATTTATGATTTCAAAATCGAAACCATCTCTTTTGTCATACAACTTAGTGTGTATAGCCCCTTCACTTGTAGGAACAGATCAAGATATGAAGCTGAGTTCTTACCCTTAGTTGTTTCTTTGATTTCCAACTCATCAGGATAAATATGATGTAAGTAATTTGATATGTCTGGATTGTCTAGACTAATCAGGTCATCAATATATCTGTACGTGTTGTTAAAACGTCTTGCAAGTTTTTTAGACCCTGTAAGTTAAAGCGGGACTATGAATCTTCAGGAAAGTCAGTGACGATTATAACGCTTAAAGCCTTGGACAGAACACGCAAAAAACTAGAACACACCGAAACATTTCCTGCGAGAAGAAGAGATGTTTTTATCTGCGGGAGTCAGAGACACAAATATAACACTTCTTTCAAACCCATCAGTGGGAAATAAAATCACTTGTCATGAGAAGAAATACGTTTCGGTACATTCATTCATCGTCCATATTTATAATGTCATAACTGCTCTCAGTGCTGACGAAGGGTCTTACCCGAACGTCTGTTTTCTTTGTTCTGCTCACAAGGTCAGTTTGTATTCCATTTTATCCAATTCACTTGTTGCATTTTTATACCTCTTTAGAGATGGTTCGTATTTTTTTTCATATAGAACTTCATCGGTGGTTTTATCGAGTGCTTGAGCGTCGGCACAATAGTTAGTCTCGTTGGCAAAATGACGTTCGTGTTCTTCAATGGTTGCACTTCGCTACCGCCAATAAACGCTGCATGTGGTTTTTCTTTAGAGAGTGACGTCATCGAATCCAATGGATGAATGAATTAATGAATGAATCAGTGAATCAATGATGAATCAGTGAATCAATAAGTGAAGTATATATAATGGCATAAGCCTTTAAATACAAGATCTGATTCACTATTTGTAACACACATCTTAACGCACTTCTTAAAGGAAGCTATGTTAAACATTTTTTCCATTACGCTAAATTGTTGTAATTAATATTCGTTTTCCGAGGCTTTAAGTTGCCACAATTTGTGCATGATTAGAGGGTCAGAAATACTGCGGGAAAGATTTTTTTCTCAAATCTCCATGGGCAGACTAAAGACATATGGCACTCATCCTCAACTTAACCACCGTTACATACTTCACAAAATCTTCCAATCTTGGTAATATCAATCATTTCCATCGGCGTTGCTCGATACATGGTACATGGCTTGACAGTCTAAAGCAAAACAGTGCAACCCTGAACATATTTTTGTCGGTTACAGTCTTATATCTCTGAAAACAAAAGCTTGATTTAACTCTATATGTCCAGCTTAGAGACTGTGTTTAATTTTTCCATGGTAGTGTGCCTCTCTATATCTGTGAATCTTTGTTCAAAAACATTGAAAGAAGCCCTTTGCTTGGCAACACTTTGAAGTGACCGGATGTAAGCACATCGAAGGTAACTTTTATCAAATGCAGCAAATGACAGGTTAAACTGAGACGATGAATCAAAAAAATCTCGCGAATTTAGTATCTGTATTAGGTTTTCAATTTTATTATACGTAGTTATATGCATTCGTTACATCAATCATCAACGGTAGCCGATAATAACACGTAAGTTAAATATGCAAAATATTATTTGACTTTGTTGTCTAAAAGCTTACTTTTTCCTGGGCGTCCCTATACTGGCTGTTTCCTCCATTGTAGAACAGCCGCTTTTCCTTGTAAAATGTTTACAGCATGAATGGACTATGTTCATTTCAAAATTAGTACGCAAAAATCTGGCGAGATGTGTATACTTTCTGCGACATTCGAGTTGGTTTCGTGTAATTTACACCTAGATTCCTTGACTTCCTCTCATTCCCTTACTGATTTAAGAATCGATTTTAGGGAATTGTATTTCTCACCGTTACCCCTTATCCAACGGTACCGATCCTTTCGGGACCGCCACTCCACGAATACAACAGCAAACTTTAAATATCATCGTTTGCTTCATGCTCAATTCGTTATATTGCCCCTATACGTCCGACTCAGATGAAAATATTGAGCCCATTTCTGTTTATTTGATATCTGTTAAACAGTTGTCGGTCGATATATAGCACCATGCACACGCTTGCCTGTCTTGTGAAGAATACATAGCTGACTGACAGCGACCCTCCCAGACTGTCAGCTTATGAAGGTATAAAAAACCTACAATGACACGCTTTAGGCCACTATCCACCACGATGATTGCGTGAATCCATAACGGTTTTTCGATGACGTGACAATAATTGATTATTGTAATGGCTAACAGTGCAACATACTAATTCCGCTTCGGTAATGTTATCCAATATCTAATGAAAACTTTCGCCTGTATTTCTTTCAATTAACACATCACCAAGTAACACGCGATCGGTACATTGTCGAAGAGAGCAAACGAAGCGGAGTTTGGCTTTTTTGACAAAAATAAACCCGATGTGAACTAAATGTGCTCACGTGTTTTACAACAAGTTCATTAATAGTAGTATACTTCACAGAACAATCAGATATCTGTTATATCATTATATGTAGCAGGTTTCATCAACTTTCGCAGTGTACTCTCAGAGTTAAATCGCTAATTACAAAACTTTATTTAATATGCAAATGAGCTGTTTATTAACTTGACACTGCTCAATGCTTCATGGCACAATACGATATCTATCAGATCAACATAGGTAGCACGTTTCATCAAATTTAATCTTGTAATTTTGGAGTAATATCACTAATTACAAAGTTCATTAAATATGCAAATGAACCCTTAATTAACTTGACACTGCTCAATGTTTCATAGCACAATAAGATATTCATCAGATCAATATCTGTAGCAAGTTTCACCAAATCGGGTGTGGTAATTTCAGAGTTATGTACCCTATTACAAAGTTCATTAATTTTGTAAATTAACCCTTAATCAACTTCACACTACTAAATGCTTTACAACACAGTCAGATATCTGTCGGATCAGTATCTGCAGCAGATTCAATCAAATTTGGTGCATTTTTTCGGAGTTATATGACTAATTATAAAACTTCATAAAATATGCAAATGAACTATTTATTAACTTGACACTGCCCAATGCTTCTCAGTACCATTAGATCTATCAGATCAACATATGTAGCACGTTTCATCAAATTTAATGCTCTTATTTTGGAGTAATATCACTAATTATAAAGTTCAATAAATATGCAAATGAACCCTTAATTATCTTGACACTGCTCAATGTTTCATAGCACAATTAGATATTTAACAGATCAATATCTGTAGCAGGTTTCACCAAATTTTGTAGCCTTATTCCCGAGTTAAATACCCAATAACAAAGTTAATTAAATATGTAAATGAACCCATAAGAAACTTTACACTACTAAATGCTTTACAACACTGTCAGATATCTGTCGGATAAGTGTCTGTAGTAGATTTCATCACATTTGGTGCATATATTTCGGAGTTATATGACTAATTACAAAACTTCATAAAATATGCAAATGAGCTATTATTAACTTGACACTGCCCAATGCTTCTCAGTACAATTGGATGTTTATCACATCAATGTCTGTAGCAGCTTTCAGCGAATTTGGTGCTATAATTTCAGAGTATTATACCTAAATACAAAGTTCATTAATTATGCAAATGAACCCTTAATTTACTCCACACTACTTAATGCTTTACACCACGATTAGATATCTGTCAGATCAATATCTTCAGTAGATTTGATCAAATTTGGTGCATTTATTTAGGAGTTATATGATTAATTACAAAACTTCATGAAATATGCAAATGAGCTATTTATTAATATGACACTGCCCAATGCTTCTCAGTACAATTAGCTATATATCTCATCAATATTTGTTGCATGTATCATCAAATTTGGTGAAGAAATTTCAGAGTTATGTCACCACATGAAAAAGTTCATTAAATATGCTAAGGAGCAGATAATTTACATGACACTCACAGTATAATCCTAATGGTCTGAGATTGTCATCTGTGAAAAGTTTTATGAAATTTTGTGCAGCAGTTCTTGATAAATGTCGACACTGTCCTTACTGTAGGGAAACCATTATATGAAAAAAATGATATGGCATACTTTTCATTAATATGCAAGCCACACTAACCAAAATACCAAATCTGACTTGAATCTGTTCAGGCGTTTTTGAGTTATCATGTAAACAGAAAGACAGACAGACACACACAGACACACAGAGACACACACATGGAAAGACAGATAGACATCGCTATGACATCAACTCGTGTGTGAACACGTGAGCTAAAAAGACAGCTTGGATGGAATTTTGTCTCATCAAGAGTGCGTTTATGCTTTTCGCTATGACGTTGTGAGGTGATGAAATATGCCATTAGTCCTCTAGCTTTTCATGGAGGTTTAGGGAGGTCGAAGTTTGACACACTTACAGTAGTGGCGACTGGAAATGGGACCCCTAATTTGCAAATTACCCAGCTGTATTGCAAGGCATATCGCTGTTTCTCTTTGTAATTAGCAAGCGACTTTGTTAACCTGTCAGCGATATCGTTTCTTATTTCAGTCAGCTGCAGACAATTTGTGCAAGCAGGGGTATGTTGCCATAAAGTTTATTTGGGTTTGAATAATTCAGTATAGGGGTGGCTGCTTGTTGCTTCATGGGATTCAAAATGAATAAAGATAATAATAATATCTGGAATAATATCGTACAGTGGAGCCAAAGTAAACCACTCAATATAGATATTTCATCAAGCTTCATTTGATGTAATTTCCTGGATTTCAAAATCTCCATCATATTCATGAACTGCAAGTGTTGTGTTATGAATGAGTGGTTCCTTCCAAATAGAATGGCCAATGATTGGATATGACTTTTTGGCAGCAAAACTTCAGATGCCGATGATCAGGCAAAACAATGTGTCCCGTGCAGACAGTGTGTCTGGGGAAATTGAAAACAACTGCACTGATCTTCATATAACTAACAAGACACTGTGATAAGGTCAAAATATATACAAGAAAATTTGTGTTTGGTCTGCAGACGATAAATTACAGTGACACCAGTGTTTCCTTTGATTAAGGTACAGATAGGACAAAAAAGTTGTCTGAATAAGACTTTGTGCATGGACCAGTGCATGGTAATGTTATCTCAATCTTCACCACAGGGTGCCAATCATAAACTCTCATTTATAACCCTTGGTAGAGCTGGTTTTTCATTTGTACAAACAGAATTTCTGACTGCATCAAGTTGGCTTAATCAACAATTAAGTAGCCTCAAAAGTCGCAGTGTCTCTACAGTTTAAAGTTTAATACATGTATTGGCCGAAATGATCACTTCTCCTGGACCTAACTTTAAAAACTCGTTTACTGTTTGGGTGTAAACTGAAACCACGATGACGCCAGACAAAGAGTCTCCACAAGACTAAACCCCACTGAGAAGGGCACTATCTGCACTATTTGGAAGAAACCACTCATTTACATCACATGAAATCGACACGAACAAAAAGGGATTTTATTGACATTCTGAGAGCAGTAAATGACACCACTACTTTATTTAGTACTGTAGTTTATTGTATCTTTATTTAGTACTGTAGTTTATTGTATCAACACGAATATCATAATTATCTTTATTCATTTTGAATCCCATGAAGCAACAAGCAGCCACCCCTATACTGAATTACTCAAACCCAGATAAGCTTTATGGCAACATACCCCCTACATGCACAAAGTGTCTGCAGCTGACTGAAATGTAAAACGATATCGCTGACAAGTTAACAAAGTAGCTCGCTAATTACCAAGTGAATTCACTATATGGCCAGCAATACAGCTGGGTAATTTGCTAATTAGGTGTCCCATTTCCAGTCACCTCCGCAGTAACAAAGACTATCGATAATCTTGTCAATATTGGCTCATTGAAAAAACAGTGATGACTTTTATCTCAACACACTACATGAAAACAAAGCATTTTCGTTACTGTTTGGTTCAAATAGCTTGTAAAAACTTTACATAATATTTAAGATATGACACCGCTTTCTCTATCGATATGTGATTGGTCAACTTTCGACCAAATCACTAAGGTTATGATTAATCATTGTGAAACTTGAAGCAATGTTTTATATTTGCAGTGAGAAACCCTGCCAAAATAACTGTTTATCGACTAATTTGGTTAAAATGTTGTTTTCAAATTATCTCATCAGTGTGGCACACACATTACTCAGCTGCCTCTCAGTAATAAATTGCAACCTTTTTAAATAAGTTGTGATCATCCTGGAGAATATTGTCACTTTCAACTTGAAAGAAAAACATATTTTGTAAAATTAGGAAAATTTGGTGTAATCGTTTTGCTTTTTATATATACTTAACATACTGGTGTGGCACAGTTTTTCATAAATTCGTTCCTTTGTATCAATTTGAACGAACAAGAAAAACGTAAGGGCAAAGTCCCGCTACGACGTAATTTCACGATATGCAACGGCCGATATCATAGAAGAGCCACAACATCATCGATTGAGTTGTAAATCTGAATTCAGAAATTGTCGTTTGCTCACATTCTTTATCGTTTGTCGTACATTGATTAGCTTTTCTGAAATGACTGAGCAATGCAAAATCGTTTCCAATAATGATTTGGGTAAGCCAAATACACGATGTACAATTTGCGTGTTTTGTAGTTACTCAGACAAATGACGATGACACTGTCTTGAAAGCATTAACAAATTGTGCGTGTCATCCTGCTAAGACCGCCGCTGGGCTATCGTGTAAACCATGCAATCCAATTAACGCAATTATATTAGATTTCTGTCAAAAAAATCAGAAATTGGCTAAAAAGCAAATAATATTCATCTGGTATTTTGAGTTTGCGTGTTCGGTTGTTGAATTTTATTTATTCAGATCACCCATCAGCATGCTATCCTTTCTTATTTTAGCATTTAGAAAGTTTCAGACAAGTCAAATATAATTTCCAACCACCGTCACACATTCATTCTTACCACTCCCGTCTAATTGATTTGCACCAGCAACTTTACTTTACCCTCCCCGTTTCTCTCTATGATCTCAAATATTTCAATATCGCAAAAATCGGTCAAGATAACGTTGAATTTACTGATGGAATTCCAGAAGTGGACGATGATCTGTAAATCTCTGCAATTAGGTTCATATAGTCCATGTCTTTAATACACTTTTATCATAAAACAAAGCTTGCAGAGAGAAAATAAGGTTGTCGTCTTGAGGGAGTGCGCCCAGTAACTGCAGAAGCCCAAATATTTGCATATTGATTTAATGAAAACATAGTTGTCCTATAAAAGTTTGGGACAGTCGCCCTGTACAGACATTCGTCCGACACTGTTCTTTTGAAGTACAGTGCAAAACATTCCAGGCTTCTTGGCATCACCGCCGGAACAATGTAAGTATACCTATTAAAATGTTTTTACTGAATCCATTGTAACTTTAATTAACTTCGATTTTGCCGCAAAGTGTGCGTGCAGTGGAACAGAATCCCCCGCCACTCCCAACCCTGTATTACCATTTTCTTCTTTTCACTTCAAGGTAGAATGCGCCCCATAGACAGATATTCGGACTTTTAAATCTTTCCTATACTTTTCCAGTCTATTGCTTGTGGGAGCTAGTTGTATCGTTCTTGTAATTTCCCCATAAACACGAAGATTAGGAAGACGATGGTTGAAATTTTCCTTCAGGAAAGTTAGAGCAAACGTTGAAGTATTTCAGTTATCGGCGCATACTACCTTAAATTAAAGTAAATGTGTCAATAACAAAAGCAAAATCACTATTTTACTCGATGACTTTCCCACGCATGTAAGTCTTTAGACTAGTCGCTGTGGTGTCCAGTAACTCACAGCCATCGCTCGTTTTCGAGATAAAGGATATCATAATTTGGTCCAGCGATCGATTATGTTTTTGGTGAAGGTTACCTTTCATGGAAAAGACATCATTAATAATGTACAAAGTCGTGGACACGTAAACTTACATCCATTTCCATTCACGAGCTATTCTTGAGAAAAAGAAGCCATTGTTCTGTGCAAGTATGGACGAGATAAATGCTCGAAGTATCTCCATATGAGTGTGTAGGAATGTTTTCGATATCATTATACATTACAGGAGAGGGGTTGTTATCACAACGTTGTTAGTACTAGCCGTACTATCAGCATGCTTTGCTGCCTCCGCACCCAAAGCAGACGCTACCATCGACGAAACATCTGCCGTTGAAGATACACCTGAAATCGCGTCTGAGGCAGAATTCGAAGACTCAAAAAATGATTTGGAAGAGAGAAGTTTAGAAGAAGACGACATAGAGGAATTCGATGAAAGTGACCTGGATGAACGCAGCGTCGAGGAGGAAGAATTGGAAGATGAAAGCGCGGACCAAGACGAAACTGCAGAGCAAGTAGTTGATGAGGAAGAAGAGGCAGATACACATGAAATGACCACAGCCGACGATGAGACGGAGGAGAGCAGTGAAGACGTCGACGAAGAAGCCATTGAGGTCGTGAAAGACGGTAAGCATATATATTTGAGTTATGCTTCTCCAAGGGAATGTGTTCGATTATTGGTAGTTTTGCATTGGTCAACGTTTTTTCCAAATGTATTCAATGTAACGTGAGGCCATTTGACATGATTAATCGCGGAGTTGTGACGGCGTAATCTGTTGTACAGACACAAAAATGTATAACTATACTCTTCAAACAGTGGTTGGCGGACAGCAAATCTCAGGTCCTTCTCGCTTATCAGGAAACAATTTCGATATACGCAGCGATATTACTCAATTTAACTACAACCAAACGTCAATACATGTATAATTAGGGACTGATCAGCTTTTCCGGCATAGGGTGACGGCGGAATTATTTTTTGCGGATATCAAAAAGTGGCTACCCTACCTCTCCCCACGTGGTGGCTTTTCTTGGACGGTGTACTTTTTCGACATGTCAGTTGCAGGCGTAAGAATTTCAGCATAGGAAACATTTTGTGTGAATACATTATTTTTAATTATTAGTGAATCTACATGTTATACATTTCACATATAAGCAGATGCCAAGAACTATTGTGCCTATATTGATGCAATCACTAATGCAGAGAGAGTCGCAGTAAACTTAAGGTAGAACGCACCTCAGGGACAGACATTCGGACTCTCAAACCTTTACAATTCTTTCTGATATACCACTTGTTGGGGTTCATTTTAAAGCTCTTGGTGTAAGAAAACTTTTTACCTGCTTAGCTTTTCGAAATTCGAATTTTTGTTCTCCTAGCATTAACACGGGGATGGCGGCCGTTTTGAATTTAAATATCGTTAAATCTCCGGTAATTTGCTTCTCTAGTACCAAAATTTGCATGGTGACCCCTGATTTGTATTCTTGATTTTGAAAGAGAATGGTTGAAAGATTTCTTGGGGAAAGTTTGAGCAAAAGTTGAAGTATTCACTTTACAGGCGCATACTACCTACCTTAAGTGGATACTTATACCGCGATCAGTTATCAAGTCGAGTGTAAGTGAACCCATGATTTGTTCACAGAAAGTCTGTCTTTGTCATTTTTGCGTAAAGTTTGGTATTACAGGACAGTAGTATATGTTGACAATAAATGGTTGCATTATTTGAGTCAATCCAATTGGGTAACATCGTTACAAATACACATTAGTAATTAGCTGATTTAAAAAATGCTTCAGAACTTTCAATGATGTTACATTATAGTATAGTTAATGTAGGTTGCAAGTTTCATCAACTTTGGGCAAGTTAATCCACATTTATATCCCTAACTAGGAAAATTCGTTAAAATTCAAATTAGTAATTAGCTTTAAAATTGCTAAAGTAATAATCTCTATTGTTATATCACATTGTCTTCAATGTACACAGCAAGTTTCGTCAACTTTGTTCGAGTAATTCCAGATATGTATCAATTATTATCGAAATTCATTCAATATGCAAATTATTTTAATTGATGTGAAAATGCAGAGTGACTTTCATTACTGTTATACCATAGTGTCTTTCAATGTACATGGCAAGTTTCGTCAATTTTGGTCCGGTCAATCCTAATATAAATCCCTAGTAGGAAAAATATATTGAATATTATGCAAATGAGCAGTGCCGTTGTCATAATACTTCGAAATGACCGTCAAATATGTCATATTTGTAAGCTGATTTATAGCATATGAAACTGTCATTCTGAGAATACATGATTTCTAAATGAAATATTATGTAAATTAGAATTAACTATGCAAGCCACGCCCGCCAAACACTAATCAGTTTTCGCCAGTCCCAAAACACGGCAATACACCAAATTGGATTCAAATCCGATAAGCCGTTCTTTTAGATATCGTGTCAACAGACAGACAGACAGACAGACAGACAGACAGACAGACAGACAGACAGACAGACAGACAGACAGACAGACATAGATAGATACAAACATTGGTACAAGAATATCTAATGTGTGTGAACACGTGCGCTAAAATAGGATGACAAGAGGGAACAGGAATCTGAAGTTGAAAATACAATGAAAATAAGACTATGTCACTTTAATTATATGCCTTTTTATGATTACTTCAGTATTGACCAGAGTAACAAGTTATTGTTCCTCGAATTTTTAGCAAAGCTAGTTAATTTGCGTTTTACAAACTAGCAAAATCCCCCACTGGTGACATGTTGCTGATGGTTTGGAGTCTAGATTATGGAAATAGAGTCATTACATATACAAGCAGCGTTGATAGAACGAGTTCTGAATATTTCCACAAGCTCCCAGAAAAATATAATAATTAAGTGTAAAACTGTTTATAAGATATATTTTCAGTCACGATGCACTATTTCAGTTCCCTGAAACCATACTGTAAATGTTTCCCTGTTACTACAGTTTCCAGAGTATTGAGTATGCATGATTTTTTATACTTTTATGTTCTTTTTTACTTTTTTAACGAAAAGTTCTGAAATTTAATGATAACAAAATTACTTATATTACCAAACAAGAAACACATCCTTACCAAGTCCATGGAAATATGCAAATTGAAAATATACAGGACTCCGGCGAAATGCTGGGGAGCTAGTTTTATACTGTTTAGTCTGATGTGAAAAGTTGCTGAAAGGATTTTTTTCTTTTATCTTTGAGATCTTAAGTTGTGACAAAACCGTCTTTGGTTAGGGTTAGTTATGGTTTTACTTACGGAAAACACAAACTTTTGGTTACAAACCTGGCATAGGGAGAAACACAGGAACCCCCTTTAGCTGCATCAACAGTGTTTTGCCCTGATCTAAAAGGGGTGCAGCAAATATATAAATAAATAAATAATAAATAAATAAATAAATAAATAAATAAATAAATAAATAAATAAATAAATAAATAAGAATGAAAGATGTCTTGTCATTTTTCCTCTGTAACATGTGTGACTGTATCAATACACTATGAAATGTTAGTTCGTGTTGCTCTCTCGTGCAGATTTCTCAGAGAGAAAACAGCAGGGATCAGGTTTTTGTCATACTTTGTTTAGAAATTGCAGATTTCACCATGATGGGTACACTTTGTAAAACAGATTCTGAATTTGCAAGCATCCAGACATCTCTCATATATATCTGGGATATGTTATAGTTACTCAACCGAACGGTACGTCAAACCTTGAACTGAATGATGCGATTCGAAGCTGGTACGGTGTATTTTATGATATCATGGGCTAGTAGACAGAAAGATCTGTCGCTCTGGGGAACGTGGAGAGCGCCCTCGAGCGACGGATCTTTTAGTCTGATGGGCCGGCATCTTATGATCAACGACACACTTACAGCCCCCCCCCCCCACCCACCCAATGGACAATTTATAAACGTGGCAACCCCATCATCAACAATAGGGTAACCCAAACAAATCCATCATCCCTCCAAGGCTGAAGACTTGTCACTGAAATAAAGGATACAGTTTCAAAGCGAAATTGAATAGCAGAAAATGATATTTACCATAGTGCGACGCCAAACGTTTAAAATGAAGCATAGAATTATAAATACGCAACATGTTGCAACAGTTGTACCTTTGAATTACTGTGAAATTGTAAAAGTATTGGTTGTTGCACTAAATTTTGAACATGTAGAAAAGCTTTTTGTGCATTCAATGAGAATTGAACAGTCCTGCTACAAACGGACATACACGTGCGTAACGAATGGATATTATGACTATGCGGTATTTCACAATACAGTCTTTGTTAGTGGTCAGTGTTTTTTTCTTTTCTTCAACAGCTCACAGACGATGGGCCTGCTATCACAGGAAGTGTTACAGAGTGTTTACTTGCCACTACCGCTGGTATCAAGCATATCGAGTTTGTAGAAGATATGGTGGTAATCTTGTCAGCATCCACAACTGGTACCAGAACCGCATTGTCGCAGGTAAGGGCATTGGAAATAACAAGAACAGTACTGAAAAATGGTTCTTCTTAGTCAAACTTTTTGTAATCTGCTTTCAAATTGTGCAGTCATATTCTATCGATAACGGATTAAACGAACAGAGACATGACTAAGAGACGTAGAGACAGGAAGGCAGGTGAATAAAACAGACTTATTCTATGTTGTTTTTACAGTACCTTGTAAACACTAAATGAGAATCTGAAATATTTTAGTATGATTTGAACCTACTTGATAGCAATAATGTGAATCGATATTATATTTGAAGCGTGACGCATTATCTTTGAAAGAAGAGACGATTCTCAGACGATAATTTGACTGTTTTCCAAAACCTTTATTTTTGAAATCAGCTTACGCACGTCGCTACGGAAACTTGTGGATCGGGTTAAATGACAGATGTCGGGAGGGACATTTCAGATGGACTGATCGATCTCCGGTAAGAGAGCTCACTTTCAACATATTACTTTCAAAATATTACTTCTCAGGTTAAACGATCTCTCATGAATTATTCGTTGACTTTTAACATAGTTTCGTCCTTGTCAGTATTTTAATAAAGCGTGACAAATCATTACACTAACGCTTCGTACTGCAATTAGTATCTCTCAAGGTTTGGATGGGAGAACAGAATTCAGCAGTATGCGCCTAAAAAGTGAAAGACTCGAATGTTTCCTCAATGAAACGTTCAACCATTCTCTTACCAAATCAGGAATAAAAATCTTGGGTCACCGAACAAAATTTGGTACTAGAGAAACAAATTATTCAGTAAATTTGACATTCCCGGTATCTGTCCCCGAAACGCATTCTACATGTACCTTTAAAATATTACACGCACAATTTATGTGAGAATCTGAGATTGATGCTATGTGATGACATAGGCGAACAGCCCAACAATCTCAATCTCACAGAGCAGTCGCGATAGAAAAAAGACTAGAAATATAAGCAGTATTAAGGTATCAATAAAGATGATGTTGTGCTAAAATATACATGGAAGACAACATAAGGAAAAGTAAAGAACAAATCGAATCATACATAATTAGTTTTCATGCGGTACAAATGTTTTGTTTACTAAAGTACAATTTCAGAAGATGGTATTGTCGTCAGCCTGACAACTACAGAAACGAGGATTGCGTTGAGATGCTCAGGAATGGACGCTGGAATGATGGCAAATGTGCCTGGCGACGTCGTTTCATGTGCCAGAAACGCCGATACCACCGCTACCACTGGCATCACTGGCATAGGCCTAGGCCATGCTGGGGTTAAGTCGCATAAATAGTAATTACAAAAACATGTGATTTCACAAGTATTGCGATACCTCAGTGTTTCTATGTCTTGTCAACATTTTTAGGAAATGCATACAACTCTGGGAGTTTTCAGGTGACACGGCGGTGTTCTGTTATTTCAGATCTCCAACGTCGGATATATGTTTCAAATTTGTGACTTTCACTTGACATCGAACATATGCAGTAGTATATGCCGCCAGAAATAACGTCAAAGCAAGACTACGGTCCCTCAATAGTTGTTTAAATGCCCTTACTTTCAAAATAAATGAAAAATAAGTGCCGTGGCAACTTTGTCGCATCTATATTCAAATTCTGTCGAATGAGCACTTGCATTGAACTACTTACATTTTTCTTTTGATAATTTGCAGCTGAACGGAACTTCGGTTATGGAACTCGACTGGATATATCACTGTTTTGACGGCGAATGAACAGAATACAAACAAGACAAATAACTCATATTCATCCTAATCTTCTTGAATTGTTTGATGACGATTTCTCTACAACGCTTACATCATCATTAACTTTCCTTCTTCGACATGTGGCTGTTAGGGTTTTCTTCAGATTTCCGTTGTACTATGGGAACAAGATGAGAATTCAACTACCTTTAACGAAAATCGTTTTAGTGTCAGCAGATACTTCGTTTTGCCTTTATCCACATAGGAACGCCCTCTAGAGAAGAAAGTGTACATCAGATATGAGAAGCAACAACAGTTAAATTAAATAATGCATTAATGATGAAAGTCCCGTTTCATTATATGTCTTTGCATGTAATAAATATCATAATTAAAGCAAAAACATATTGTCAGGACATGTTCTATTTTCTCATTAGGTATTTTGCTTATTTACATATTTGGTCACGTGAATCGTTTGTTTTGTGATTTGACTGTTAAATGCTATTTTGATCATAGTATACCTAATTGTTGTACCTTATCGGGTCGTACTGTCATATCATACTCTGATAAACACGTTTCGGTAAACCGTCGTCCGTCAACATATTCAAAAACATCAAAACCAGTTTTGATTATTCTAATCCGTCTTCAGCAGAGTCCGTGCATCACTCTCTCTTTCCAAAATTCAGACAATGAACTGATTGCTATTTCAGGCTATCTGCCCTGTATAAGTATTTGCTCGGTCCAATATCGAGCATAGAGACAAACTGCAGGATTGGTCACTTTGAAAATCTCTGTAGAAATGAGAAGGAAATTTGTATGTGTTTTTGTCACCATGAATTACATTCCGACACGCTAGTTTGAATAATTACACTTAAACTCTGTACTTAATACTGCTTCTGTTCTGTCTATGACATGCGGTGTCATGTCATACTCCTTACATCACGTCAAAATACTTATTATATCATACCAGTATATTGATAGCCCAAATACAGCGATCTGATTGGTCGAGACTCGAAAAGAACCGTGGTATATTGGCGATATTCCACTGGTAAACATCGTCTGTATTTGAGCTTTGTCGAATGCTATTATTGAGAACTGAAATAAATTCTGGATGAGCAGTCACCTTTCACCAAAAAAACATCGCATACTATACATAGTGTGTCATATTGGGAAGGCTAGTACTTCATATTTCAACAAACTCTAGGGAGACGAAAAAGAACATTGGACAAAAACAGTGAAAATATTAGTAAAGGTTGCAGCTATCTTCCGTTTACAGGTAACATCGATCATAAACTATGGATTTACTCACATGAAGAAATCACCATGGTTGTATGTATACTAAGCACAATGTGAAAGATAAAAAAGTCATAATATGGTCGTCGTTTAATGATGAAAATACATGTCATGCGTGACAGGAGAGTGTTTAGCTTTCACTTTGTATGAAGTGAGGGTAATTGCAGTAATTGGAGAGTTTGTTTGTTTGTTTGATACTTTCTCACGGAGGTTGTGATCGGAGTTCGATGTACGGCACATGTTGCATTAGCTGATGGCCATGTCTTTGTTATACTAGTGTGTATAGAGAGTGAATTGGTCTGAATGCCCTTCCTTTCCTCCAAAACTGCAACATGCACGTATGATACGTTTTAGACACGTTCAGCTCTACCATTCACCAAAAGAATTTGACTTTTCATGAATTAGTGAAATACGGTCCATTTTTTCGCCGATACGAATCAAAAGTTATGAATATTTATGAGAAGAAATAGTACCTTCGTAGAAAAATCGAGCCAATTTAATCTCCTTTTGTTGTCATAATAGACAAAATTTCATTCTCATTTACTCTGCTCGAAAAATAGTTTTTCTCTTCTACCTTCAAACTCATGTCGATATATCTAACGTTCTACAGGTGGACAAGGTTAATCAGTTTTTATGTAAAGTGTTATTGTGACGTAGCGTCACATTATTATTGACGACTGAATTTAAGTCAGGACTGTGGTGAAAATAATTATAAACCAACGTGCAAAGTTTTCATTTGCTCGGAGAGCCTGTCGGACATAAGAGGTTTCTCGGCTGTTCTCGTCATATCAACTCAATGTACTAGTAGAATGCTCTTCTCATCTTTTTTGAACATGAACTTGTTTTGAAGCATATGGAGTATCTAATGGCGTGCGTTTTGAATTTCAAATACAGTAACGTTTCGGGTTTTTTATGTGTTTGAAAGAAAAGTTGACATTGTGAGCCCCTGGTTTCATTCTTGATTTTGAAAAGGGATAGTTTAAACTATTCCTCGACAAAGACGTTTTATGAAAAGGTTCAAACTTTTTGTTTCGAGTGACTAGGTTTCAATTTTGATTGCCTTTACTGAAAATGTACTTTGGACAGCAGCCTTCAGTGCTTGTCAGAACAACAAAATATTGACGGCAGAATCGTGGCGCAATTTAGAACTTTCGTCCTTGCTCACTTTGATCCCTTGCACGCAACGACATGCCCCTACAATTGATCTGAGTTAATTAATTCGTTTAAAAAAACATATGAATTTATTAAAAGTAAATAACTTCGTAGGACATTGTTGATTGATTTGCGTGTACACTTTCTCGTCAATTTTGCTTCGTTTATCCCATATCGATACGCATTCCCACGAATTCGATGTTCCTTGGTTTTGCACTTCAAATAATTAACAAAATGACAATTTTTTTCAAGAAATTATATGAACAAGTCCTCCCGATACTTAGCATTGATTTGCTTCTTATGCGATGGTTAAGCTACTTTTTAGTCAAAGACAAAGCAATGTGTCCAGAATTCTATATTCTTAATTACAAACAAGGTGTTCATTGAACTCGCCGGTATCACTTTAATTCGCTTTCCGCCTTAAATTTTTCTCTCTTTACTCTTGTACCTATCTACATTTTCATCGCTGTACCTATACCAATGTGCAATGTCAAAGAGGGAATGTTGAAGGTGGACAATTACATGCGATTGTTTGCACAAAGAAACCTCCATGCAGTGGGTGTCTGTAACACACATTTCGATGACTCAGAGTTTGCACAGCGGCGATATAGTTCTGGTGTCGAGGGGGTGTAGCCAATAACTGCAAAAGTTAATCAGTATTTGCATTTCTGTAATTAAATGACAACACCGATGGCCTATATAAGTTTGGGATGTTCGCCCTGTACAGACACTCGTCCGACACCGTTCTGTCCAAGTACGAACTGAGTACAGAACATTTAAGACAATTTGGAATCAACTTTGTAACAATGTAAGTACACTTTCACTTTTTACAGCTCTCACAGCAACTATCACTAATGTGTGCAAACATTGTTCTGCGAGGTGTTGTGGTTGTGAGTTTTGTCTTTTTCGTTTTTTGTTTCTAATTTTTCTTGCATCTGCACCGAAACTTCTGCTAGGCTGCCATGACACAAACATTATTACTTTACACTTTCAAGGAATTATATCCATTAAGGGCCATCTTGGATTGTCGTAGAAATTCAAAAATTCGTTATTTCAGGGGAGTAGGCCCAATTCGGTTTGTAAACTTCGGTTTCGTAGTTACATATGTGGCCACTAGTTTTTTTGTAAAGCAAACGCTACCTCAAATTATAGCCGACACCCTGGATACAAAACAGCTCACTAAATGCAAAATGATAAAACAACTTTGAACCGCTCTGACACTTTATGGTAAAACATCATGTAGTTAAAAGAATTCGATTCGTTATAACCAGCACAGTATGGAGAAGGTCGTATTCTACTCGTATCTGATATCTTGTACTCTTTGCCCGACATCAGGTTGAGAATACTTTACTCAAGTTTGCAGAATGTTTGTTAGATGGGCGACTCTTTGGAGGAGCGGTTCTCTAACAAGCAAACAAATTTCAAATTTTAACTCCTGCAATGATCTGAAACGGTCCTTACACAAGACAAGAGTCGACATCAGCTGAATTAAGCAACTTATCAATAAAATGCAACTTAGAAATATTACCGAGGTAAACAGATGCAAGTAAGTAAGTTTAAGTAAACATATCACTGTGTTCTGCCAGAAAAAGTCATCTGTAATTGTCTGAGTGACAGCAAAGGTATCGACAATAAGGAGTCGGAATATAGAATTTCTGTTTGAATGTACGTTGGTGTTACTTCAAATTTCAGGAGAGGGGTTGTTATCACGACGCTGGTAGTACTAGCCGTACTATCAGCATGCTTTGCTGCCTCCGCACCCGAAGCAGAGGCTACCATCGATGAAGCATCTGCCGTTGAAGAGACACCTGAAATCGCGTCTGAGGCAGAATTTGAAGACACTGAAGATGATTTGGAAGAGAGAAGTTTTGAAGAAGACGACATAGAGGAATTCGATGAAAGCGACCTGGATGAACGCAGCGTTGAGGAGGAAGAATTGGAAGATGAAAGCGCTGACCATGACGAAACTGCAGAGCAAGAGATCGATGAGGAAGAGGAAATGGATACGGATGAAATGAGCACAGCCGACATTGACACTGAGGAGAGTAGTGAAGACGTAGACGAAGAGGCCATTGAGGTCGTGAAAGATGGTAAGCACATGTGTATTTTAGTCATGCATCTTTCATAAGCAAGACTTGTTAAACGATCGAGCCGAATCGGTTTGGTCAAACCTTTTTGGCAAGGTAATTGCCCAATTGCCAAAATGTCTTCGACATTCATCGATAGACATAGATGGCGCTGTTCCGTAAGTACACAGTTGCAGGTGGCGACAGAAACCTCGATGTTCAAGTATACATTTCTGCTGATTTCACGAAAACATATTGACATTAATCAATTCCACAAACGTAATATTTGAGAAAATAAAGAAAACAAAAAGACACTTGTCCAAAATTAGATAGCGCACAAACATTATGTAAAAAGTTACACTGCTCCGATTTGCACGATCAGTACAATTACATGTGGCCATGTGCTAGGACGAATTGTATTGCTGTGTGGCACGGCTTTGGAAAGGCTTGATTTCAGTACATGCCCTTAAAGTGTTTACCGTAAGACATCATCAGGTTTGTTGACCTGAATTTCCATGCAATCACGTTCGGCGAAATATTTTTAGAATCACGAAGTAGCATGGTCGTTTTGGCATATACTAGTATGTATTTGTTGTCACGTTTCTGGGTTTTATTTGTTTGGTTTTTGTTTAAATCGGTTGATATTTAATGCACTGTCTTTCTTTCGCAGCTCACAAACGATGGGCCTGCTATCACAGGAGGTGCTACAGGCTGTTTACTTGCCACTACAACTGGTATAGCGCATATCGAGTTTGTAGAAGATATGGTGGTAACCTTGTGAGCATCCATAACTACTACCAGAACCGTGTTGTCGCAGGTAACGTCATTGAAACCATAAATTGTGATAATGAATAATTCTTATCATAGTTGAAAAAGGTACAGACTTTCAATTTTCTAAATCATCACACCACCGCGACGATTTAAACCATAGACCCTAAAAAGTAAAGGCAGGCAGCCATACTGGCATACATGGTGACAAAAGGCATACTAATAGATAGGGATAGACTTATAGTGTCGCTAAGTGCTTCAGTGAACATCAGCTCAGTTGCTTGTCATATAAGAATTTGAATCGTGTTTATAATAATACCAGATACCAAATGATCAACAACGCAAGTTTAAGGCATTATAATTGAAATTAGAGACTGTTCAGCCGATCATTGTTTTCACTTTTCACCGGAGACCTTTCTTATTTCAAATCAGCTTACGCACGTCGCTATGGAAACTTGTGGATTGGATTGAATGACAGATGTCGTGAGGGACATTTCAGATGGACTGATCGAAGTCGGGTAAGAATACTCAGTTTCATTCTCTTAACGTAAAATCCTCCAAGAAGTTAAAAATACAAACGAATAAAAATGATTTTTAAATTTAATCCTCGGATGTCACGGCAAAGAACACAGAACACAAAGAATAGTGAAAAAAGGTACTATACGTAATGACGTATCATTTTTGTTTTGTTGTTTTATTTTTGTCCTCTCTGCTTCAGTACAACTTCAGAAGATGGTATTGTCGTGAGCCTAACAACTATAGAAATGAGGACTGCGTTGAGATGTACAGGAATGGACGCTGGAACGATCTAAGATGTTCCCAGCGACGTCGTTTCATGTGCCAGAAACGCCGATACCACCACCACCACCACTACCATCTGCCAAGGCCCTGTTGGGGCTAAGTCGATCAAAAGGTAACTGCAAAAGCTGATACTTTATATGTAACTGTTAAAAAGAAACATGCACTACAGTTTTGGCATTGCAGTGGTGCTTTGGGAATGTGACTCAGTCTTTCCGTAGCGACGTGTTATCCTGTTATAAACTTCTGCCCCTTACACCGATGCGACCTTATTCCAAGGCTTTTAAAGTTTGAACATTCATCAGACATGACGTGACGACTAACAAATATCAAGCCTCTGGTCGATACAATGCTCGCTGAAACATCCTATTGCCATACAATGTTTAGTTCAAATCTAATATAGATAACACCCGTTTTTGGAATATCATATTGAGGTAGAATACGCCTTTAACTTAAGACAGATATTGGGACTCTCAATTTGTGTTCAATACTTTGCTGGTCTGCCGCTTGAGCGGGTTCATTTTAAAGCTTTCGACGAAAGAAATTGTTTTCACTGGGTAGATCTCCTAATTTCGAAAATTTTATTTTTCCCAAAGAGTTATCAGGGATGTTGTCCATTTTGAATTTCAAGTATCGGTAACTGTTAGGTAATTTGTTTCTCTAGTACAAAACTTTGCCCAGTGGCCCCTGATTTTTATTCTCGATTTTATAACTTGAGGAATATTGAAAGTTTAAGTAAAAGTTTAAGTATTTCACTTTCGAGGTGTACATTCTCTTAAAACGAATATACTATCGAGTGACATCAGTCTCTTCCATCGTAACGAGAAACATTTCACAATAAAAATTCCATTCATTGTAAGAGCGCCTTGCCTTTCATTTGTGTATCATTGCACACGTAAATGTTACATAGTTCTATCTACCGATCACTTGCAATAAAGGTATTACTTATTTCATTATTTGCAGTTGAACTGGACTATTGGAAATCCGCCGATTGCCCATGTCAACTATTCTGAAGACGAATACGTCGAAACTGCACAAGACGACAGTCACATGTATCGTTTAATGAGTTTAGCCTTTCTCTTTCAACGCTTATTATTATATGATAATTACTCGGCTATTCAGGTTATCGTCACACAGTTGCCGTCGTACGGCCGGCACGGAGACAAAAGTTCGACCACCTCGCACTTTATCCATTCTATCGTCAGCGTGTTTTTCATGACGATTTTGGCAAAGACTTCTTTTATCCGTCAATCGTCTGCGAACTCATACTTGAGGAGTTTTGTATCGATCGAAAATGTATTGCAATACCAGTAGCATTGAGTGATGTATCTTTGATGACTTTGTCCCGTTATTTTTTCTTTGGTTGTAATAAATATCGTCACTGAAGTAGCAACATCTTGTCACTGTATGATTATAATTTAGGTTTGAAAGTCACCATTAAATTACTGATATTTGTAATTCCTTCCAGTACATTGTGGGTGACCGTTCGAAACTCCGATCAGACTATGATCAAAGTAAGAAATGGTTCTATCATGATCGAGCGGTTGTTAGTTTCTTTTTTAAATCACAAGGTAGTATTGAGACTTGATATAGAGTGTGTGCGTGAGTGTGCGAGAAAGTGTTAGCGATTGACAGTGTCTTCGAAGGAATGGAAGATAGCTACCAAAACTAGCAAAAACTACCTTTGAAAACGGAAAGCAAAACTGAAAATGAATGAAGTGCTTCTCCTAAACTGACTGATGAACCAAGCAAGTTATTTTCCCAGGCACTTTTTCGTCTCAAAAGTGGGCCTTACCGACTGTGTTAACTCAGACCAATCTACAACAGACGTGAAGGCCTTGATGTTCGCATCAGAGACAGAAATAAAAGAAATAAATTTACAGATCGGTCAAGATCGGTCAAGGATTGAAGAACGTGTCTTAGATGTCTCATGTGGATTTACTTCTGAACATCTCTCTCTCTCTCTCTCTCTCTCTCTCTCTCTCTCTCTCTCTCTCTCTCTCTCTCTCTCTCATCCTTTCCATAACTGTAAACAAAACTGAGGGACGAGAAATGCAAGACGTGATAAATGGTTATAGGATTACCAATCAGACTGAATCTAAACTTTTCACGGCCATGGTTTGGCCCTAACCCATTCACCTAGATTTGTGGGTTAACATGTTAAGGAACATCCTACGACGCAAATCATTTTACCCTTCAAGTCAACAGCCTTTGTGGCCAGCAAGAGAGGTCACCTTTACACCTTCCTTTTAAGGGCTTAATCCTTGGACATCGCACTCAGTTTAAACAATGAAATCAATGCGCGCCATCTACAATAAATTCTCCAGTTTCATCAATATTTTAAGAGCAGTACGATATATCATAAATCATGAATATATGGAATCCGTGGAAACGTATTCCGGAGATTTGCTTTCATTGAAAGACGTTGCTATTGCTCTATTGGGATTGAATATACGGTAGTTAGCGATTCGAAAGTGAAAGACATAAGCTTTTGCTCAAATTTCAAACTAAAGCTTTCAAATATTCATTTACCAAATCCAGAGTAAAACTCAGGGGTCACCGTGCAACTACAGAAACATATTACCTTCATGAATACATGTACCGATTTTTTAAAGTTAAAATGGCCACCATCTCTGTGTTAAAAATTAAATTTGTGATTTATGAAAAACTGAGACGGTGAAACTCTTCCTTACGTCGAGACCATTGAAATGAGCTGCCACAAGTGGCAGATATAAAGAGAAATGTAAAGATGCGATGAAAAATTTAATAGTGTTACGAAGATAGTTTATCTCACACAAAAGTTAATGAAACTCAGCGGTCACCGGTCATCAGAACTGTAAAATTATTAATTAAAGCAACAAGATCTCAATTATAAGTCGATATGAATACAAATCATATTTGAGACAAATGCACAAAGAAGCTTATTCCTTTTTACGAGAATGATTACGAAGTTTTTGACGCAACACATGTTTGAATGACATTAAAATAATGAAAATAGTTAATACTTAATGAATAAATGAAGATGAGAATTTCACCGACATGTTACAGTGAGTTACGTGTTACAAGTAAGTTTGAATATTATATCCGACATGTAAATTTTAAATCAAGACCTGTATTGATGTTTGTGATCGGGTGCATTGTTTTATTTTTAATTCATATCTACCTTGTGATCAAAACCACGCCTTTTGTGTGTTATATAAGAAAGCAATATTTCGGTAATATCTGGAGTGGGAGCGGGAGCACTAGCATGGGAGAGAGAGGGTCCTCTGCTACCCCTGTCTCTCAGACGACATATAACTTCTACACGTATGAAATAAACGGGTGTTACTTTGAAGACTGAAACTGAGAGTCTCAACGCTGTTTATGTATCCCGACGACCTCTCGCATGGCAGTTCCCCGACGGAAGACAAAATGTCAGTGGTAATACATGGTGGAGAATCCGGGTAATATCAATCCCGGTACCTCTCTCATGCTGATATACCGATAAAAGACAACCGTCAATTTTAAAAATAATTCACTACAATGATACTGCAAACGATAGTGCGAACAACGACCATTACGCGGACAAGCCCATGCGTGGAGCTGAACGATGGTGACAGGATTTCTCTGACGCTGTTTTCTGGAAGTTTTTCATGTCGGAACTTCAAATATCTATCAGACACTCATGAAGGAAATCATAAACTTGAACGTCGAATGACTGTAAAACTTGCCACAAGCAATGTTTCGAACTCTACGGCGCTCAAACCATAAATCCCAAAAGTCTATAAAGTTTTTGCCCAAGCTTGGGAAACGTCTTCGTCTAAGCAGCAAGGCTTCTCCGATCATATCGAGACACACGTATGTAGTGATTACTAAGACGATAGTTTGCCAGTAGAATAATATAATGATAGAATGTTTCTAGCAAGATACATTAAACTCATTCACATTCCCTTTCATGTACGCAAGCAGCCATTATCGATATTTTAACAGGTATGCTGAGTTACGTGTTGACCTTAGGTCAGGACTAAACAATTTCATCTGCACACTTTCACCGGAAATAATGAAATCGTTCGTGCCGGCACAAAAATATTTGGCACCCGACAACAAGAGCTACACTTGAAAAGCTACACGTGATAGTGAGCACACGAGCATGAGTGCTTCACGGGCTCTACAGCGTGTGGAGGGGGTCGCAGTCAAAAAAATTGTAACATCTTAGCTCGGTTATTGAACCAATCTTTTTTGAGATTGGGGATTTGTCCGAGCGGTTTTGCCTGTGGCTTCTCTGCTAGTTGTGAGTTCGAACCCCAGCGAAACCACCACTGTTTCCGTCACCTTGATTTCTCTCGCTTACAACTGTACATTTATTTGTTGCCTTTACTGCCTGATGGTTTTGACATGATTGTTTCGTTTTGAAGAAATATAGTTTGAATCTCAAATATCAAAAAGTTAGAAATCACAGAAACGTATCTTAATATATTTTTGATCGACATTGACTAACGCAGTGGCTACTTTTATGTTGTTACAGGATCGAAGGGAGGAGAATAAGGTAACATTTGAAACCCCAATAACATAAGACAGAAATAATTTCTTTGCTTAAAAAGTAAACCAGTGATCGTTTCGTATGCCATGTGTCTGGAGTTTTCCCGCATTTTGAGAATTTAATTAAACGCAAAAGAAGATTGTATCGATTATGAAATCTTCCAATCCTCACATTAGCAAAGAAGGTCGTGGAAGCGGTAATGAACGTGGAAGCATCAACACTAATGCCACAAAAATTTCCCTTCACGTGTGTTTTAATCTCTCTTTTCAAGGATGAGAATTCAGTCATAAACCAGCTCGGCCATAGAAGGTCGACCAAAATCCGATATGGTCTGATTTCCCGCCAAAAGATTGACTTGGTTCAAAGGCAACTCCGCCCCAGCCAACTCGGCCAACAATAACTATGAAGGGCAGCTTAAAGCCGATTTAAAATGGGTCTACAGGACAAGAGGCCAAATTGTTTTAGGGTTAATCAAGGTTCTGACTGATTTGGCTCAGGGACGCGTAGGAATTGTGGTCGCTTTAGTTTGTGACTTCGCTTGGGCTAAAACTGATTTACGACGAATTGACCGAGAACCTTGTTTTAAATTCGTACATCTCACGATTTTTGGCAAGTGTAAGCAAATCTTCACGGGAATAATGTATAGTCATATTCCAAGTTATTGACTGTTTTTATCTTTCGATCAATAAAAAATGATATAGCCGTTACATTAGATATAGTATCGCATGGTCAGTTGAACTTGAACACCGATGATTCTTGGCTGATCGTCGAAAGTTCAGAGTTCAGTTCAGTTCAGTCCACGCTTTGAAAGGTGTAGTGATCTTCAACGCCATTTAATATACACCCAAACATGATCACACGAATGATTGCGTGTCGATATTAAGCAGGCGATCGATCGGTCAACCTGCATAACTTTGATACAGTAATTAATTGCGTCCAAGTGAAGGTACTGTAAAACAAATGTATAAATATTTGTATTTCGTGATTCAATTCGAAACACAACAAACACATTGGCGCCCAGCCCATTTAGGTCTACCTCAGATTGGTGTACGAAAAATTTTCCGAGCTTTCTGTCTTTTTTCTCACTCCAGGACACTCTCGCCTATACACTTTACAAAAATATCACCAGAAACCTTGATTATGTATTGTAGATAAATTTGCGATAAAAGTGTTACATTTCAGCCATTGACAGTAAGAATCATCCTGCATATACACTGAAAGCCGACTATGTAGGTTAAGGTCATCAGCTTAAACCATAGACAGTAGACGGGGAGACATCTACTGTCTATGCTTAGGGACTGGACATAAATTACAGGGGGGTGGGCCGGTGTTTTTTGGGGGTGGGTCGCCATTTTTCGCGCAAGCATTTTTGAAGGGTCATAAAATTTTGTGCAAGCCTATGGGGGAGGGTCACCTTTTTTCATGCATCAAAGCTGAAATTGCATGTGCATGTATTGAAGAATATAGAATACTGAAAAAAGAAAAAATACCTCCTGGCACTTTCATTTTCTGCCATTTCCATTTTCGGCGCGCCCTTCGGGCGCAAGTTTCAGGTATAATAAACAATGTATTGATGATCCAAGCAGCCACATTGATTTAAGTTGTCATGATTTCCACTTATTCAACTCCTCCATTCTGCATAACTGTCCCCTATAATGACTCTTTGGGAGATCAATTATTTGACATCATTCTCCCACTGACAATACATTGGGTATAGGTCGGTGTCAAACGTTCATGTCGCTGTATGTACATTTTTTATTTTTTGAGGGCATTGACAGAATACAAACTATTCAGAATAGTGCATAGTGTCATCAAAATGAAGCTTCAGGTCGAACAACTTTTGAATAACAATTTAGGATCAGATAACCCATGAGTTATTCATAGTTTCATCATAGACTGCCATGTATAGTGAATAGACATTTTAGTGAAGTGAAATTCCAAAATCAAATTTCTTGCACACCCATTGACTTGAAACCACTTTAGTCTAATCATGAACATTAATACCAAATATCAAGTGTACATAAATGCACTGATTTACCTAGTTTTGTATTGGAAAAAAATTATTCATAGTTTCATCATAGACTGCCATGTATAGTGAATAGACATTTCAGTGAAATTCCAAAATCAAATTTCTTGCACACCCATTGACTTGAAACCACTTTAGTCTAATCATGAACATTAATACCAAATATCAAGTGTACATAAATGCACTGATTTACCTAGTTTTGTATTGGAAAAAAATTATTCATAGTTTCATCATAGACTGCCATGTATAGTGAATAGACATTTCAGTGAAATTCCAAAATCAAATTTCTTGCACACCCATTGACTTGAAACCACTTTAGTCTAATCATGAACATCAATACCAATAATCAAGTGTACATAAATGCACTGATTTACCTAGTTTTGTATTGTAAAAAAATTATTCATAGTTTCATCATAGACTGCCATGTATAGTGAATCGACATTTCAGTTGAAATTCCAAAATCAATTTCTTGCACACCTATTGACTTGAAACCACTTTAGTCTAATCATGAACATTAATACCAATAATCAAGTGTACATAAATGCACTGATTTACCTAGTTTTGTATTGGAAAAAAATTATTCATAGTTTCATCATAGACTGCCATGTATAGTGAATAGACATTTTAGTGAAATTCCAAAATCAAATTTCTTGCACACCCATTGACTTGAAACCACTTTAGTCTAATCATGAACATCAATACCAATAATCAAGTGTACATAAATGCACTGATTTACCTAGTTTTGTATTGTAAAAAAATTATTCATAGTTTCATCATAGACTGCCATGTATAGTGAATCAACATTTCAGTTGAAATTCCAAAATCAAATTTCTTGCACACCTATTGACTTGAAACCACTTTAGTCTTATCATGAACATTAATACCAATAATCAAGTGTACATAAATGCACTGATTTACCTAGTTTTGTATTGTAAAAAAATTATTCATAGTTTCATCATAGACTGCCATGTATAGTGAATGGACATTTCAGTGAAATTTCAAAATCAAATTTCTTGCACACCCATTGACTTGAAACCACTTTAGTCTAATCATGAACATCAATACCAATAATCAAGTGTACATAAATGCACTGATTTACCTAGTTTTGTATTGTAAAAAAATTATTCATAGTTTCATCATAGACTGCCATGTATAGTGAATCGACATTCAGTTGAAATTCCAAATCAATTTCTTGCACACCTATTGACTTGAAACCACTTTAGTCTAATCATGAACATTAATACCAATAATCAAGTGTACATAAATGCACTGATTTACCTAGTTTTGTATTGGAAAAAAATTATTCATAGTTTCATCATAGACTGCCATGTATAGTGAATGGACATTTCAGTGAAATTTCAAAATCAAATTTCTTGCACAACCATTGACTTATAACCACTCTAGTCTAATCAAGAACATAAATATCAACAATCAAACATACATAAATACACAGATTTGCCAAGTTTTGTATTTTAAAAAAATTATTCATAGTTTCGTCATAGACTACAATGTATAATGGATCAACATTTTATGCGAAATTCCAAAAACAAAGTTATTGTACACAGATGCACATGTTACCACCCTCTTCTAATCAAGCACAATTATGTCAATTATTCGGGGTCCATATATGCACAAATAGTGCATATTTTTAATTCTGAAAATTTTTTTTACAGTTTTGTCATAGACTCCCATGTATAGTGGATCAACATTTTGAGCGAAATTCCAAAATCAAATATCTTGTTCACATGTGCACTTGTAAACAACCCATGCTAAGGGACTGGTCAGTTTCTTCAGCCTGGGGGGGGCCGGTGGATTCATGGGGGGGGGGTCACCCTGTTTTTGACTTTGGTGATAGGGGGGGTCACCATGTTTTTGAAATGCCCAATAGGGGGGGTCAGTGTGTTTTTGAATTTTGAAACAGGCTCATCATTGCCTAAAATGCTAGTGTCAGCCACAAATTTCAATTTTTCAGCGCGCCCTTCGGGCGCTTAACTTTAATAATCAGTCATACTTTTCAGCATGCCCAACTTTAACATATCAAGCATACATACATCAGAGATATCTGTATGTTCAATATTTTTCAGCGTGCTCTTCAAGCTCATTACTTTAATATATCAGATATTTTTCAGCATACCCTTCAGGTGCATGACTTTAATATACAAGGCATATATATCAGAGATATCAGGATGTTTCATATTTTTCGGCGCGCCCTTCGGGCGCCATACTTTAATAAATCAGAGATATCTTGATGTTTGCTAAGTGAAAGTGTACCATTATGAAATCTGCATTTCATAAGAATACGGCTAGTTTTCAATCGGGTTCGAACCCACAACATACGGCATCAGTCGCCTAGCGGAGAGGCCACCGAGAGAACCGCTCGACTAAATCCCCACTCTCAAAAAGAGTGGTTCAATAGCCGGCTAAGTTGTTACATTTTTCTGACTGAGACCGCTCCACACGTTGTAGAGTTCGTGAAGCACTCACTCACGCATGCTCACTATCACATCACACATACAAACTTTATCGAGGCGAAGAAACGAATTTCATCACTTTAACTGGGCGAACGATAACCTCGGGGACAATTCTGTCCACCAGCAGAGCTATCAACCCAGGATAGAAAATACGGCTAGAAAAGGATGACAAATTCCTGATACTTTTCTGTTCTCTCTATGAGAATTCAGTATGAGAAAGCAACATGCACAAATATTTCACAATATATATTTGATACAGTGACTTATTTTAGAGATAGAAAAATGACAAGATATCTTTCCTTCTCATTGATGCAATTATTTTCCTTTGTATCACAGGTTTTCTGTAGAAAGATGCTTTTTTATGAACAAAATAACAGTTAAAAAAGGCAGTTTTTGTCATTATTAGCTGTGCTTTTATGGTTTCAATGTTACAAGAAAAGGTCCTCTCAGACACTGTACACATCAGATTTGGCTAAAAAAGCTCTCTATGGCTCCTCAGGAGATTTAATTGGATGGTTGGCAATTCTTAACACCCATCAAAGTTTTTGATTCACTGCTTTTTCCTCTTTGATATTAATGATTGACATCCATTTCTGTACAACAGTTCAGGACATCTGGTTAAGCATAGAAAGTGTGAAATACATTCACAGCTCATTCAAAATACAGCTCATTCAAAATGTACTGTATTCAAACTTTAAGATTGACACTTTGAAATTCCTATCTTACAACTGACATGTCAATAATTTCATTAAAACATAGAATGACTATTTAAAATATAACTATATGTAAAATGTAAAATATAATATAATATATATGTATATATATATATATATATATATATATATATATATATATATATATATATATATATATATATATATATATATACAATTTATGTCCAGCTTTTGTCCACCTATGTCGGCGCTGGGGGGGGGGGTCACCCTGTTTTTGAAATTTGGAATAGGGGGGTCACCCTGTTTTCAAAATTTGGAATAGGGGGGGTCAGCCACTTTTTGACGTCAGCAAAAAATAATCCACCGCCCCCCCCCCCAGGTCGAAGAAACTGACCAGTCCCTAATCAAGTATATCTATATCAGTTATTAAACATCTATAGATGAACAGATATTGCTAGTTTTATAGTGGAAAATACACATTCGTAGTTTTCTTATAGTCGACTACCATGTATAGTGAATCAGCATTATTGATGAAATCTAAAAATTACATTTTTTGTACAGGCATGCACTTTTTACCTGCCACTTCAAGCAAAGTACATTTACATGAATTATCACACACATATGATTTGATATTTTTTGGACAACGCGTTTATCGCCCACATTTTGCCTTCCTTTCGGAAGGGTGACTGAAAAAGTATGGCAAGTCAGAAGGGGGTCTTGAACACATTGCGGGTTTGTTGGGGGGGGGTATTGAGTAACAGGGGGAGGGTCACTTATTTTCATGCACGGATAAGGGGGAGGGTCACTAATTTTTGTGCATGAACTTTTGAAGGGTCACTATTTTTGACGCAGCGGTTTTTCGAAAAACACCGGCCCTCCCCCCCCCCCTGTAATTTATGTCCAGTCCCTATAAACAAATAGCTCCTCTGGAGTGTGTTCGCAAAGACCTCAAGTGTGACAGAAACTGTTATTAGTTTGTCCCGTATGTGCCTGGTGGACTTCTTGCTGTGTTCAATGCCGCTTTTGAATCATATTACCTTTTCTATAACTCCAATTGCAGAGTTTTCCCCCCTACAGATGCTGGCTTACTTGCTGATAAGCATCATTTATCAAGACTGACGAATACTTGGTTATTACTAGGCTGCAATTCAATGCCACATGGTCGAAGTGGTTTGCTTGTATATATTCATCATTTGAGGCACCCTCAGACAAGCACTTAATCTACCATAATGAGAATGTGGCCTACTGTTCTTCAGGTTTGCCAACATCAGTGCCGTCGAAGACAAGTTACTAGCATGGGTCTATCAGGTGCATGGTAATTTGATTTATGACTATGTCATTGACACTTACTTATTGAAAAAAAGCTGTTTCAAGCTCGACGGCACTAAATTTGATGAAACTTTTTAAAGCTGTCCATCACACAGAGCTCTATAACACACAATGATATATCTTTTTGATAAGTTAGTCCGTTGTATGGAAAGGTTGGTTTGTGGATGGCTTGTTTAATTTGATTGATTGATCGAGTTTTCCGTTTGTGAGATCCAACGAGGATTCATTTTTCAGGTATAGGCCTGGATCAGAGGGTATATAGGTTTGCTTGTTTGTTTTATTGGTAATACATGGTGTCTTCATCAGTTGGCTGGATGGTTTACTTCGCATAAGTTCAAAGTTCAACTTGATATGTTGATGCGGGAGGGAGTGCTGATTTTTGTATTGAATCTGCGAAAAAGCTCCGCCTACTGTAACTTCCCATTTATTTTCTCCTGATGGTGAAACTCGGCTTCTAAACTCGGCTTCTTGTTCCACTAGCCCTAAAACATAACAAAATGCCCAGTATTCAACTAGTCGACACAGAATCCACACACACATATGTAATGCTTTATGTAATTGTTGACAAGTTGACTCTGTATCAGTACGTAATAAAATTCGTTTGGCAACAAAAGCATTACGTCATGTACACTGTGCAATGTGTCGGCAAGGCCGACATTTTGTATTTCGCCATACCGGAGTAAAAAGCAAAGAAACTGTGCGTGGTTTTCTGAACAAAAATATTGAAAAATATGTATCGAAAGTTATCGCTGTTTGAACTTGAACGTCACGGTCACATACTTTGCTTTGAATAATGCGTCAGAATGATTTGTCCGGAAAAGTTTATACACTACACAATCTCGCTCGTCATGATACTCAAGAGTTGAATACACAACCTATGATGTGTTACTGTTGTGACGTTTCAAATTTAATTGTGTCAGGGACAGCCAACAAAGGAAGTTGTTTGTTAAAAAGAAATGTGTTCGTAAGCGATTTCTTGGCGTACAGTCTGGTAATTTCCTTTAATTCGTACTCAGTGAGGATTGGCCAGCGATATTCGTCATTAACGGGCGGAGAAACGTTACTCTTTCACTCCGAAGACAACTTGCAATGGATAAAGTCCGGTATTCGTGCAGGGAGAAAAACTCAGCTGTTTGCGGGGGCCTGCCAGTAGCGAAGGCCAATTAAAATCATTGGACGGGAAGATAGAAGTCAGAACTTTTGTCGCGAGGAGAAGGTATCGGGGAGATTTCACCTTTTGCAGATGGTCAACGTCCAGTTTCCATGGTAGAGAAAGGGAATACTGTGGGGTTGAAAATAAAAAAATATTTTTTTTTTCCAATCGCCGTGGAACCGCAGTCGCAAACAGAGAATTTACTTTCCCCTCAAACTGCTAATTTTGTTAAAAATATCTTAGAACGTATATGTATTTGTAGTATAACCTAGTTACAGTTTTTCGAAATCTACTGGTCTACGAATTAAGTACATTTGGTCAACGCACGAGATATCTCAAAGCGTGGTGTAGTGCATGACTTTCAGTTAATGAAAAGTAATGTTTGCGGTAGAATGCAAACACACAAAAATAAAGTCGCGTGATATCCTATCGATGACTAAAATACCCGCAAAGACAACGATAAGGGAAAGTATAGAAAACTGTCAATACATACTGACACGCATGCCGGGAGTGATGGCAGATTGCAGGCATGCATATCCAATGCATATTCATGTATCACATCAACATTTTAATCGGGTAAAAAGTTTTGAACAAACAATGACAAAATTCACCGTTTTAAAGTGTAACAAAAGTAAAATGATGGCGTAAAGTGTTTTACCACCCTTGATAGGTAAGATGGAGTTAAATTTTCTGTCCTCATCTCGATAATCACTCTCGTCGAGACATTGCGAGTAATTTGACGCGACGGAGGGCGTACAAGCTGTCGCTGGAATAGCCACGACTGTCTCTGTATGTTAATTAGATTTTGTTTAGAGAACAAACACATATTCTCTATAAAAGTTCAGGACTTCCTGAGATCCTACAAAGTTATCTGTGCCAGCGTCTGATAGTCTGTGAAAAGAGCACCATCCACTGGCAATCAGAACGATGTAAGTATACGCAATTTACTTTGTTTTCATAATCTTCGTTTGTCGTAAATTTCCTTTAATTTTATGATGCCATCTATTAACTGTCCCACAGTCCATGACGTGTGTTTTCAGAGTGCTGATATTATTCAAGAACGCACAATTAGTCGAGTACAAACCGCTTAGTATTTACCTTACATCCATCATAAAGAGAAAGATAAAAAGTAAGACGTGGAGCCTACGGCTTGGTGGTCGAATAAGTCCGAAGTAATTAAGGTAGTTCGCTCGTTGAAAAATGAAAGACAGAGTTTTGCTGAAATTTTCTTCAAACAATCTTGTTACCATTCATTTTCAAAATCAAGAGTAAAAATTGGGGGGTCACAATGTAAATTTTGGTAACAGAGAAACAAATTGCCCAATACTTACCGGCTTTTCTGCCTATCTTTATCTTCAAATGTTATAGACTATATTTAAAATGCCTACAACGTCACATTGTATTGTAAATTTTTGAGGTCAAAGAGAAGTTTCTATGCACTCCTATTACACAGAAACAATCAATTGAACATAAACTCGCGCTTGTAAAATTTTTGAGTGCTTTTGAACCGCTTACCTTTCAAACTTTGAGTGGACGCGAAACAAAGAATTGAATCACTCTGGCCTAAGTTAAAGCCTAAGTTACGTTAAAGAACAGTCGTCACAATATTCCTCACAGTAATCGTCGCAGTATTCCTCACAGTATTACTAAATCTTGTCCGTTTTATTTATTAAAGTTACACGTATTTTTGAAATGTTTGTATAGAGAGGGTTCAAATATTTTCTTCTGAATTACAGTGAATTTCAAAATAGCTTGGAATTACAACATGCTAGGGTGATAAGAAAAACGTGTCTGGCGATAGAAAATGACGCCACCTGCTTTCATTACAAACGTTCTACTTCGACAAAGTTTGCAACAATTTAACCCAATACGCCGTTCACTTTGCCACAGTCAACACCGTCAGTGTTGCCGCGCTTCAATGGAAAAACTCACACGTACACACTGTTTGAACATTCTTGTATTGCCTTTATCACATTTCCCGTCGATGAAACTGCAAAGAACACTAACGGTAGGTTTTTCTCGGTACATTGTGTACAGGTCGGTACAACGATTGGTGTTCCCACACTCAGCGTGTTCTGTGAGTGAGAACAGTGGACGTCGTATTGGGTTAAATTGTTGCAAAATCTATCAAAGGAGAACGTTTGCAATGGATGCAGTTGGAGTTATTTTCTATCGCCAGCAATGTTTTTCTAATCACCCAAGCACGTTGTAATTCCAAGCTATTTTGAAATTCACTGTAAAAGGTCATCCCCAAATTAATCGTAAATGATTTTTGTACGATTATTGGCTTTTTCACCAGAGCAGTATATGCGATAAAGCGTAAATTTTAAAATACGTTTTATGAAACTTAAACACCCGATGACGCTATATCAGGCAGCCAAACAAATCATCCTGTCATGTACTGGCTCTCATTTTCAGGAGGGTTCAAATTCTTGTGGTACTAGCCGTGCTGGCTGTGAGTTCTGCGGCCGTCGAAACAGAACTGGCTGTGGACAAGGCACCAGCCGTTGAAGAAACATCAGACATCAAGGCAGAGGAGGAATTCCAAGCCGTCGATGAAGCTGACTTTGACGAGGCAGACATGGAGGAATCTGAAGATTTGAAAGAGGAGGATATTGAGGAAGAGGACTTGGAGGAACGCAGTGCCGAGGACGCGGAAATGGAAGCGCTTAACAATGAAGATGTCGAAGAAGTGCTGAAGCGCAGTTCTATCGAACTTGAGACGGAACAACGCAGCGATGACGATGAAAATAATATCAACACAGAAAACAGTAAGTATGCATTCTTTGCATTGAAGAGCAAGTAACTTTATATGTTTTTTTTTTAACTTTTTATAATGTTAAAATCCGTTTCTTGTACTACTTTGAAAAGCATGTTGAAACCATAGACCCTCAGGGACTATGTTGAAAAACACCAACTACTTTACTTGTCGGCACATCATCTATAAGTGTAAATTCAATATTACATATATGTGCAGGCCGAGTTTACAAGCTCAACAAGTTCTCTCTAAACATGCCTTGACGAGTAGAAGAAGACACTGTGGTTAACATTAGAAATAAAAGCAGTGAAAAGAATCATCAAATGTTACAGCTACTAGCCCTTGAGTCCTTTCATGGTCAGGTGTGACACGATTGGAAATAATTTGGGATAATTGGATTTTCATATTTTTCAAATTTCTCAAACGTGTTAGGTGCCATAAAGCTAAATGTTGCAATATTGCAAATTACTCATAAAAACAAATGTGTCATATCAAAAGCAAAGCAGAAAAGATTACATTTGTAGATTAAATCGGCATTACTTCACCATCCAATTATCCAAAATTAGTTCCAATCGTGTTGATTCGATGAGGAAATGCGACAGAATTGTTTTATTCAACAATGCCTCAGAAACACGAACTAAGGCCCGGCAGATGCTATATGCATTGCTACTGTTAAAGAGCTTCACATAGACCTCGAAGCTAGCTTTTTAGTTTCAGTGTATTACTTTTTTACGATTCTCACCAACCAAGACGACTTAGGATGATTGGTACGAGAATTACATTTTTTTATTTTCGATATTGAAAGTTACAGTACGAGTGCACAGCTATGGAAATTCATCGAGCATACCTCAAAAACCTTGCCACATTACTCATTTAGTTCGATGCCAAGGTGGCCGTGTCCAAAGGGTTTCTATCGACCACGACGGTTCCGTTCAGAACATGGTGACTATTGGACGTTGATATCCAAACTTTCCGAGTCTGCTTTGTGGATTTTATGCATGCTATTGATTTAAAGATACTTGTCCACATGTCAGAGGTCTCCATCGTGAATATTTCAGGTATTTTTGTTGTGTCGAGTTTTTTTCGAGATGACCAAGCTATTGATTTTTAGGGCACAAATCATTGCAGACCGATACTGTTAGTAAGTATCAATGATCGACTTCCATAGAAGCTGCAACTGTTAACTCCGTATCAAAAGGTACTTCAAAGCGACTTTCCTGTTCTTCTTTTCGCATACAGTTCACAAACGTTGGGTGTGCTATGGACGCAATGGCTGTTACTTGGTTTTCTGTCAGCATTACAACTGGAAAACGGCAAGACGCGTCTGCAGAGCATATCGTGGCGAGCTGGCAAGCATCCATAATAGTTATCAAAGAGCTGTCATATATGGTAACATATCAGATCTCTAATATATGTATGTATGTATGTATGTATGTATGTATGTATGTATGTATGTATGTATGTATGTATGTATGTATGTATGTATGTATGTATGTATGTATGTATGTATGTATGTACGTATGTACATATGAATGTATGTATGTATCTATGTATGTATCTATGTATCTATGTATGTATCTATGTATCTATGTATGTATCTATGTATCTATGTATGTATGCATGTATAGATGGATGGAAGGATGGATGGATGGATGGATGGATGGATGGATGGATGGATGGATGGATGGATGGATGTAGGTATGCGTGTGTGTAATACTCAAATACAAAATAATACTTTAGTTACCTATTTGTTTATTTGATTTGATTATTTATTTATTTATTTATTTATTTATTTATTTATTTATTTATTTATTTATTTAACTATTTATTTATTTAACTATTTGCTTTTATTTTCTTTTATTCTAAAACAGCGTTGGCCCGTCGCTTTGGAAACCTTTGGATCGGACTTAATGACATAGCTCGGGAGATGCAGTATCGTTGGTCAGACAGATCTAAAGTAAGCGTCGTTATTTTTGAAACTTGTTTGTGAAGTACATGTCAAGGTACACTTACATCAGAAAAGGAGATGTATGTGTTTGCTTATCTAAAGAAAAAGATAATCATTTCAAAAAACTAAGCAATCAGAGCCAGCTAGTGATCCAGACGGCGTTTAGCGATAGAGCTTAAATATATCTTAGATATTATACATAGGGAGCCACATATTTTTGCGTCTGATAGATTAATTGATAGATGGATCGATTGATCTGTTTATCAAAAATGTATCATAACATTCTTTTCTTGTTTAAGTGAATGCAGTTGACGACCGCGTAATCAGTACTATACATTTCCCTGCCCTCATATCCACGAGAGAGTTAATAGGGAAAACTTCACGACGACTATGACAAACACCTGTTTGCGATATAAGATTTACACCGAGGGTATATTTTGAGAGCACGGGTATTTTGTTTTTTGATCAGATCAACTACGGCTGGTGGCAGCCTGGTGAGCCTAACGATTACTGCAATAGGGAAGATTGTGTTGAAGTCTACCGAAACGGACATTGGAACGACGCGAGGTGCTATTACAGACGTCGTTTTGTCTGCAGACGTCGTTGGCACCATCGCTACTACTGGGGATAAACGAGAAGGTATTTGTATTACCGTGCGTTTGTTAATCTCTGGGGTGAAGTCTGACAGTTCGACCACGGTTTGAAATAGAGACCGTGGGTCACTGCCCTTGCTTACATTCGCCAGGGCCGGGGAAAACATTTCCTGTCAGAAAGAACATATTCCTTTCACCATGTTGAAGCGAAACGAGATTATTAAACCAAATTTTAAATTATAGAACAAATAACCCCAAACAATTTTCACAAAAACTTTATTCCGTTATACGGCAATTTATTCATAAATACACAATGCATGCACATTCATGCAAGCACGCATGCATGTAGCCAGCCAGCCAGCCAGCCATTCATACATAGATACATATGTAGATATATACACAGATACATACAGACAGATAGCTAGATAGACAGACATATATGCATACATACACATATTCATTCATTCATACATACATTCATACGTATCATTCATACATACATTATTACGTACGTGCGTGCGTGCATCATGCATACATACATACATGCATGCATGCATACATACATACATACATACATACATACATACATACATACATACATACATACATACATACATACATAAACAGTGTGACTCCGTCTTTTAAAGTACACGAAGTGCACCAATTTCAATGCCACTATCTTCCCCGTATGAGACGTCGCAAATACGTTTCAACAAATATCTTATCGTGTTTCTGGATCAACATTTTTTCTCACACTTTACAGAATCGATGGATCGGAAGACAGTTAACAATGTCAACGATGTCAGAGAATTAAGCCAGTCAATGTGACGACCATGAAGTACTCTTCGAAATCAATTTTGTTCCAGTATCTACCATCTTTATTACGATTCTGAATATCTAAAGAATTCTTTCACCTGTCCTTCGAAATACGGGACTTCGATCATCATTACATGTAAATATGCCCTCTAGAGGCGACGAACAGACGCAGGAGCTTGCCAGAAACCATCACATAATGAGTGTACGCTGACACATTTTAAGTGTAGTTCTTTTAGAAATCGCAATAAAACTGTATACTATGACGGCATAAATGAACTATCATGGTCATCTTTTGGCGTATTTGAGACATGAGGAAACGGCTTAAAAAAGAGTATCATAACTTTTTTACAAAACTGCTGATCTGAGCTGATATTCGCTTAAGGTAGAACGCGCCTCGGGGACAGATATTCGGACTCTCAAATTTTTACAATTCTTTTCTGATCTACCACTTGGGGGGTTCATTTTAAAGGTCCTGGAGAAAGAAAAACTTTTACCGTCTTTGTTTTTCGAAAATCCGAAATTTAATTTTCCCCAATAGAGTAAAAACAGAGATTGTGGCCACTTTGAATTTCAGATGTCGCAAAATTTTGGGTAATATGTTTCGCTAGTCACAAACTTTGCACCGTGACGGTGACCCCTGATTTTTATCGTTGTTTTGGTAAGAGAATGGTTGAAAGTTTCATTTAGGAAAGTTTGAGCAAAAGTTTAAGTCTTTCATTTTCGAGGCGCATACCAGCTTAAGACCAAACAGACCTGAATCGCTGGTGAACACATCAATCTAACTTACCCGCTGTCAGCCATGGAAGAACAAACTGGGCAGACGCCGAAAGTGCGCCACTGATGAATTTCGGTAGTGAGTTGGTTTTCGTACGGAAATGAATTACTGTATATTAGAGTCGAACAGGTGCAGGTGTACTTTGCTTCATCGGTTGGCGGGTTAAGGAAACCAATTCTATGATCTTATGATAGACCAAATGATTCTGAGTGGCAGGATTGCTCAGTTCCGTTGCAAAAAGGCTACCACAAGGTGGAACGGAGGTAACTGGAGTGTGCATTGTAATCGCACGACGAGTGGAATTAATATTTTTCACGGCACTTGGCTGGGGAAAATGCGCAAGCAGGCAACTTTCCCCGCTGTTCTCAAACTCTCGAACCGTGACTTTGACACACGACTATGACAGATCCATTCTTCAGTCTCCTCCATAGCAATGACTCTTCTCAAACACATAAAGGAAATTACATGTTCTTGATCAAGATGAAATAAAGTGCGTATAAATAAGCGGGCCAGGGAGGGTACGACTTCTGAGTGTACAGACGGTGAATGGACACACTATGGTGCGCGGTTGTTTGTATGAACATGGAAGAAGTGCCACATCCATGGAAGAGGTGAGATTCTACCATCACACGCCTCACAAGTAAAGGTAGAATGAACCCCGGGGACAGGTATTTGCAACCTCAAACCTTTACAATACTATTTTGGTCTACCACTTGAGGGCGCCCATTTTGAAGCTTATGGAGTAAATAAAGTTTTCATTGGTTCATTTTTGTGAAAAATCCAAAATTGTATTTTCCCCATAGAGTTAACAAAGGTCACAGCGTACATGAGGTGGTTTATCATTTGTCCCCTTATATTACAACCCTTTTTGAAGATTTAAGACGAGTGTCGTCTGTAAACAATATGTTCATGAAGATTATGTTAATCATTCATCAACTCACCTGACACTTCAGATGAAATTCCTATAGTACGTGTTCAAGAAATCAGCGATGCGATCAGTAGTCTGCCATCTGGAAAGGCTGCTGGTGCCGACGATTTATCTTGCGAACACTATAAATTTGCAAGTAACAGACTTCATGTCTTGTTAGCTTTAGTTTATTCTGCATTTTTATCTCATGGCTATTTACCTGATGACTTTATGAAAACAATTATTGTTCCCTTAGTCAAGGATAAAACGGGTGATCTAACCAGTAAAGATAATTATAGACCTATAGCAATCTCAACTTCTTCCTCCAAATTGTGGAAATTATCATTCTAATCGTTGTAAACGTTATCTGTATACAGAAGACTTTCAATTTGGGTTCAAACAGGGGCACTCAACTGATCTCTGTATTTACATTCTGAAAGAAGTTATCAACTACTATAAGACGTACAACAGTCCGATATTTGTCTGCTTCCTTGACGCAACGAAAGCCTTTGACCGCGTGAACCACTGGACCCTTTTTAAGAAGCTTATTGACAGAGGTGTTCCGTGGTATGTGATACGTATCTTGCTTGTTTGGTACCGGACACAGAAATTTTTCGTCCTATGGGGTACTGTGAAATCCTCTTTGTTCAATGTAAAGAACGGTGTCCGTCAAGGAAGTATCCTTTCGCCTTTGTTATTTAATGTCTACATGGATGAGCTGAGCACTCGTCTTAAATCTTCAAAAAAGGGTTGTAATATAAGGGACAAATGATAAACCACCTCATGTACGCTGATGACCTGTCACTTCTATGCCCATCTATCAAAGGTTTACGCGAGTTAGTCGCAATCTGTGAGAAATATGGTATCCAGCATGACATTATCTATCATAAAATGAAATCCAAGTGTATGTATTTTATACCGCGTAAGAGTTCAGTCAAATTAGAGAAGTTTCCTTTGGTAAAAATCGGAACCAGCCAACTACAAGTTGTGCAACACCATGTGTATTTGGGTTATGACATGACTGATGACTTCTTTGATGACCAAACAATTATGCGGCAAACTAGGAGCCTTTATATCCGCGCAAATACCTTGATTCGTAAATTTTCTTATTGTTCAGATCATGTTAAACTGTTTTTGTTCCAAAGTTTCTGTACCAATATGTATTGTTCGAGTCTCTGGTCTTCTTACACCAGAAAAAACTGAATTCACTCCGGGTAGCTTACGATAACGCTCTCCGAATTATTATGGGCTATGCTCGTGACTGCAGTGCCAGTGCTATGTTTGTTTTCAATAGTATACCGACATTTGAAGCTCTCAGGCGTAAATCGATGTACAATTTCTATGACGTCTTAAAGACCATCATAATGCTATTTTTTTAACCGTCCTCAAGTCGGATGCTCTATTGCATTCAAAATATATCTGACGTATAGGCAACTGATGTATTTTAATAGTTTTAGCTCTTTTTTACTACCGTCTAACACCTCTTTCTGTGTGTTGTGTTTTTTTTAAAAGTCTATGGGATTGTGTACTTTTTTGGTATGATATCCTGAAATAAAGCTTATTATTATTATTATTATTATTAAAGGGATTGCTGACAATTTTGAATTACAGGTGTCGGTAAATACTTGGTAATTTGTTTCTCTAGTCCTAAATTCTGCATGATGAATTCTGATTTATTTTTCTTTCGAAAGGGAATGGTCAAAAGTTTCCCTACGCCTGAGGAAAGTTTGGGCAAAGTTTAATTATTCATATTTCGAGGCGCGAACTACCTTAACAGGAAAATGTATTTTGGAGAAATTTATCTTTGCTCGCTTATTTGGAATGAAGACCAAAGAATTTCGTCGTATGCGAAAATAAGCACAAGCTACAAGGACTTTCATTCCATTTTCTGTTGACCTTGTCAACAGTGAGTAGATTGATTATAGTGTATGGATTGTATAAAATAAACATTTATTAAAGTGTTATCTGTTATATACAGGTGTAAAACATTAAGTACAGTAAAACATTGAACGAGTTGATAACTCGACATATATTCATATATTTGTTAAGGTGCGCAGCGTCATATAACATTTTGAATATTTCAATTTACAGAATGGAACAAATTTATAAACCTCATAACAGATTGACATTTGTGTCATCATTTGATGAAAGTTTAACTTGCTGTACTATATTCGATAACTGAGAAATTGTTAGTCTTTTCTGATATCTGTACAAAAAGAAGAGAGTCGTCCTTTTAGACTCCTTGTCAGGTAAGGGCCCAGTAGATGGTATGTAACTGTTGGATGATTTTTCCCTCGTTTGTTTTATATGTCAACTGCAAGGTCTTGTTTTCTTATTCCCCAAATCATGTTGAAATACCAACATTTTAGTTTGCGGACACAGCGTCTGTACATGTAAAATGCACTGTCCAGACCTGAATTCGCTCCTCAACAATCATAACAGTATAGTCTACACAATGTACATGTTTGAACTGACATGTCGAATACTGTGTATCTCAACAATTTAGTTAGTAGATCAAGGGACTGTTTGTTGACATTGAAAACAATAGTAGTGAAAATTCATCAAAAATTGCAGTTACTAGCCCTTTGAGGGAATCAGAAATACAAAATAAATATATTACATTATATTTTTTCCGCTTCCTAAGTTTAGTATTCTGACAAATCCTGTGGAATTATTTTATTCTTTTGAATCGTAAAGCTGTGGTCATATTGAAATTTGATTGAATAGCCTATTTGACCAAATATATCCGAAATGCATTTTAAGAAGACATTGAGAAGGTCAATGTAGCAGACAGTAATATGGCGTGCAACGACGAGTGCTGGTTACTCTCAGTGCTCAAGAAATGCGCCCCCTGTCGGTGCCAGTCGGGGCATGTAAATGGTGAATTTTGGCAGTACGCTATGGACTCATCGTGTTGGGCCTAAATTATAGTTAAATGTAATCAAAGTTGATCCCAATAGTTTTACAGCTGATAAGGACAATGGAGTGTATCAAAATGTTAGGACAAAATTAAAAGAAGTGTTTCCTGTAATAAGTCATCTCAGAAGGGTAAGGATATTTTTACATAGTGGTTGAGACCCATAGAAAGTACAAACTTTGGAAGATTTCCTAACTATATTAACAGGATGTTTGCTTATGTGCGGAAAAATGCTTAGCTTCGGTAATCATCGTTCAAGATACAAGAAACACAATGATCCTAAGAATATTTAGCTTCAATACTTTTCCTCATGGTGGCGAGTCCAAAGTCTAACTTCCGGGACGAAGTTTACAATTTGTGTGCGTTTGCAAAACTTCTGTGAGCAGCTTTTTCTCCTTTTCCAATTCCTCGATTATCGATTTTAGCTCTTGATTAAGATGTTCTTGAGTTTTGTGTTCCTGTTTGAATGGAAGGACAACATATTAGTTGGAACGAGTTGAATGCAACACATCGAAGAATCGCCTCTAGCGGGCGCTCTCCACCAAATTTCTATACTGTTGCATCGGATTATTCTTCCAGTTTGTGTACAATTGCAGGATCTCGGACAGGCAACTTTGAGATATTGTGACCAGAAATACTCCACATGTAATTTACTATAGTGAAGTGTTTTGAAGAAAACTACTTAAAGCTTTTCGCAACTGACCTTTCGCAAATTCTAAGAAAGGACAGTCGTAAATAAAGTATGTTTACGTATCAATTGTTGTTGCGCTTTCCCCTAACTCGAGTTGAATTTAGAGGGAACCACTTATTTTAGTGAGCAACTATGCAATGTGTTGGTATACTCATGTTCAGAGAACTCGTGATATTATAGGATCGCTGACACAATGAATTGTCACAATTACGCCCATTTTCATAGAAATAATGTGTTCAATCTTTTTCTGGCGTTACAGATTTAGACATTATTTTGTCGCCGCGATGGTAGAAGAGAAACAGCAATGACAGTGCAGTGACCGATTAGCACAAAACCTCAGAGTTAAACTCTTGAACACAGAGAATCTAAAAGAAAAAGAACAGAATGACAGCAAAACCTAATGTTACATGGTTACTTCAATGATATAAACGTTCACTATCTTACACGTCATTTTACACATTACACTATATAATAAAGCAACCAATAGGGATTATGAAAACTGTGAATCCGCCAACGTTGTTTGTGAACAGAGGGCCGGCAAGAGATTTCTTTGTATGGGAATGGACATTTTCGTCGTAAGCGGGAGGGAACTGCGGGTTAGCAATTTTCTAGATGACAAAATGAGAAGTGGGGGGGGGGTTCTAGTTAGGAAAGGTAAAGACTGTTTAGCAGGAGGGGCAATCGACAAATCGTTGGAAATCAACAAGGTGAAATAGATTTGATAAAAAATAACAATTTTTGTTCCTCATTCACATTGTATTTAAAAAACTATAAACCATCATGTCACTTCGATACAGGCTATTTCAAGACCGTTACTTGTCGTGGCATGGTTAAAATGCGAATAGTATGTCTACATCTGCAATTCCAGGGATTTTGAATCGCATTACGCAAATTTTATTACAGCTCAAAATAGGTATCGTGGTTGGAACAAACTTTTTGGCCTGTTGGCTTACCGTAACAATGGAAAAAGTCGTACCAATTAAACAGAACACTAGAGGAAATATTTTAGACGATTCATTATATGTAATTTGTTGCAAATTTGGCACCTATCATCGTTTTAGACGGTAGAGCATAGAATACATAATGTATTTCTTTGACGTTTTTGTATGGCGCAATTACCTTATGTGCTATTCCGATTGTGTCTTTGTGATGACATGGTCTAAACTCAAGCTCGCGACGTTCAAGTCCAAAGCGCACGACTACGTTTGAATACATTGTCTGAACACAACTTTTCACAATCTTCATGAAGTTTCAAAACAGTATTCAGTGAGGTTTACCCACCTGATGTATCCTTACTTCTCTCTCTCTTCTTTTTCGTCTGCATTTTTCAGCTGCGATGCGATTCCGTTCTCTCCTCGCCCGTCTCCTCGCATCCTCTTCCTCACTAAACTGTATAAAAAAATGAAAAAGATTCTTGTAGGCATTGATCGGTGATGTTAATGTAACAACCGACTTGGGGACAGGTGCATGTTTGAACTCGAACATTTTTATAAAAATTTCTGATCTACAACCTGTCTGCGTTTATTGTAAAGTTTTTGAAATAAATAACATTTTCAGCGTCTTATTTTTGACATTTTTCCCAGGGAGCTAGGACAGAGATGGTGGCCATTTTGAATTTTCAACAACAGTAAATTTAAAGTAATTCGTTTTTCAGGTACCACACTTTGCAAGGTGACCCCTGATTTTTTATCTTGACTTTGAATAATAACGTTTAAAAGTTTCCGTGAAGAAATCTTAAGCAGACATGTAAGTCTTTTTCACTTTCGAGGCACATGCTACCTTAAGATATCATGTTTATTTATTTCGCATTTCCATTAGACAATATATTCATTGGCAGTATTCATCAAAGAAGCCACGAGAATTTTAATAAACTGACAGATTTTTAGATGACCAGTCCCTTGAAGCTCTGCTGCAATGGGATAGTTTCACAGTGTAGTTGAAATGTGCTTGCTTGAATTCGTTGGAGTTAACGTGTCCTGTAGTTCAGTGACTCAATTCACTGTTATCTCGGTACAGATGTCAGGTTGATCCCACCTCTGAACGGTAGATGCGGAGGCGAAAAGTAAGGAATAAACTATTGCCGGAGGCGATGATAAAAAAGGGTTTCATTGCGTCAAATATGAAATTTAGGCGAATCTCCACACAACCATTTGGCTGCAGCCAACAACATCATTGTTTGAAAAGTAAAAATTCTAAGTCTAAAAAACACCGCAAGTTTATTAACATTTTCAAAACCACAGTGATTGTGTTTTTATGAACCTTGTTCCGAAAAAACTACGAAAAAAACGAGGTCCATTTTCACCAAAATTCTTCCATTGGGTTCATTTATCTAAATGCAATACGAATTTTATTTCCAAATGCGCAGGTTGCGAATGAGCATGATTAATTTTGACGACGGAACCTCAGTTATGTCATGTCGCTAGGCATCTCACTTACCTCTCACTAACATCTCAAATATTTCCTATTGTGTCTTTCTCTTTTCGGTTTGCTGCAAATATTGATTTCACGGCGCACACAAGTGCACACACCCTCTTCTACAACTCGAGCAATTTCAAATTTGTCATACACATCACACTTTCGACGAGTGTTAAATCAACCTATTACTTTTGTCATTTCGATGTTTGTTCGAAACTAGTCATTCATTAAAGAAACCCTACAAAGTCCACCTCTGTGTTTTTCATTTGCCGTTTGACTGAACACGCCCTATACTTCGCTACCTGTAGCATAAACCTAGGCTCTGAGAGGAGCTGCTTATCAATTTTGGTCATTGATGGAAGAGAAACAATTCTCGACGACATGACCAAACCGTCGCCTGCTCTCTGAACCGTATGTTTGTTGCTCGTTCAAGATCAAAAAAGGGGAAAGGTTAAAATATAGATTAAACAAAAACTCAGTGCGATAAATTTCTTATATTTCTAGAATAAATTTGGTGTAAGTATATGCATTTTACAACATCAGATACGTACCTGCATCACAAAAACATTCAGTGAAAACCTCCCTCCCTCCCTCCCTCCCTCCCTCCCAACCGGAAGGTCCCATACTTTAATATTTAACAATCGTTAAAGCGTACCAGTCTACCGTATTGCCACACCTGTAACAGAGTACGAGTGGTTCCTGCTTGGAACGTTTCCAGAAACTGGACGTGACAGGTTTTTGAGTGTCATGCATTCGACACGTAGGCATTGTACAAAATATATGAGGAATGCACGGTGACTAATTTCTTTACGAGCACACATGTGATCTACGAACCGACACATTGGGCTTTTCGCCCACTTAATAATGAAGAACTACTGTGGCTAATATGAAATACCAACCCTGGCGGGAATGTTGCCGGAGTGTTCGGTAACTAAAGCCTGCCATAACGTCAATCAAAACTGAATTATCAAGAATGTTTACACACTACTGATATTTCGCGTTCAAAGTATTATGATGACGTCATAATCCTGTCAATGATCGATGAGAATGTGCATTTCCGTCTTGGTTGGTTATGAAACGATATGCTCTCACTGTACCGACATTGTTTGTCGATTAGAAGGAAATAAACTCTGAACACAAACAGCGGTAACCGACATGAAATTGCATTTTGTAATAATACAATATAAAAATACTCAGCGCCTATGGTTGTGGCCTGGTGACAGCTCATATAATTTCTCGAAATGATAAAGTACACCTGATAAAAGATTATTCACTTAATTTTAAATGCTCAATTTATCGATATTTCATCGGTATTGACCTATCACCACCATGCTGATAACACAAACGAGTATCTAGACTTATCTCACACACCAATTTTGACGGTCTATTTACCCAAACTACTTGCTGCGGTCCATCAAATAAGTGGTGTGAGCGACTAGACTCGAAATCCGGAGCTACGGACAGATGTAACTTTCTAACTTTTCACAGCAAATAACTTTACAACGCCAAATTCTTTGGAGAAATTTGGTTAATTTATTTAGCAGCAGACAACAGATGGGCACGGTGTGAAAGCCCTGCTATTAACCCTCACATTCTGCTAAGGAACGACTAGACATTATTCGCAATTGTTTTGTCGTCGCACACCTATCAAGTTGTACAATAACATTTGAAAGAAAATACATTCCCGTGTTCCGACACGGCAAAGGTGTTTCATCAGCGCTGGTTAGCCATGCGTACTCTGCAGGTCGTATCATGCAACCGACTTTTGCCGCGGTCAAGATATAAAATTTGTGTTTGATTTTCGACTAAAAAATATAACTTGACAGAAAAGAGGTCTTTTTCCTTCATTTTTCTGCCAAGATATTGAATAGAAAGTCTGAACGGTTCAAATCGGCTAAATCTAGCGCAGTGTTAGTTTTCAAACGACCTCTCAGGTAACTTTTTGTCAGCTTGTATTTTCTCACGCTAGTTTAGGCCTACACAGCCGCGGTACGACAACTCTTCCGCATTATTCTGTATAATACATACCTCCAAATTTGACATAGGTTGCTGGTATTCCAGGTACACACAGGGAAGTCCCTTGGACATTCTCCGTTTCCTTATGGCAGACTGTAACTCCTGTTTGACCAACGAGGAACAGATTTTGTCGACCTGCGTGCGGAAATGCTGCTGGTTCATCTCGCCGCAAGAGGTCGCGGTCGTATTGAGAGTCCCGGCGTTTCTTTTTGCCGCGGTTTGAAGAAAGATGATGAAAAAAGCCGAACGTCCGATCCTTCCCTGTAAACGTTTTTCAATAGAGTAGAATGATGAAAATGACTCCAGCATCTATATATCATGTTTTAAAAAACATGCGCAGGGAGGCTTATTAACTTTAACGCTGTGAGCTCCCCGACCACACAAATTGGAATAAAGATTGGGCTATTCATTGTCAGGGCACCTGTATCTCACTTCAACAACATTTGATTGGTCGCCTTAAACTGTTAAAGAAAAATACCCAATTTATTTCCGTTCCAAGAATTAAATACTTCCTGGTAATAGTGACATATGTATTGATTTATAGATCTACAGCGACGTGCCGCTTCGATAATTGCAATACTTGCATTTTAAACTCAAAAGTTACCGCCCCACAATCGCTAGTCATTTTTAGTGAGAAAATGTGTCAATTTTTGAATGGCATATCGGGCACATCAAATGTTCTTTCCGATAGCTCGCCCTTCAAACATGTCCGCTCCCGCAAGGTTTGGTGCTGTGACCTACCGAAAGAGTCACCACGGAGACAGGCTATGAATGCAGGATCCCCGTGTCCTAACCTGTGGCATATGGCATCAAGCGTGGTGCGATGGCATTACTGTACGCAGTAGGTAGAGTTCATTCAGGCATATCCAGTGCACAGTACACATCCCAACCCCAACCCAAACCCAAACGCTTGTATCGAAATCTATGCTTTGGGACAATACATTTCTGAGGATAAATCATGTGATATGATTGTAATTTCTTACAAATATGTTCAGTTTGTTTCAAATGCGTCATTTCTGAGAATGTTAAGTCCCCCTTTAATGACAGCTTGCTGTGTCGGTGTACCCATGTCTTAGACCTTTGGCCATACCGATCGATAGCCAGGTTTTACAGGACTGTGTGTATGCAGTCACCTACCTACTGACAGACCGGTTAGCCTGTATAAACAACGAAATTGCAGGCCTTTAAAAACGGGGTTTAATAAACACATCCTGTAACGCGGGTTCCAAAGTACTTTAGACCTGTCCTATATGCTACAACATGTTGATTTTTTTAACTTTTATACTTCCAAAACATTGAATCAACACTTCTTCCGACAAGGAAAACTGGGTCCCAGATTTCTTGCATACGGAAATATATTTTTTACTATAACCCAAACGGGATTCGAACCCCCACACACTCACAGCAACATCGCCTAGCTACTAGGCCTCACACAAAACCAGTCGGCTACAGTTTCCAACCCAAAAGAGTTGGTCACAGCAACAGACTTAGAAGAAGACGCTTCTCTTCGGCCTAACCAGCAATAATATCAAGACCAGTGAACGTTTGTAGTTTTTTATCATTATTTCATCAAGCATACTGTACATCAGAAGGGTTAATGGTGCCCTTTGCATATAAAAAACCGAATCTGGGATCACCACAAGTGTTAAAGACACTGGATTATTCGCAAAAACGTGCCGCAAAAGTGAACACACAAATCGGTGACGGCTAAATTTCAAGGAACCAAGACTAGAAATTCTGAAATTCGCTTTTGTGTACAGTAGCTTTAATGGGCGCTTCATGGCAGAGCAGGCGACAACCGGACATTCAGTGACGTCACGTTGACAAAGTATTACTTTTAATCCTAACGTCGGTCTTTTTCGTCAGCCAGAAAACTCGGATGTTTGGTTCACATGGCAGATCAAGTTCACTACCCTGAAAACCCATCAGAACGAAAACTTACCTTTGGTTAGCGTCGCCAACAACCAAAACTGACAGTGCCTGGTAGCCCGAGCTTGCCGTTGCTTGCTCAGTAACGATAAACTCGTGAACGAATAATGATCATGCATACAAGGCAGTTGGCATTTCAATCGCTGCCCAATGAAAAAAATTGCCGGGCTACTCGTTGGCACAAGACCGGCTTCAGAGGGGGCATCCCCTTCGTCAGTTTACACTGTAGCAGGACATATTGTATGTACATGTAGTCGACGCCATACCTTCTGGACTTTGGACGAATCCAGCCTGCCCACCCGTAGCCTACATTGTAAATACATCACCGGCATGGTGACAAATCTATACGTGTCATCTGGCAACAGTCAAAGTGTCTGCCAAACAGTGTCGTGGGCAGTATTCGGGTGGTTCCTGCTGGTTTATAGTTTTCTTTTAAATCTCTAATCAGAGGTTTGGTTTTTACAGTGTAAATTATTAGTTGACAGTTCGAGTATGCCCCCTGTGGAGTGGGCGTAACGAGTGATAAACTATACTCTATTGTTACGACTGTGTATAGCATAAATATTATTCGCTGTGGTTTAGCAGAAATTCTAGTTTTTATATTTGCTTTTAAATCTAAGATCAAAGTTTCGGTTTCACTGTGAACAATGCTCTGTAGTCCAAGTGCCCCCTGTGGAGGGGGCGTGAAAAGTGATAAACTACAATCAATAGCAATAGACTGCGTAACCTAAATATAGTTCTCTATGCTTTGGTAGACTATAAAAATATCCCATTCTCGACATACTATTTCTGCATTACCTGTCTACGTGGGGTGAGAACTCTGAATGTTTCAAATAATTGTTGGTAATGCGCCTCTCGCATTAACAGAATAAAACTCCCCATCCTCATCCTGATAAGGGTCGACGTAATGTTGGCCGAAGGTGGGAAATCACAAATTTCTTTAGTTTCGATTCAAACAAATTGAAGTGTCGACGACACAAATAACAGAATCATGTATATCCGAACTTGGTTTCGGTGCGACGGCGAGCTTTGATAAGAACCAGCTCAGTGTCAGCAGTGACGTGACATGTCGGGAAATTTAACCCAAAAAAGGAGCGGAACGAAACGAGACAGCTTTCTTCTTCAAACATTCACCGTATAACAGCATACATTTACCGCACCTGCCCAATCATTTTACATGAAACCCCTATCGCAAACAGACGAACGATCAAAACAAAACTTTTAGCAAATTCGTACGTCCGGCATTGGCACTGTTGTAATGATTTTATGTCAACTGTCAACATTGCGTTAGAAACTGAGGAATGGTTCCAGCAAATTATTTCATCGGCACAATTTTACAAGTGTTATAGCCTAAAACTGGTGACGTCAAATACAAGGCGTCGGTGTTCTGTGTATGGCGATTTGACGTCATCAGTTTGTGACTATACCCCTTGTAAAATGATGCCATTTCATCTTCTGTTGCTCTGTATTTGTTTGTACAGTCTTTGTGACTTTAAAACATTGGAGCCCAACTTGACGAAATGCACTTACTGGGTACCACAACAGTAGAAAAAGGTCACATTTTGATTAGGGTGAATATAGAATTATTTTAATTTCAATCAATAAATTAGGATAAATCTTAATTCTTTTTCAAAATTGGTTAGCAAGCTTTGCCTATAGCAAGACAGGTCTTCGATCAGTCGGTACGAGTTTCGGCTACTGGGACTATCTCAGGTCCAATTTTTTGAAGAGAGTTGTCAATTTCTTTCTTTTGATGCTGCAAGTCACTTTCATCGTCTTTTGCCTGAAAGTTGAAAAAACAGGAAACAACATGATCAAAAGACACGTAAGGCTTGATAGTTTATCAGGGGAAATTTCAGGGTGAAGGGGCAATATATTTGAACACGTGCAGCATCAAAACTTTCCAATGTAGAGGTGTAGGTGTCATCGACAAATTTAATAAGGCGTGTTCAGACTTCCAGTATACGCAAGCCAAAACATATGACATATTGTCTAGTGACTATTGTCATCGACACAAGGCTGCCCTCTACTCTACATAACTTGAATGATACATGTCAGCAAATGATTATGCAGTATGTTCAACAATACCATCAAGTTTATATGAAAGATACTGTAAAGGAACCACGTTTGATGATTTTCACACTACCACGAGAAATGTAATGCTAGCATTATTATCGCCCGGAAACGATTTTCAGAAATCCAATTGATCTCATTTTCAGAGATTCATACTCCCTATCGAAGTATTTTGACCAGGTGACTCCCCTGAAGAAGCCGCAAGTTGATAAAAATTTGCAGCACAGTACACGGTCCCTCCAAAAGGGCTATGTTATATACAGTCTCTGCGCAGACTCTTAGGTAACAGGAGCCGAAAACTGAAAAAAAAACAATGACACAGACAAAGTGAGCGTAACATTCCACCACTGATGGCGTATGAAGTACTCATGTATAGGGTTATTCACAAAATACGGCCTTGTATGGACGAGGGCTCAGTGAGTGACAAGTCACTCACTGAGCCCTCGTCCATACAGGGCCGTATTTTGTGTATAACCCTATTATTATACACCTCCCTCCATTAATCGTCCGTATAAACTAATTCTATGGTAAATTTTGAGGGATGCGGCACGCACGATATGAGTGGAACGCGCGCGATTGTTGAAATAAAATTGCTACAAACCCCTGAAAATTGCGCGTCGCGCGTCTCCCGTATTCGGGACTCCGCGTACTGTACAAAATACGGAAAGTTATTGGACGGTCAAACTCCCATAGGTTACGGCAGTAGGTGTATAATAATTCTTCTAATGGCCCGGAAAACCTTACCTTTTCACTTCCTTCTCCCGTGGACGCATCTCTTTCGGGTTTATTCTTGTCTTCAGCGGTTGGTTTTTCCTCTACTGTCTCGGCCAACTTTTCAGTCTCTGCAGAGTCTTTCCCTTTGCCGGTTATTTCCTCCTTTTCTTCAAGAAGTTTCTTGACTTCCTCATCCCTCTCCTTCTCATCGCCTTCATCGGATTCGTACTCTCCACTGTCCGTGGTGCACTCTTCGCTGGGCTGAAAATTTATAGCAAATCACATTTTTATCGAAAATAAGAATAAGTGCCACGGGACTTAATATGGATCACGAGTTTGAATGTGAAACCTGTCCATCTGTTGGACTTCACTCTTCAGAGGAACCTAGTGGCATTGCTTACATAGACGGGGAGGTATGATTTACGCTTTTGGCCGAAAAATGACGAGCTTCACACTTATTGGCCAAACGGTTTCCGCGGTCCGAATTATTAGAGATGTAACAACGAACTCAAACCACTAGTTTTTTTCGGCGGAGTTAAATGAGGCCGAATCCCTGTTGTGAGGTACCTCAAACAATTTTCTCGATTACAGTTCGAAAAGAAACTTTCATTTCGGCATTTTCAACATAAACATCCTTCTCCGGACTAAGTGGACAATCATATCAAATGGAACTTGCGGGATGAAATGCAATTTCATTGATCGTCGATCTCATTTTTTGAATAAATTTAACAATTAATCGCAAGTCCTCAAGAGAAGGGGGTCAATCTTCGTCATTTCAGGTGGCCACTAAAATGACGTCATCCCACCAATTTTAAGCTGCCAATTTCCGCGTCATCCGAAATGAATATAAGTTTGAAGTTCTAGCTTTGCTACAATGCAGAAGGGTTTTCGACAGACAAACCCCATTCGCGTCAGGACGATTCATCTCAGAAATTCATTTCAGAAACTGCATGAACTATTCTTATTTCAGTTCCTTACGGAATAATCTTCATCTTGACTGGATCGATAGGTTTCCGGATCAAAGTCGCTACTGATGTCACTATCCGTTAGAGTCTCGTCGTGTTTCCGCTTCCGTTCAGCATCGTGTGGTTTCACTGGACCCTCCTCCCCACCTGCAGATTTAAAGACATGTTGACCTTTTGTCAAGAATTTTAATTGATGACGCCACTGCAGTTTATTTGATAAGGAAGCTACCTTTTCAGACCTTGCGAAAGAAAATGTGACTGAGCAACTAGGTTTCTGCACAAGCAAAATTGGAGAAGGGACAAAGAGAGTTTAAATATAGTCTTTCGAGACTGTAGGGGATTCTGCTTACAGTAGAGGATAAATTCCATGCAAAACTACCAAATAAGAGAAAGAAACACTCTCAGAGTTAACCGACTAGCCTGAGATGAGAATTACATTGAATGACACAATACCATGGCGACTTGAGATAGTTTTTTCACAAAAAGAAAAAAAAGTAGTTTTCCTGTTTTCACCAAAACTTTGAATGCTTTTTTATCAGGTTGACATAAGAAATAAAACCTCACACAACATGAATTCGAAGTTGACATCATGACCTCCGCGTCAGTTCAACCATCACTTTAATTGGTTCAACACATTGAAAACGCCCTCATGATTAAGCATTCTGTGACTGATCAAGTTTGGTAGGAGGTGGCGCCATAACCCACCTGCAGCCGGTGGCGATAGGATAAGGTATCTCCTTATATCGCCACACCCGCTACTGCGAGATATGTTCATGCCTAGCGCTTGCACAGCCTTGTTGGATATTGGCAGGTACTTCAGCATCTGGTGCAAGAGAGACATTGCGTGTATTCTTTTCTTGGGGGTCTTCTTAGTTCTCTTGGCGATAGTTGCTGGAGAACTGGCTCCGGATTTCCTCGATGATCTGCCATTGGAAATGCGTAATAGGTAATTGTACACCCGGCGAAGCACGTCAGTCTGTGAAATAAATAGCAAAAATGTGTTGGGGATGGGATTCATAATGGCAAATATTAATCTGTATATCAAAAGTCAGTAGTTTCAACCTGAAGGAGTCTTTTACTAATAATAAACGGTTCTCGCTTACAGTGTCTATGGTTCAAGGATCAGTCTTGCAGTACATGATACATGCAGCAGATGGTTACTTGGCTTTGACTGCACGGATAGAGTCAATGCAAATTTCATCGTGACTCGCATACAGCAACCTAATCGATACAGGGTTCTGTATTAGTACCAATACTATTTACACTATATACAGCACCGCTCGTCGATACCATTTCATCTCATGATTTAGATTACACCTTATACGCGGATGATTCTGGAATATACGCAGTATGTAACACCCCTGATGATTCTATAGTAAATATAGAACTGTGTGTTGAGGATTTACGTGGATGGATGAAATCAAACACGCTGGTGTTGAATGATGATAAGACAGAAATAATTCACTTTTTATCACGTTTCAAGAAAGATACATATTGTCTAGATAGCTTCAAAATTGGAGAATTAGGAATACTTCCATCTAGTACGATACATAATCTTGGTGTTGCGTTTTACTCTGACGGTTTTATGAAGAGTCAAATAAACAACGTATGTAAATCGGCGTACTTTGCCTTATATAGAAAAGGGAAAATTCGCTCCCTGATAGACACTCCGAAAACCAAGAAATTAGTTCATGCGTTTGTAATCGCGTTTAGACTACTGTAACACCTTGCTATATGGAATCAGTCGCTATCAACTACAAAAGTTACAATCTGTACAGAATGCTGCAGCTCGACTTGTTATCGGTAGTAAGAAATTTGATCATATAACACCTGTCTTATATAAGCTCCATTGGCTACCAATAGAGCAAAGAATTAAATTTAAGCTCATTCTCATGACTTTCAAAATTATCTCTGGAAAATGTCCAGACTATCTCCGTCCACTAATAGACACCGTGTTTCCAATCGCACCCTTCGTTCATCGGACAAAGTCGTTTTACTGAGGCGCGACACAATCAAGACAACTAAAAACTACGGCTACCGTGCCTTTTCAGTCGCAGCACCGATTTTATGGAATGGTCTCCCTTTTAATGCTGACATAAACTGTACTATTGATTCTTTTAAGCGTAGTGTTAAGACATACCTTTTTAAGGAATATTACAAAGTGTAATTTTGTTTTTATTTGCCAGACAGACATTTTATTTTTTATGTTTATCTTTTCAGAAATACATTTTTAGTCTTGTAAAGAGTACTGAGACGCAGTGTAGTGCGCTTTTAAGAAATAAAATAATAATAATGATAATAATAATAATAAAAATAATAATATAATACAGTGATGTAACGACAAATGCTAATGTGCAAGGGCAGCTCTTTACCTTGTGAAATTCCAAAATATGTCAATTTTTTATCAACATAAACCACAATAAACTTGCCGAAATTGTCAAGATTTGTCAAGACGTTGCACTATTACCAGAGGCAGTACTGGTCAATCAACAGTTTCGTTGTTGATCTACACTCAATTTCAAACTCTGGCTGTTACAGGAAAAATTGTGAGCGGTTTCGTTACGGCTAGTCCTAGCCATCGTTCTCGTCTTTCAACTTACAAGTATGAAATTGTTATAACGCAATGTGTTGCACAATTTAAAAGTTCATGTAGAAATGCCAAAACATCACTCACCCAGATCTGCAGAGGCAAAGAAACCACCTGTCTCGCAAAATTAAGCAACGACACCAGCTTACCGGTAGGAATTTGCTAAGAAAGGAATTGGAAGGGAAAATGTTGAAAAACAAGTAATGAATAATCCATTGAGCTTAGAATGCCATTGATAACAACAGCGCTATTCTTCGTAATGACAAAAATAGACAAAAAAGTTACATGTAGTCCGAAACTTCATCATAATTTCCGCACGCAGCACCAAATCTCACGAATATTTCTATGTGATGAACTTACAAACATGATCAGCATAATATCTTTACCGAAACAGGCAGTTTAAAGATGGAAAAAAATATTTATAGTTGTAAGAATGCAAATTTCAGTCAGCGAACAAGTTTACGCATGCGTGTTTCAAACCACGGGGGGGGGGGTTCAGCAGTTTTCCTGGTAATTATATTATTGTGCATCTTAAATGCTTGATCAGCAACTTAGTTATGCCTTCATGCATCAAAAAAAGCTGTGTTTCAGCCACAATCCGTTGTCTACCTCTTCGAAGACTGAATTATGTCATAAGGAAATATCCGCCGTACAAAACCGAAAGTTACAATGCATTTCCGTGCGATACATCTCGAAATTCAAAAGGGGACGCCGTTTGTTCTCATAATATTTCTAGTTAGACTGAAAGATCCGTCGCTCGAGGACGCTCCCCTCCCCTTGCGCGGGGGGGGGGGGAGCGTAGAGAGCGCCCTCGAGCGACGGATCTTTCAGTTTAATTTCTAGTCTGCTCGCTATTACTTACTTCTTCAATTCAGAGAAACTGACAATATAACCACTGTGCACAAGGGCTTACCTTGTAAACAACGCTACATTTTTCATTAAGCAGACAAGAAAATTGAGAAGACTTCCAGTTGTCTCGGACCCAACAACCTTCCTGGAATTATTTTGAGGTCTCGAGAGGACAGGGATTTCTTTTAATGTTGATGGCTTCAGAACACTAAAGCTTTGGCACTTTTAAGACAGCTTTGAATGTCCCGATTTGAAGATTTCCCAAATTACAGATTATTTTAGGCTCGAAAGATGCCACTGTATTGCCGAGAAACTTTGCTCAAGAATAATTTGGAGGTTGTTTACTTCTTATATTTAATGCAAATCAAAATGCCAGGAAAAAGACCAAATTAAATTTGCTATGTGACTGCACGCAAAACCACACAACTTATTCTTACTTGAACTACGGATTGTTCAGTTTGTGTTGACGTCGTGGCGGAGTTTGTGTCGTCCTTGTCGTCAGGTTGATCATGAGTTGATGGTTTCTCGTCTCTCTTCTCCTCGTTCTTTTCTGCCTGGGGTAGCATATAGTCCAAAACATTCTCCGACACATCGATTGTCTTTGCCAAGGATCTCATGAACAGTTGACCGGGTCCAGAATTCAAGAGACTCCTGCTGGTCTTGACAACAGATTTCTTACTGGTTTGCACCACCTGGGTGAATGTACAAGCATCGAACTACGATTTAGCCGTTGGTAGATTGGCCAGTCGTATAAGCATATAGCTGCAAAATTGTAGCTCTATGGTGAGGCGGTCGGTGAGTTTTGGTTTTTGCGACTTCGCTCACCAGTAGCACAGGTCCAGTAGGCATAATTTGTGATGATTTTTTCCTATTATTATCATAAAAATAATTATGAATATTAATAAATTATTAATATGAATGTTACAGAATATTTAAACTTTTTTACACACAATGTCGTCTACTTTGTGTAAATGCTGTCTGGAAACTCCATTGTTGTGATAATTATGATTATTAATAAATTATGATTATGATTAATAAAGTCATATTTTACACATTGTAATGTGCTTATGTGAACAACCCTCTGGAAACCCTTATTAGTTTCACAATCTATGCCAAAATATACAAGTGACACCATTGCCCAGGTTCAGTCTGCGGCGAGAGTTACCATTGCCCAGGTTCAGTCTACGGCGAGAGTTACTACACAGTGTATATAATGAGAAGGTAGCCAGCTCCACTCGACAGTAAACTGACATACCCATGAATTACCTCCGTTTTCTTCACTTCTGCATGTTGATTCTCAAAATTTCTCCCGGTGTTGGCAAGTCTATAAATCAGCCATCAAATCTACCAGTTTTGGCCACTTAGACGGAAAATTTGTGAAGTTTGAGGCTGCGAGAAGGTATATATCGCCAATGAAATGATGCAGCCTAACCGGAATCGACAGCATCCGGGATCTTTTAGGGCCGTTTGCGAGATTTGAATGTAGCCGCCAAGCGGGGCCGAGGGCGGAGCCATGATTTAACGTTATTAGATATGCTGACATAATTGATCGTACGGCCTATGAACGCTCGTGACCTTTGATTAGACCTCTCATCAGTTGACCCGAATGTACATGTGTCTGATCAACATCAGAACGTGGAATGAGTTTCATTTCTCTAGTTGGACGATGTATTTTTCGAACTTTATAGCAGTTGTAAGGTTGCTCCAAAGTAGCTTACTGGGTATACGATCAATGGAGGTGGTAGCTTCAGCGAAACGGGGACAGCATCAACTGAACAAACGTCAAATACCGCAGTAGGCAGCTCAATATAGATTGTTGCGATCGTGTTTGCCAGCATTATATACACCTTATCCATATTATTTGATGACACCGTCATCACGTATGTGCATTACAAACGTCCAGATGAAATCCGACGACAGTGAGCACACCGTCATCAACTGTGACCGACTTCTCTGCCCCTCCTCCGCCAAACACATCAGCAACTAATCCGTAGCAATTAAAATATTTCCACTAGCTGTGATATTTGACCTTGGCGGTAACCTTTGATTTGAACGCGTTCGCCGCTGCGATATCACAGCTAGGTTTCCACGGTATCCACCTATTCCCGAAGAACCTCGCCATGTGCACACCGTACCCACAAATACCTTGAATAGCAAGGAACACGACTAACACTTCCAGGCTTACAAACGTGCTGACATTTTCTTGCCCGTTCTCGTTTCAAAATTTTAGTGTTTTTTCCATAGACCCTGCTGCATCCGTATGTAGCGTGTTTTTTCCCGAAGACAGAAAGTCCTCGCTTCAGTTTCTGAGTGCGATAAAACTGCAGAGCTTCGGTTAGGATTTCCAAATCTGCGTAAGGCTGTTCGCAAATTGTTTTTCTATTTGCGTAAAATGTACAAAAAATGCGTACAACATGACTACATGTAAGTACCTATATATAACAGCTGTCTACGCGATATCGAAAACCGGTTCAAAAGTCAATGAATAAAGTGTTCAATAAACAACATCAGTGACAATGTTTTTTCTTTGATATTAGTTTCACAATTTGTTCTATTTTCTGTCGACGATTTTCATTTCTTACTAATTATTTAGACTACAACTTCCCACTATTGCCTTCGCTGCTTGACCTATCATCGCTGCTCTGAAGTCAAATTCACTTAGTCTCGGGCCTTCCATGGTTATCACCATCAGATCATTTAGATCAGGCATAGTCACTTAGACAGCTACGTTTCGATTTTGTAATCCTGTTTTGGTACTGAACCCACGCGCTCACACGGGACAGATGAGACTGGAATCACGGCTGCAATTATGGCCAATTTTGCAATATTCTGGAATAAGTTTGCAGACCGGCATAAAACTATTGTTATAGTCTGCGTAGCATTAACTTAAACTTGATATTCGACTAGGAGATCTTCATGGTTACAAGTATGCATTGGGCGCAGCGGGAAAAAAACATTTTTTTGCCGCAATAACGACGAACTCTATTGAACTTGTTACATTTTTATTGGTACAGACTTGAAGGAAACGTGATTGACAGGATGTAGGACAAAATATTGCTAAATTATAAACATTTTTATCAGCAAACAATTTATTTTAAGCCTGGATAAACTTCACATTGAAGGGATGCGTATCGGATTTCGCAGACGTCATTTTACTTTGCGTACTTCAAAGTAATAACATGCTTGAAATACGCAGGATTTTGCGTTAACGGAAGCTCTGTAATAAAACTATTGATAATATTATTAAAATTTCACTTTTTCTCAGTATTTTTTGCAAGACATGGATATATTTGTCTAACATATTATAAAAAAGTAACAGGTCCTCGTAACGCCAGCACGCGTACGCCTTTTTATAAAAAGATATCGATTTCAAGGTACATTGTCTGTGCTTTGTCTGTAAAACACGTCCGTGACTGCGTTTTTAATATTTTGTTGGGCAGCAAAATAGACGACAGTCAACGCTGCCTGTATTTTCATTGTAAAGCTCTGAAAATCACAAGTTCAATTGGAAGGTGACTGCGTGTTTGTACGTACGTACGCTGTTTTAAGGTCTCCTCGCCAAGTCGCTGAACTTGACATATTTTCACAATGTCAACCGGGTATCTATCATAAACAAACGCATCTGCAACCCGTCATCTGTTTGTAATCACACATACATAGCTTGGACCGTTGACTTGAGGCACCTCCATCCTTAGACAGACCATGAAGTAATCGTACAGTGTAAGTCTGTAAGTGTAACTTTCATGTGTGGAAAGGTCACAAGCGTTCATTGGCCGTACGTTCAATTATGTCAGCATATCTAATAACGTTAAATCATGGCTCCGCCCTCGGCCCCGCTTGGCGGCTACATTCAAATTTCGCAAACGGCCCTAAAAGATCCCGGATGCTGTCGATTCCGCTGAGGCCGCATCATTTCATTGGCGATATATACCTTCTCGCAGCCTCAAACTTCACAAATTTTCCGTCTAAGTGGCCAAAACTGGGTAGATTTGATGGCTGATTTATAGACTTGCCAACACCGGGAGAAATTTTGAGAATCAACATGCAGAAGTGAAGAAAACGGAGGTAATTCATGGGTATGTCAGTTTACTGTCGAGTGGAGCTGGCTACCTTCTCATTATATACACTGTGTAGTAACTCTCGCCGTAGACTGAACCTGGGCAACGGTAACTCTCGCCGTAGACTGAACCTGGGCAATGGTGTCACTTGTATATTTTGGCATAGATTGTGAAACTATATAAGGGTTTCCAGAGGGTTGTTCATATAAGCACATTACAATGTGTAAAATATGACTTTATTAATCATAATCATAATTTATTAGGCCCCTAATAATCATAATTATCACAACAATGGAGTTTCCAGACAGCATTTACACAAAGTAGACGACATTGTGTGTAAAAATGTTTTAATATTCTGTAACATTCATATTAATAATTTATTAATATTCATAATTATTTTTTATGACAATAATAGGAAAAAATCATCACAAATTATGCCTACTGGACCTGTGCCAAGTAGAGCTACAATGCCGAAGGCCCTTAGCATTCAAAATAAGTGCGTCGCACATGACGCGGCATATTTTGATGTGAAATCCATATATTTAGGGACGGACCATTGATCTTGGGAGGGGGGTGGTCAAAAACAGAAAAAAAAATTTTTCAGAGCAGAAAGTTAGGAAAAAAAAAATCTTCAAACTAGTTTGCAAAATAAAAAAAAATAAATAGAAGACAAAGGCGTAAAAAAAAATCTGCAAAAGTCTTTAAAATTTTGAATTTTTTTTAGATTTTACCGACAGAAAGCAACTTTCTGTATTTTTTAGTACATCCTCCCGGAACATTTGAATTTAATTTATACATTTAGAGTGACTGTATCCCTTATACAGGATGATTATCTTATCTTTTCAGGACTTTTGTATTCAGATCACTTGAAAATATGAAATTATAGAACCTGTTTTCTACTTGTTTCCTGGTACAAACCAAGCAGGTACACTAGGTAAAACATTGAAACTATGGTATGGTTGTCAAGACAGAAAGTTGTATTTGCCTTTTAAGATCAAGGTAAACAGATGCAGGCCACATCAGTTTCATTTTTTTCACAGCATTTTATTGCAATGATGAATGCAAGAATTGGTGAACAAGTAGAAACACGTCAATAATGATAAAACAACATATCAAGTCATTATGTATTATTTTGCTTTTAAAAAGGCATTTTCAATTCTTTTTTCTCAAAAAACAGCCTCAAAAAACAACAGCAACACATGTTTTAACATTCAACAATACACTACGTAGAATGCCATCTATCCAACAAATCCCAACACAAAAACACACAAAAGGGTTGAACTTTGAAAGTTTCTCGATAGCAAATACTGAATAAATCTGCATGAATAATCGTTTTTGTGTAGCAAATTTCAAAGAAATTGGACAAGCCCTTTCAGAGAATACAGATTTTTTGACCATGAATGGCATAAATTGCCCTAAAAAGACAAATTTTGAAATTTCAACACATCTATACACATCCAATCAATTTGGACATGCTGCTACAGAGAAATAGATGTTTTGATCAAAAAAGGGCAACAATTGCTCTAAAAACACAAATATGCAAATTTAACTATATTATTTAGCTTATTTTAGCTTCTCAGCTTGTCAAAATCAATTGTAAATCATGAGATATGCATGATGTTTGGTGGGGTGAATGAGCATTTCACCACGCAGTAGGAAGGGAAGCCAGGAAACCAAAATAGTCAATTTTCAAAACTATAGGAAGCTACTGAGGAGCAAGAAGACCATGTTTCAGAGGAAGATGTGTAATCCGAAAAAAATGCTCCCAAAGTGCCACCAAATAACACCATTTTAATCTCTATTTTTCAAAAGCTCCAACGGCAGGAGGGGGACACCCCCTCCTGACCTCCCCCCGCAAAAATACTCCCCAAGTGCCACCAAATAACACCATTGTAATCTCTATTTTTCAAAAGCTCCAACAGCAGCAGGGGGACACCCCTCTCCTGACCCCCCCCCCCGTGACCGCTTGCGTGGCCGCTTGTGGTGCTTGGCACCACATCTTTGCCCTCTTTATCTTCAGACAGCGACAAACTAAAAAAAAATTATAAATCTGAAAATTTACTCTGAAAAAAAAAATTTGCACAGCTAATCTCAATTGGAAAAAAAAAATTTCAGAAATTTACAATTGTAAAAAAAAATTTTCACAATTTCATTGTGACCACCCCCCCCCTCCCAAGGTCTAATGGTCCATCCCTTACTGCATTTGGTCATACCGATTTATCACTGCTAAAGACTAAACACTATACTACACTAACCTTGTCGTTTATGGGGTTTGGTATTTGTTCAAACACATCGATCGCATTCCAAAAACATTTCTGGGAGCCGCCATTACCAACTTCCGGTAATGGCAGCTCACAGAAACACGCTCAGTGTTTTTGGAATGCGATCGACGTGTTTGAACGAATACCAAACCACATAAATGACAAGGTTAGTGTAGTATAGTGTTTTATCTTCAGTAGTGATAAATCAGTACTACCAAATGCAGTAAATATGTGGGATTTCACATCAAAATGCTGCGTCATGAGCGACACGCTTATTTTGAATGCTACAGGGCCTTCGGCATTGGTAGCTCTACTGGTGAGCGAAGTCGCAAAAACCAAAACTCACCGACCGCCTCACCGTAGAGCTACAATTTTGCAGTCGTATAAGCATATATTTTTGTTCACCTGGTGAAGAGGCCACCAACTATCATGTCATCCGCCGATCCTAAATATGTGTGATCCATGTTAAACATGCATAAGTCAATTTGCCAAATTTTTCAACTTACCTAACTCTGGAATTTACTGAACTAGCATTAAACAGACAACTAGAATCCGGCCATCCTGTGTGAAACTCACGGTTCGTATTCGGTCAAACGAAATTGCGCGTCGATCTCTTTTCAATACTGTATAATAAACAAAACGAGAAAGCAAAGCTACTATTCGCCTGAGGCTTGATCAAATACCTTATTTGGAGGCTGCTTGAGTATTGGATATCGATCTTCGATTTTCAGCAGCACATTGGATGCATACGAGTCAGCGTTGGCGACTAGAAATGGAAAATATCTGAGAGAGTAAATTACAGAAAAGGTAGAAGGATAATTATTGATAATTTACAGTTATACTAAATTTGTTATTAATAAAAGTAAAGGTGACCAAAACTTTTTTTTAGCTGAATATCGATGGATCAAGTCGATGAAACGTGCAATTGCGTTGGAAGAATTCCAAAAACAGTATTTGTTACACAGAAGAGGTACGCATTGTAGTCACAGCAAGCAGTGCTTTGTCTAGTTGTTTGGCAGGTATGACACATCGTCGTAAACCACGCCCCTCTTCGGCGAGTCTTATCACCCAACGCCGAAAAGGCCGTGGTATCACTGGCCACGTTTAGCGTTCACGCATTGCTGCAAGGCTCTATGATAGTCGAGGAAAAACCTACGAGCCAATCAGATTGCCCGTTACAGAGCTGACCTTGGTGCTTACCACATGCACAGCGTTCACTGTCGACGAAGAGCGCGCAATGTGTAAATGGTTTAATGTTTTTGGACTCAACCGCTCTATTCACACCAAAAAGACGCCACTGATAATTATTTTACAAGGAAAAGATGGGTTTCTTTGCACAAGGACCAGCGGTGCGGTGGCAAGTCTGTATGCTACCAGGCATGGCAGGCCGTCCGGCCCATCGTGTTTCACGGGCGTTATATCGAAGGGTATCGCATAACTGGAGCAGCTGGCCCCATGCCTCGCTATGCACTGTGTCCGACCCAGACGTAGAACAACACCGCTGTGTAAAACCCGTTGGTCAAAACTATTGATCATAAATTTACTTTACCACAAGTTATGTATAAACGTTTATGTATCGATCTCTTCATTAAGGTTCACACTGAAAGCTTTCTTATCGTGCTGTGGGTATACATGGAGCTAGAAACGTATGAATGGCATATTGCATTATTGATTGGGCCCTTTCATTCGAGCTGGTGCTCCGCGATACAAATCACAAATGTACGTACGCTAGGCTCCCGATCGTCTCAACACTGCCGAAATCACAGATCTCGGGAAATTGCGTAGTTGTTCAAGTCCGATTATGTTTCATCATCATCAAAAAGTTACGCTTACAACGGAATCAAACCAAGAGAGGTTTAGTTTGTTCCATGGGTTTGCAGTTCAGCGGGGTACGAACACGTATAAGCTTATGCTGGTGACAATTTTCGGACAGAGTATAGTGAATTTCGCCCAAAGCCGTTTCACAAATAACGTGCAGTACGAAATTACCATACCCTTCGAAACTTTATTGTGTTTTAATATCCTAACACTGTTAACAGGACGGAAGTGGTATTTGGGGGGTCAAAGTTGCCAAATTGTTGACTCCATAGTGAGTGCGTAGTAATCGGACGTCGTATTTGGAATGTGAATAGGGGCTAAATATTGATATTTTGAAACTTCAAACCCTCGATTTTCAATTTCGATGTCTTGAGAAAACTGTTTGTAAAAATTTTGTGATAAATTAGTTACGTTCAACCCATGGACGACGCAACTATATTTCGACGTGTATGGTGCTTGCATCGGATATGGGCAGTCTCTGTGTGTTGCTTTAGATCGTAAGTTTTATAGCGCCCGAATAGCTTCTACCGAAAAAACTAACTATTCAAACGGGACAGCAGCGTCACCTGACTTAATATGCGGTATCATGACTTGTTAAACGCTATCAATACAGAGCAAAGTGAGTACAACGAACAGCATGTCTTTGAATGTCCGAACCGAGATCGTCCGAAAATAGTCACACCATGGATTTAAAAAATTACATCCATGGTCACACTGAGTGTACGGGGACGACCTTGCAGTGGGACGGTAGGGTTCGTTGATGGCCGTAGTCTGTGTACCTATCGAAGCCATAGTATTCACATGGTGTCGCCGTTGCTCTCGATCATGACAGAAAAACAGTCAAAATTTTGAAAGCTGTCGGATTTAATGCAACATATATCGGAAGAGGTGCTACAGAACCAGAGGATCTAGATCTCAGGCCCTGAAAGCTCGATTGTGTACACACAGACAATGAGGAGCTTACGACCCGACATGACTTTGTAAAACGTATTCGTGATTGGCTAATTCTGATGATATGTTCTCATGAATAATTAATTAACCCCCATTCATACTTCCGCAGTTTGCCGGCGTAATATGCCAGAGCTTGATTTTTGCGAAGGTCACCGGAGCGGAAATTATTGCTCTGGCCTGCGAGAATGGTATGACATCATCAGTTTGTGGCCATACCACTTCTGTAACGGTGCCGCAGTTTTGTTTGCATAATGCATAATGCATGCGAACTTCGAGAAATGTCCAGCCATGGTTACTCCAGCCTACTAAAAAGATTCCAGGTGAAGGTAGGTTCGGCCTTGGGCCCTAGAAAGTTGTTTCAAAGCGACGTTTCCGACACTACTGTCTTACATTGCAAACTTTCGGAAGCAAGGGCTTGCTGGAGTTGCTGATACATAGTCAGTCAAAGGTAGTATATTTTAATTTCATCTATGGTTCAAAGTGTATTTCTCAGGTTATTTTTCAAAAATGTATGTGCAGTGTGCATATTTTGAATTTAGTTTGGTTTATATATGTATAGAATTATGGAGCTAGCTCCATGATAGAATGTTATGCGAGTATGGGGAAAATGTAAGACAAATATAACATTTTGTTGAGTCGAAACTCCTTAATTGTAAAGAAGTATTTTCCATTTCAACTTTTATCCCACCGATACTCTGTCCTGGTTTGGGGCATATACATATGCTGGCTTTCTGATTTTGAGGAAAACTGGAGGATAGAATTTGCTTGATTACAGTACAGAAGAGGAACGGCCAGACAGTGGTAGACGGAAAACTAACGTCTATCTTTTAAAATTAACTCACTCTGCTTTTCGAACTTGGTCACGACAGGTTTGGCGGCGTTGGTGGCGACATGGCAGCCACTCTCTACCATTGTCAAAGCGAATGAAAGGACCACATTCTTGCTCTTCGTCTGGCTGTAAAACTCGCCGGCAGTTGACACCGCAGAATGGACAAGCGGAATGTGAACCAGCAAATCGAAGAAACCCGACTTGTTCTCAGGCTCTTCAACGATGCCCCGTTTGCTGGATTCAGGAGCCATCTCCGCCGACAGCGTCGCCTCGAGTTAGCCCGTCAGGTGAGAACACGTGGTGTGTGAGGGCCACAACGCCACGTCAAGTTGGTAAATGGTTATTGATCATCCATGTGACGTCAAGTAACACCTGGCAAGACTTGGACTAATTACCGTTACTTTGCATATAAATCCACATTCTTATCTCTGACCAGTCCCATAACATTTGTCACTCGCGCTACCAGTTGTAACCTTGGATAATGACTACGCGTACACACTACTGATCAGAATAAAATATCTTCAAAGCTAAAAAAAAGCGTTTCTGATAGCGCATATCACTTGAACACCTTTGTGTCCATTTTTTCTTCTATGTTCAGTGAGCAGAAATCGACGATGGAAGAAATAAATAATTAAAAAGCCGCAAGATGATTTGCTTCATACAAACTACATCTTCTCCAAGCATTCAGTTGACTTGAATTCAATATAACGCATGAAAATTAACTGTGAACAACATGTTTGGAAATTATATTGAGTGATCAGAACTGGAACACGAAATAAACAAATATAATGCTCATCATCGCCCTATTTTTGAAAAGAAACCGAGATCATAATTTTTTTTATATTTGGCCTAATATGTTGTCTTTCAATGTATACAGTATATTACTGCATTTATGTTTATATAGTCCAAATGTATTAAATTTCACTTATCTTACAATTCCGCCAAATTATTAGTTTGTTAAGCTATACATGGTGCGACTTTTTTTGCAATCCTATATAATCCACAAGAAACCTTGAGCCGAAATTCACAAAATCATGTTAAATACCGGGAACTAGAAGACAAACAAAGTCTGACTCTAAAATACTACCCGACATCGGTCTTGTCATACTATCATCAAAATATATATTGATTGAAAAACTCAATAGTGATTTGTAAACGCCAGTGAGTGATATCTGCAAATTGGAGAAATCACAAACAGTTTAATATAGGCCTACCACGTAATTCCAACTCACTGTATTAAATGTATAAAACTACCAATCGCGTAGCAAGTACTGACAGAAAGAAACTAGAAAACACAACGTGAGAGGGCGCAAGTCACATTTCATGCGATGACACAGAAATAATCACGGCTGCATGCAGGCTGCGTTGAAAAGTATTCTATGCTAGTGCAGTGAATAGTGATATCATTTTTCCAATTAAAGCTCGGTGGCTTCTGTCCAATTAAAATGGAAGTATTTAGAACCCTGGACGGTATAGTGGGGTATCTAGATCCTCCTGCATGCAACTGAACGCTTCCGAAATCAACAAAATTACCAATATGCGTAGCGGTACGGTGAATTAATAAGCTTAGCCTACCACATGGCACTATGTTTTTCAGAAGGACCGGGGAGGGGGTGGGGTGTCACTCGACTCTGAATTTTAAGCTGGCTGTACCCAGGACAGTTCAAATCATGACAAGTTTATATTTTTTCTTTATAGCGTTTCTTATAACATCTACATTACGTTTGAACCAACAGCAACACAACAGTTATGTTCGTTGAATTTTATTGGTCTACAACAACAACACGACTGATAAACATAAACAACAATACAAACAACAACAACGGTGGCAGAGTTGCATCGGTTCAAATAATGATAGTGTCCTTGTAGCGTTCCCCATGACATCCACATCACGTTTGAACGAACAACAACACAACAGTTATGTTCGTTGAATTTTATTGCTCAACAAAAACATGACTAATAAGCATAAACAACAATACTAACGACAACAACCAGATGTCTGGGTACCCTGTGCTAATACGATGTAATTTAGGCAAGTATAGTATGAGCCCGCGTTGTAAATCAAAAACACACTGAACCCCCTTTTGAGCATTTTAAAAACAGGGTGAACCCTACCCCACGGACCCCCCCCCCCCCCCGGCGAAGAAACTGACCAGTCCATAATATTTCATACATGTTGCTTTCTTGTGTAAGGGTTCTACACTGTACATAACTTCATAAGCTTACTTTCCACACCATTTTAAGACGAAATTTGCCAATAATTGGCCAGACTCATTATTTCTAAACCTTATGAGGTAAATAACATAAAAGAGAGGTAAATAACATGAAATTGAACCCAGACAAAACAAAAGACATGCTAATCTGTTTTAGGAAAGACGAACCAGACATTCCGAAAATTGTCATAAATGGATCGGTCATAGAAAGGGTAAAGGCCCAAAAACTCCTTGGAGTTATGATAAATGATACACTGTCTTGGTCTGACTACATCAACTACATTTACAACAAAGTTTCAAAACGTCTGTATTTTCTCAACCTCCTTAAAAGATCAGGGTTGAGCACAAAGCATTTACAAACATACTACGTGTCAATCATAAGACCCGTGGTCGAGTATGCATGTTTCTTACATCAGACCAAACCACACTTCTTGAATCAGTTCAAAAGAGAGCATTTCGAATCATATATCCAGGGAAGTCATACCAAGAATCTATCGCAACTAATTGCAACACATTGCATCATAGAAGAGAGAAGTTATGTCATTCTTTCTTTCATAAAATTTGTATTGATACTGACAAGTTGAACCCAGTCTCCACCAGTTGAAGACTCGTCACTCCAAGCAATATGCTACTCCAAGGTGTCATACACAAAGGTTTAAGAATAGTTTTATCCCCTACGCTCTTTACAATTATCAAAGATAGCTTTCCTTTTTTGCTCACGTGTTTACACACGTGGGCATATGTCGCAGCGATGTCTGTCTGTCTGTCTGTCTGTCCGTCTGTGTGTCTGTCTGTCTGTCTGTCTGTCTGTTGGTCCATTTTCTCAAAAACGGCTTATCAGATCAGAATCAAATCTGGTACATATATTCAGTTAGCAAATGGCAAGAACTGATTAGTTTTTGGTGGGTCTGGCTTGCATACTTTTTGCTCATTTGCATAATTAATGATTTTAGAAAAAATGGATATATATTAAAAACAACTACACAAAATTTGATGAGATTTGCTACAAATGTTGATCACACCAAGATATATCAGCAGTGGGAACCATTAAGGGTGACATGAAAGATAAATGCTAATTTGCATATTTAATGAACTTTCCTAACTAGGGATATATGTCTGATTTGACTTGATCAAAATTAACCAAACTTGGTATGTATATTAAAGATACTATGATTTAACATTATTGAAAGTCTTTAAGCGTTTTAATTTCAGCCAATTCCTAATTTGCAAATTCATGAACTTTGTTAATTAGGAATATATATTTGAAATGACTGGACCAAAGTTGATGAAACTTGCTACATGTATTGAAGCCACTATGATACAACATTTTTGAAAGTCATTAAACATTTTTACTTCAGCCAATTCCGAATTTGCATATTTAATGAACTTTCCCAATTAGGGATATAAATCTGAATTTACTTGATTGTAGTTGTTGAAACTTACTATATACATCAAAGATACTGTGATATAACATTATTGAAAGTCAAAAGACATTTTTACTTCAGCCAAAACCTAATTTTAATATTAAATGAATTTTCATAATTAGGTATATTTATCTTAATGGACTTGATCAAAATTGATGAAACTTACTATGTATATTAAAGACTCTATACTTCAATATTATTGAAAGTCATCAAGCATTTTCTCTTCAGCCAATTCCTAATTTGCATATTTAATGAACTTTCCTAATTAGAGATATATGTCTGAATTGACTTGACCATAGTTGACAAAATTTGCTACACATATTGCAGATACAATGATACAACATTACTGACAATCACTAAGCAGTTTTACTAAAGCCACTTCCTAATTTACATATTTAATGAACTTTGCTTATTAGGATATATACCGGATTTACTTGATCAAAGTTTGCAAAACATGCTATGTACATTGATGATTATACCAGGTACTAGATCAAAACAATATCGAAAGTCATTTCACATTTTCATGTCAGCTTATTTATAATTTGCATATCTAATGAGCTTTCACATCTCGGCATATATGGCTTGAAGGACTTGGCCAACGGTAATTACACTTGCTAGATAAAGTGGTGATACAATAAGAGCAGTAAAATTACTTTAATATTTTTATTTCAGCTAATTACATATTTGTATACTTCATGACCTTTTAGAATTAATCGGCGGTGATTATTGTTCATTATGTTGATCATAATAATTTCAATGAAGTTGCAAACATGTGGCAAAGGTTCAAATTTACACATAACTTCAATATATAATGAACACGTGAGCATTTACAGTTCATATCTGGTTACATGTATGCGCTTTTAGAACCACTTTTTATGATTTTTATGACTTTTAACGGAGTAATTTTAATATGCACCTTTTAATTTGTGTAATTTTTTGCTCACGTGTTTACACACGTGAGCATATGTCGCAGCGATGTCTGTCTGTCTGTCTGTCTGTCTGTCTGTCTGTCTGTCTGTTGGTCCAATATCTCAAAAACGGCTTATCAGATCAGAATCAAATCCGGTACATATATTAAGTTAGCAAATGGCAAGAACTGGTTAGTTTTTGGTAGTTGTGGCTTGCATACTTTTTGTTCATTTGCATAATTAATGATTTTAGAAAAAACAGATATATATTAAAAACGACTACAAATAATTTGATGAGATTTGCTACAAATGTTTATCACACCAAGATATATCAGCAGTGGGAACCATTAAGGGGTGACATGAAAGATAAATGCTAATTTGCATATTTAATGAACTTTCCTAACTAGAGATACATGTCTGATTTGACTCGATCAAAATTAACCAAACTTGGTATGTACCGGTATATTAAAGATACTATGATTTAACATTATTGAAAGTCATTAAGCGTTTTAACTTCAGCCAATTCCTAATTTGCATATTTCATGAACTTTGTTAATTAGGAATATATATTTGAAATGACTGGACCAAAGTTGATGAAACTTGCTACATGTATTGAAGCCACTATGATACAACATTTTTGAAAGTCATTAAGCATTTTTACTTCAGCCAATTCCGAATTTGCATATTTGATGAACTTTCCCAATTAGGGATATATATCTGAATTAACTTGATTGTAGTTGTTGAAACTTGCTATATACATCAAAGATACTGTGATATAACATTATTGAAAATCAAAAGAAATTTTTACTTCAGCAAAACCTAATGTGAATATTAAATGAATTTTCATAATTAGGGATATTTATCTGAATTGACTTGATCAAAATTGATGAAACTTGCTATGTACATTAAAGACACTATAATACAATGTTATTGAAAATCATTAAGCATTTTTTGCTCACGTGTTTACACACGTGGCATATGTCGCAGCGATGTCTGTCTGTCTGTCTGTCTGTCCGTCTGTGTGTCTGTCTGTCTGTCTGTTGGTCCGATATCTCAAAAACGGCTTATCAGATCAGAATCAAATCTGGTACATATATTCAGTTAGCAAATGGCAAGAACTGATTAGTTTTTGGTGGGTGTGGCTTGCATACTTTTTGCTCATTTGCATAATTGATAATTTTAGAAAAAACATATATATTAAAAACGATTGTACACAATGTGATGAGATTTGCTACAAATGTTGATCACACCAAGATATATCAGCAGTGGGAACCATTAAGCGGTGACATGAAAGATAAATGCTAATTTGCATATTTAATGAACTTTCCTAACTAGGGATATATATCTGATTTGACTCGATCAAAATTAACCAAACTTGGTATGTATATTAAAGATACTATGATTTAACATTATTGAAAGTCATTAAGCGTTTTAACTTCAGCCGATTCCGAATTTGCATATTTCATGAACTTTGTTAATTAGGAATATATATTTGAAATGACTGGACCAAAGTTGATGAAACTTGCTACATGTATTGAAGCCACTATGATACAACATTTTCGAAAGTCATTAAGCATTTTTACTTCAGCCAATTCCAAATTTGCATATTTGATGAACTTTCCAAATTAGGGAGATATATCTGAATTAACTTGATTGTAGTTGTTGAAACTTGCTACATACATCAAAGATACTGTGATATAACATTATTGAAAGACAAAAGACATTTTTACTTCAGCAAAAACCTAATTTTAATATTAAATGAATTTTCATAATTAGGGATATTTATCTGAATTGACTTGATCAAAATTGATGAAATTTACTATGTACATTAAAGACACTATAATACAATATTATAGAAAGTTGACCACTGCGCTTTAAGCATTTTCTCTTCAGCCAATTCCTAATTTGCATCTTTAATGATCTTTCCTAATTAGAGATATATGTTTGAATTGACATAACCAAAGTTGACAAAATTTGCTACACATATTGCAGATACCATGATACAACATTATTGACAATCATTAAGCATTTTTACTTAAGCCAATTTCTAATTTACATATTTAATGAACTTTGCTTATTAGGGATATATACAGGGATTTACTTTATCAACGTTTGCAAAACATGCTATGTACATATTAGGGATATATACAGGGATTTACTTTATCAAAGTTTGCAAAACATGCTATGTACATTGATGATTATACCGGTTACTAGGTCAAAACAATATCGAAAGTCATTTTACATTTTCATGTCAGCTAATTCATAATTTGAATATCTAATGAGCTTTCACAGCTCGGCATATATGGCTTGAAGGACTTGGCCAACGGTAATTACACTTGCTATATAAAGTGGTGATACAATAAGAGCAGTCAAATAACTTTAATATTTTTATTTCAGCTAATTACATATTTGTATACTTCATGACCTTTTAGAATTAATCAGTGGTGATTATTGTTCATTACGTTGATCATAATAATTTCAATGAAGTTGCAAACATGTGGCAAAGGTTCAAATTTACACATAACTTCAATATATAATGAAACACGTGAGCATTTTCAGTTCATATCTGGTCTCTTCAGCAGCCAATTCCTAATTTGCATATTTTAATGATCTTTCCTAATTAGAGATATATGTCTGTATTGACTTGACCAAAGTTGACAAAATTTGCTACACATATTGCAGATACCATGATACAACATTATTGACAATCATTAAGCATTTTTACTTAAGCCAATTTCTAATTTACATATTTAATGAACTTTGCTTATTAGGGATATATACCGGGATTTACTTGATCAAAGTTGGCAAAACATGCTATGTACATTGATGATTATACCAGGTACTAGGTCAAAACAATATCGAAAGTCATTTCACATTTTCATGTCAGCTAATTTATAATTTGCATATCCAATGAGCTTTCACAGCTTGGCATATATGGCTTGAAGGACTTGGCCAACGGTAATTACACTTGCTATATAAAATGGTGATACAATGACAGCAGTCAAAAAACTTTAATATTTTTATTTCAGCTAATGACATATTTGTATACTTCATGACCTTTTAGAATTAATCGGCGGTGATTATTGTTCATTATGTGGATCATAATAATTTCAATGAAGTTGCAAACATGTGGCAAAGGTTCAAATTTACACATAACTTCAACATATAATGAAACACGTGAGCATTTTCAGTTCATATCTGGTTTAAATTGTAGGAATTCAACCTGTCTGTAAGCTTATGTGTATGGATCTGGTTGCAAAAATGTTTAATAAATAAATATATGCGAACGCACATCATCGATACGCATATCGAAAGAGTTTCATTACATATTCCATAAACCAAAGGCTACGAATGTGATCAGGAGTACGATTTTCGACGGGAATTTAGCACCACGTCGTCGCGCCATCCACGTTTGTCCACGTGTATATCGTATCCTTGTAGTGTCAAAGGTCAAGAGTGATATTAGGTCAATGGTCGAGATCTCGCGAGACAAATGAGGCGTCTGGCTATCCATTTAGGATAGATTAACTAATACAAAATACAAATAAATAATTAATTCAAATAATTTTCTGAGTGTCAAGACAAACATTTAATAAATTCTGACTAGAGATATTTATGTACTCATGCGTAGCTATTATAATATTTACAAAAATTGACATTTAATTGTGATGATGGTAGTAATCAACCAGTATCAAATTAGTTAGACACTACCTTTGTTTAGGTTTTTGGCAAAATGGCGGCACCAGAAGCTACTCAACAAAGCTCCGAGCCTGGCTCCGAAAATATAGAAAACCAAGGTTTCCTTGTGGAATTAGTTTCCAGTCCGCTCAATTTAATTTTACTAGCAATGTGCATTTATCTTCTGTATAAAATCCTGCGTCGCGAAAAACCGGACGAAACCCCACCGAGACCTCCGCCGCTTCCAAAGATGAAGAAGAGGGATTTTACGTTGGAAGAACTGAAGGAGTACACAGGTGACGAGAAAAATGATGGCAGGGTACTTGTCGCAGTTAACGGCAGGGTGTTTGATGTCACGAGAGGAAAGAAATTCTATGGGCCAGGTTAGCATCCTAACTTATCATTTTCGCATGATCTAGCGAGCTTCAGTATTACAATGACCGCGTCTGAAGGTAGCGACTATCATGTGTACGTAACGTGACCATAGTGGGGGTACTGTTGAACTTGTTGGGTAATGTTATGGTAATTCAAGTGTTGCGGGGAGCCGTACACGCCTACTTCTGTAGGCGAAATGACTGCCAGCAAGTCCACATATACCTATGCGTGTGCATGTACCCCACACCTATATATTTGGTTTGTGTCATATATTTGCTTCAAAAGACTTTCCAGTGCAATCTAACGCATTTTTACTATGAATTAGTAACTATGAATCTGTTTTATATAATCGTCTGTGATTCTCGCTTGTACACCCATGTTAGAACTTAAATACATAAGCTTATCTTTTCAGACCACTTCTCATATTTTTTCCTCAATTATAACAATCTACTGGCCCGTTTTACTCTTTGATCCAGTATAGTCATCACACTTCAACTCTTTCAATTTCTGTTCATGCAACCTCATGTGCCAATACAACTTGAAATGACAAAGTCCACAAACTCACGCGGATCACGTGAAACACGTTTTACGATGATCGTGTATCTGTTGAAAAGAGAGGATGGGATGAGAAACAGCATTGCCCATATTCTTTGCCTTTTCTGCAGCCATTAATATTTTAGAATGAACAAAATGCTGTAACTACAGGTTTATATAAACTCAATCATCATAATATTGCAGTGTGAAGGTGGCGAAAATGGAGGTTCTGTAGATCAAGTGAAGGAGGTTGCGAAAATGGAGGTTCTGTAGATCAGTGAAGGGGGTTGTACTTTTACTGTAGCTAGGCATTACCCATTTGATGATAATTGCCAACAGTAATTTACTCACGATTTCCCTTTTGTTATCGTACATTGTTGTCATTATTGTGTACAATGCAAGTTCCGTTCTATTCCTCCTCCACTGACAAATGTAGCACATCCTTTATTCCATCATTGTATGAGCATCTTTGTTAAAAGTCAAAATGTTCGTTCAGAGCCAGCAAACCTTGTTTGCTTCAAATCTGGAGTTAAACCTGCCATTCCTTTGAGTATTGTTTTGTTTGCTAATTCACCTCAGAATTTATTTTATTGGTGTATTGGTATTTATAAAAGTAACAGCAGGTTTCACAACCATATTGCCTGGTACATGTTTGGGTGGTGCCCTGGTAAGGTAACCGGTTTTGTGGCCTTGAAACATCACTCAATTATGCAATACTACATCCCACACAAAAGGGTCAAAGCATTGACAGGTTCTTGAGAGTATTCTCACTATGTGTATATTCTGATTTCTTCACTGTTTCCACAACCAGAATATGTGCTTGATTAAGCCTAAATGAGTTGCCAAGAGTGTGTGTGTGTGCATTGTGTGTTTCTTCTGAACTGTAAAGGAGTGGCTTACATTGTTATCTGTGCAGTCAACATATTGCAGATGTTGCGGGCATTACTCATATTCTATACCTGTAATCAAGCAAAAAAAATCTGAGAGGAAAGATAATTTTCAGACCAAAAGAGAAATGTGTGTTTAAAATTTATTTGTATCACTCCAGTAAATTGCTCAGTTCAGCTGACATCATACATGTATGATGTACCTCTGTCTCACCCACAAGGTCAGACATAACTTAGAGTTGACCTATGACATGAGTTCGTGATAGTGCTACCCTTACGAAAAGCTGATTTGTATTACCTTGAAAAGATAAGGTAAATTATCTCTTGTTAGTTACCGACCATATGAATGAATGTATAGAACCTCAATGCAGCTATCCGATTATCAACTACCAAGCATTGATAACACCATAACTTTTTTACGCGGCAGGTATGTATACTGACAGGCTGTATAATTTCAAGAATGACTTACATGTACTTGCAGCCAAGATGTTTGATTTAATTACACAGGGAACACTAACAGATACATGGATACAGAAATCAAGCTACGTGAACGTTGTTTCCAGTCATTCTCTCAGCATCAGGCATCAGATTGTCTTGCCAGGAAATTTATTAACTAGATTACAATTCTTGATCAAGGGATCAAGTCCTGATCTTTCTCTCATTAGGAGTGTGGATTACAGATTTCATTGCAGTTGTTACTGGTTTGGAATGTTGGGACACATAGTTGTGGCAATTGTCATTTCAAGGTGACTCAGAAGGTTGCATGTATTCCCAAGGGTGTGAATGTAAGTGAGTCTGGATTGTTTGGTCTGTACTAAATTTATGCTGTGCTCTGATGATTTATTTCAGTCACTGATACATGAGAGAAACAGGATCCCTCAAAGTGTTAGTGTTTCAATATGAGTTTTCAATATAAGGAAATAATTCTGATATTTTGTGAGTATCTGTCAACATGAATGGTCTTTTTCCCAAAGGAAAGAACAGTACTCCCATTAATTGACAGTGTATGATCTCAACTGATTTTACAGTGTATCAAGGAGTTTGCAACACATGAAACTGCAAAGTAAAAATGTCTGAAGAATCAACCAAGGCTGACTTCAGACTCAGTAAAGTAGAAGAAAAGTTTCTATCTAAAAATGTACTCTATGCCATCATCCTTTGTAGCAATATATTATATGCCACTCCACCAACTCAACTAATTTTGGAAAATAAATGACAAAACATATGGGAATTGTTTTGAAATAAAATAGAAATGTTTGTTTATTTCAGCATTTTATTTATTTACAAGTACATATTGTGTGTCCAAAAGAGGATGCTGTTTAGAAATTAAACAGTTTAGTTCTACTTCCAAAATCACTTAAATGTATCGTCAGTGCCTGAATGCATAATGTCCAAAGGTATTGTTGAAATCTGAAATGTAGTGACAAGTGGAATTCATTTGAAAGCTATGACTTTGCATATTATAGTGTATGTTGCATTGTGTTTGCAAAGCTAATACTCTGTATATCAATACACTTTAGGAAGAAACAATGTTCTTGTTTAGTACGGCAAAACTAATGAAATTCCTTTTACAGAAGTTTGAACTTTTTGCCCTTTCAGGTGACGATAGTGGGCGTAATTTTAAAAGTAAGGAGACAAGCAAATTGAGAGCTGAGTCAGTATTTTTGTTCTTCATGGTGGTGTGACTTTTGTGTACATGTACAATTGCAAGCAAGTTCCAGGGGTGAGCAAATCATTTGCAGATGCAGCAAGGAAAAAGATCACCTGTCAACTGAAAAACATTTTAGTAACCAGCTGACTAATTCACTGGTGCATTACATTAGACATTTAAATGCCATAAACATTGTCAGCACAAAAGCTTGGATCAGTCAATTTGCACACCCCTGGGGTATCTAAGGTAGAGTAGCATCTTTCTCTTGAAAGCATTGCTTAAACAACAATAGGATGTGGAATTTATCAATTTGACAAAACAGTAAAAATACATGGTCAATATTCTTTTAAGTATTTCCTACCTCTGCTGTCATATTGGCATCGATACAAGCTTGGGGCAAACAACTTTGGTTTACTGTGTTTTTGCTGAAGTTGGAGAGGGCACCAATAGGTTCATGGTTTTTTAAATCCACTGGATACTATTTCTAATGTATCTCATACCATTACATCAATTTACAGGTGGGAACCCAAGTGGCATGAATGGGTAACAGTAGAAAAATAAAATTTTACATATCTTCCAGGTTACTGCTCTGGACAAAAATATTGATCGTATTTTCTGAATTCTTGGAGTAGTAATATACATAGCAGGAATTCTTGGCATACTTTGTAGGATAATTGAAAATTCTCAGGTACTTTGGTAACTTTTCATGTCCACTCTTTAGCCAGAGATACTCAAACTTCTGAAAAACCTGTAGCTGAAAGTTGAGCTGTGGGTGTCATAAACATACACATCATGTAAGGTGCCTTTACTTGGTTGGCATTTCTATTGTTCACATAAATGCATATATTCATAAAGGACACTGCATTCACCCTTACCCTAGTGTGTATATACTTTTGCTACCTATATTTAGCAACAGTATAGAACCATTACAAACTCTTTGCCAGTATAATTCCATGAGATGTATGAAATCGGTTCTCTGGTTGTTGTTGTATGTGTACAATAATGGCATTATAGTGCATAATGACTTCTAGGCAGTGGCAGTAGAGAAGGAAGTTCTACCTGGAGCTAACAGTACATGTACTTAATTCAATACACATGCCAGTTACGTCACAATACCATAACCTCCAGACAGAATAGTGGTTGTCTGTACACAGTCACACACAAACATAAAGGGTGTGTAGCTTCTGATTGTTTCCTATTGTTTTGATTCTTCAAAATTGTTAAAGAAGGGCACATATTTTTAATTCACATGGGTTCAACATTGTGAATCATGGCACTTGTGTTTCTATTAGATGTCTGTATGCCAGTGAGTTAGTACATACTAGTCGTACACTTGTATTATATATAAACCCCAACATATAGCCCAGAATTCAGCAAATTTACCGGCTATGATGACTGGATGGAGACTTAAGACTCCATAATTATGGGATGAAAAACTTGAGATATGAAACAATACTTGATGGTCTGTGAGTACTGTACCACTACCAGTACATGGGGCATTTATGTAATAGTTACCTGGGAATGTATGTTCACCATAAAAAAGTATCTGTATATATGTTTTATTTTACCTCTTCCGATATCACTCATCCAATCATCTGATAGGTCTCTTATTTGTCGTCTGATGCCTTGGGATTAATATTTATTCAAATGATGATAAATGTGCATATGTTAATGTATGCGGACAATTCGTTATTTTTCAGTCAAAAACGGCACATTTATTGAAATTGCTGGTCTAGTAATGTGTAGCTTTCATGGTTGACAGATTCTCATGGATGACTCTTTTGGCTTGTACAAATTCAAATTTGTAATGTTAGGGCCTTTCTTAACTTTTATATTGGAAAATTGGTCGCACACTTGTCTCACTTGCTACATGTAGCATTTCCATATCATAATGAATAACATCTTTCGTTCTTTATCCACACCCAAGAAACAAGTACAGTTTATACTTCCCCCTTTCCCGATATTGAAATACAAAGTATGATCTTGGGACATACACTTGTCAACAGTAACATTGAATGTTACATGTGCGCACATACTATACATGTACAGGTTATGGACAAGGTGAACACAGAATATTCACAAGATGCTGCATTTCACAAACAGAACAACATTATTCGAAAAAAGCAACAAATGAAAAATTAAATGTTGTGTATTTCTGTTTTGTAGGAATTCCAATTTTTAAGCATTTCACTAACAGAACAACATTATTCGAAAAAAGCAACAAATGAAAAATTAAATGTTGTGTATTTCTGTTTTGTAGGAATTCCAATTTTTTAAGCATTTCACTACTGTCACTTTGAAAGATCAGCTGAATTCACACACAGGCCAATCTGATCAATGTCGGGCACTTTCCATCCCTTATTAAGAAGCCATGCATTGATCAGAGAGTACAGTATCGGAACTTGTTCAGGTGAAGTGTTTGCCAAAACAGGAAACGACCATCTTGATAAACTACTCATAGCAAAGCTAAACAAGAGCACACATGCTACTTTTCCCTCGCATCATATGATAAGACCCAAGTCACCTGTGTCTGTTTCTGCACATAAAAAATCGACAGCTTTGTAACACAGGCGTTTATTTATGGGCAAGGGCAAGAGGAAAGCCAAAAATTAACGGGCGAGGCTTGCCAAGCCCGTTAATTTGGCTTTCCTCTCGCCCGCGCCCATAAATAAATGTTAATGGTCAGCGCGGAGTCTGGTATTTCAATTATATTATCAATGAACCCCGAAAAACCGTCAAAATTTACGTAAATTTCCCGTGCGAACGACAACGGGGCCCCAGAATCTGTCAGTGAGTAGTGCATGCGCTGCAAAAATCTTGCAAATCCGGACATTTTTTTGAAAAAAAGCGTCTTAACTTGGCTCCATGTTATTTTGTTGTTGATTATGATCTTTGTACAAATCACAATTTTCGTTTTAGCTGTAAAGTTACAATGTTTACGATATTATTCATATTCACGGGCATGAAAACAAACCATTACTGTGTATTTGTAGGCAGTCATGTGTTTCAGCTCGACCAATTAAAACGCAATAGACAGGGCATTAGAAATAGAAGAAAGTCACTTTAAGGTAATATGCACCTCAAAAGTAAAAGACTTAAACTTTTGCTCAAATTTTTCAATTATTGTCTTTCAAAATCAAGAATAAAAATCTGGGGTCAACGTGCAAATTTTGGTACTAGAGAAACAAACAACCCAAGATTTACTGATATTTGAAATTCAAAATTGCCGCCATCCCTGTGTTAACTCTATGGAGAAAAATGAAATTTTTTCTATTTTCGAAAAACTAAGCCAGTTAAAAGTTTTCTTAAGCCAAGAGCTTTAAAAATTGAACCCCACAAGTGGTATATCAGAAAGGAATTGTAAAAGTTTGAGAGTCTGAATATCTGTCCCCAAAGCACGATCTACCTAAAGTGTACTGTGAAAACATTTCAGCACATACAGTTCCACGAGTGGTCCTGGTGGGTTTGGCTGGGTATTTTTTCAGCCATTCAGAAAGAGTTTGGATGAAGTATTAGCATTCTGCCTATTTCTTCCTGGCTTGCAAAACTTTTTACTCTCAATGTCATGTAGATTATGAATGCCATGTACATGTACCTTGTTAAAAGTTGTTTAATAGTAATACCAATCTCAAACCATAGTCTACTTCTTCGGGTCTACACATACTGCAATAGGTACATGTATAATTTTTCATAGTCCTCGAAATAATGAGCACGTCTTTCGGTCGCAAATCTTAAGTCACATGATTTTCACAGAAATGTTATTTCTAGTATTAGGTTATGGGAGTACATTTACATTCTTTTCCTGTAACTCATCAGTTTGGTGTCAACTGTAGTGACAGTGACAGTGGCAGTGGCAGTTACAAACCTCTCTTGTCAACGATTAGTATTTCTTTTTGTCTGTACACTAGTAATCAAAGGAAATCAAAGTTAAGTTCAAAGGCATTGGTCATGTTGGGTGTGTATTTAAGCAGATAGAATTCTTTCAGTATCTGTCCCTAAGCATTTTGCACATCTCCAAATTCAACAGGTAGGTTTGAAGACTGAACAGTGTTGATACATATATATTCAATGAGCTGTAGGGAGAACAGCATGCACACATTTTGGATAATGCCATTGACCCTGTGTGTTTGTGTCTCTGTATACATATGTTATGGTAATGTCATTCACCCTGTATGGTTGTTTTTATCCACACAGGTGGCCCGTACGGAGCGTTTGCTGGTCGGGATGCATCACGAGCTCTAGCCACATTTTCGCTGGATGGCGATGCTTTGCGAGACGAGTACGATGACCTTTCAGATCTCACTGCCATGCAGACAGAGAGCATACGTGAATGGGAAATGCAGTTTGAGGGTGAGTAGAAAAAATATATTTGTACGGACTACCTTGTAAAATGGCCAGAATATTCAAATAGTGTTTTGTACTATTTTGAGATACAATATGTATATTGATGAGCTAATCTTGTCTGTATTTGGTTGACCTCAGACTGGTATCAATGAAAGATTAATAGTCATGCAGTGTGAATTGCTAATTCTTGGTACATTCTTCACGTTACGAGTCAATTGGTAACGTACATGTATACATGAACTTGTCATTGGAACAGTGAAATGGCAAATTTTCCACACTGAGCAAATACTGTGGTCCTGGATTTCTGAGTGTAATAATTGTGGTGTGATACTGTGGCATCTTCAGCATACTGCACTTGTTTTCATGGCTAGTTACTAAAGGTTGAGTTGATTACATTTTTTGTGTGGCATGGTAAAATTAAGGCAGCCAATCCACACCTAAGGAAACTGAAAAAAAAATTTATGATTGAAATTAGTTGCCCAAGCGACTACAACACACGTTAGGTGAAATAATCAAGGTGGGTAGGCTCCTGGAAAATCCTTGAATTTTAATGCCTGCTGGAAAGTCCTTGAAAATGAAACAGAGTTCCTGTGAAGTCCTGGAAAAATTTGATAATCCACCCACCATTTTCAGAATGAAAAGATGATTACTTTTGATATCGTAAAAATGATGTGTGAAATGATATTTAAAAATGATATGTTGTAAAAATAATAACTTGAAAATGGTATTTTTTGACCTCCGCAAGTCCTTGAAAGTCCTTGAATTTTACTTATTTGAGTGTAAAGATCCTGCATTGAGTCGGCTTTTTGACAATTCATATTAGGGGCCGTCGATAATGAAAGCTGACGCCAAGAAACGTAATTCCTTCGTTTTACTTGAAACCCCCTCCCCCCCCCCCCCAAAAAAAAAAAACCGAAAGTTCTTATGCGAAATCAATTTGGTATTATGATGCCGTTTCTGACAAACCACACGCATGATCTCTGATCTGCACGCCCATGAAAATATACCGGAAGGGTACATCAATTAATAAACGTCCACTTTAACGCGTTTCACTTTTTAAGACAGCACATTTTAATGTATTTCACACGTAGGAAAATGTTTCACGTACGTTTCACGTTAAAAAGCATACAAGTGTCTATTTCACATTCATGTCTTTTCTGTCTCCCGTATTTTGTGGTCATTCAGTTCTCGATGAATGCGAAGGTAATATTGCGTTCTCGCTGCTTCGCGATAGAAAATCCTTAGAAAATAGAAAATCCTTATGCGATTTTGATGCACACAAAACGAAATGAGCTTTTACCCCCTCCCCCCCTAAACGAAAGAATTACGTTTGTCAAGCGTCAGCTTTTATTATCGACGGCTCATATTAGCCCTTATTTTTACAGGGTAACATAAATTACAATTAGACAGATGTCAAATAGGCTATTTTGTTTATCTTGGAAGGTTATAAGGCAGTCAGACATAATATCTATTGTCAGTCAAAAGATAGGTTATGATGGTCATATGCAACAAGCGAAACATCTTCTGACATTAGTTTAGTTTAGGGGTCTATAGCTGTAACTTTCAGTAATATTTAATTATTTTTGTTCGGTAAAACAAGTAGTTTCCTAGCCCAAAGTAAGATAAGATGAGAAATCCAAAGTATTGGCCCTTACATTTCACTGTGGAGAATGTGTAGTGTTATGTTGACAAATTAAAGAGGCACTTTCACTTGGTAACATTTTTAAAACACATTTTTTAATGCCAACGGTCGATATTTGACATGGCGACTGCGCGCGGATCGCGAGATATCGATAAAAACATGTCCTCAAAAAAGTTAAAGTTTGAATTCCGGTGGCCCACCTGAATTCAGCTTCCGAACATAGAACGTTCGGCACTGGGGTCATTGTCAACTAAGCTATGGAGTACGAGTCTACGCTGATGCTGCTGTACGCCACAGCAGTACCACTCACGTCGGTGAGCGGTCATGTCCCATGGGAGAAAGCCGAGTCCTACTGACTCAGCAAAAAAACGAAAATCAAAGTTTGCTGATTCCACCAGAAGTTGCATAGGTGACTAGCACAGATAGGTGCGGTTGATACATAGTTTGCATAGTGGCCGCCGCGTGGTATGCGCGCATACCACACGCGGCGGCCGCTTTGTATCGAACCACGCGTAACTGTGTGGCAGACAACAAAATGTAGTCAACTAATATTTTATACGTAAAAACTGATATCTATATGGTATTGTTTAAAAATTTAATACAACTGATTGAGAATAATGAAAACGACAAAAACTATGGAGAAGTTTTAAAAAATGATTACCAGAGGTAAAGGCATTGATAATGATGTATATAAAGTCAAGCAGTAGGAGATAAATTAATTGCGTCATTCGAACGTTTTTGGACTCCTTAGAATATCGTCAATCAGCACAACAACACACTTTCGGGGGATTTCGGGTCATAACCAGAAATGATCGTAAAACTTCGGGATATGAAAAACACGCTCGAGAAATGACATGTTTTTATCAATATATCTCGCGATCCGCGCGGAGTCGCAACGTCAAATATCGACCGTTGGCATTAAAAAAATGTGTTTTAAAAATGTTACCAAGTGGGAGTGCCTCTTTAATTCTTGTCTGGACTGAAATTGAATTGTCAACAATAACATCGGACTTGATATTGAACACTAGGCATTTCAACATGATTTTGAGGGAAGGACACGAAACGTTTGAACAGACAGAAACAAACTTCTGAGAAATACATCAACATTTATAGTCAATGAAACTTTTAAATTAATTGATTATCGATGTGTAGTTCAGCTTTATATACAGTTTAATCCATTGAATGATGATCAGCCCTAGCCATTGAAATATGCTATCACCCTTTAGGTATTTATTGGAATTTCAGATGTATAGAAGAAATTCACGAACATCAAATATTTAAATTTGGGTGGCTATTATAATCATGTAGAAACAATGCGTGGATCAAGAATTTATTGAAATGGAAATACGAAATTGGTTATGTCTTTTTGTTTGTCTTTCTATTGCCTACATGTTAATAATGTGCGACTGATGTTGTACATCCCCCAAGGTAATTATAAGTATTTAAAGACACGACATGACAATTTGGATTTGTAGAATTTTAATTCCGGGCATTGTTGGCTTTTTTTTTGCAAATTATGAAAAAAACCACCAAATTTTATTATAATGGTACAAATTGATAATGGTGTATCCTATGTAGGCTTTGAAAAAGTTCATAGTGCTTGTAGTACATGTACAGCTTCGGATTTCATTTAAAATCATTTGGATTGAAGTACACATTTATACATTGTAACCAGGATGCCATGCATGCATTTACATGTCATTCTTTATCAAAAGGAAGCATTGTTTCACATTTACAATTGGTTATTTAATATTTATTCATGTGTAAATACGTGTAAGTCTTTATCTTTCTATACTATGGAGATATTCATTATATGCTGTCAGTATTACACTTGACAACGATTGCAAGGCGCTTTGTACTTTCTTGCTGTATTCCTTTTTCTGAAGATCAAACGTGAATAAATAACAAATTTGCTGAAAATACGAGAGAAAAGTGAAAACAACCGCATTTCATGTCCCTTATTTGATGCAAAAGTGGCTTGTTGAATGTGGATCAGCAATCAGCCAGCTACCTGTTGTGATGACAGAATCATAGTAGAAAGAAAACTGTACATACACATAAGAGCCCAACATTGTACAAAGTGACACAAGGTCAACGCAGGTCGACCTCTGTGTGCTTTAACCATAAAGCCAATCATCCTACCTAGTTATTTATTGTAGTATCACCTGATGTCAGCTGACCCTCACAGAGCCAGCACCAGGGTAGTATATTCTGTGTGTGTATTACCAGAACCTTTAGCTGTCATTATCTGATTGAATTTTACACTCAACAAGGTGAAAAATAATGGTAAAATCCCGTCCAGTTGTCAAAAGTGATAGTCTCTTCAAATGTGATCTTTTGTCTTACTCGGTGAGACGGAAGTTAGAAATGTCGTTACTGTACTGTGTTTTCAAATTAAATTGAGATGGGTAAACCTATTGTAAGAAAGCAGGTTTCAATGCCTGCTGTCACGAACATTGCCTTTCAAATACAGACAGTGTGATTTTTGCATTTGAATGAGTTAGGCCTCATGATATCAATCTTGTATATGTAACATAGATTCATATATTGGAAATGATTTTCAGAATTATTTAGCTTGTCAGGAGTTGTTCAAAAAGTGGCATTGTGTCCTTATTAAATAACATAAATGTGAAAAACAACATGCACAAGTTCCAATGATGAATGACCTCTGTAGACAAAATATTGCAACAGTATATGATAAGCCTGAGTTTAAAGTTAACTGAACTTCAACAGTTGTCATGAGATGTTTTCATAGAATGAAATTCACTTTTTTAAAAGTATTTTGTACAATGTGTATTATGCATGTGTATGGGTATGTGTGTATGTATGTATGTATGTATGTATGTATGTATGTGTTACGTACATGTATGTATATATGTATGTATGTAATATGTATGTATGTCTGTCTATGTATGTATGTATGTATAGTATATATATTTTTACCTACATGTATGTATGCGTGTTATGTAAACATGTATGTCTATTACTATGTACTATTTATTTATGTATGTATGTATGTCAGCATGAACTTGTATGTGTATATATCTCCTGTATGTATCAGTTCACTTAGTTAATAATAAAATTCATAGATTAAAAAAAAACTTTAATGTTTTAGTTTTAAAGTTATACACATTCAGTGTAGCACTATTATCAATATAATGTGATACAAGGAAAAAGCATACACAAAAACATAAAACTTTCAGTAGTTCTACAACCCCGGCGACTCTGAGTGCACAGACACTGCCATATACAGATGTAGCATTTACAGAAGGACTTTTAATACTGAAGCCCAGTTTCACTGTTGTCTTTTGCCCATGTCACATCTGGTGGTTGAAATGATTGAATGTGATGTACATTGCATTAAGAGGTCATTGTCCATATCAACAGTGATGGCACCTGGATGAATGCAATGAATGGGATGACAGTCTACCAAGTATTATCTGGTGTCTTTGTTGAAATTTTAGACTAATGTCTCATTTTGACTTTCTGTCATTCAATCTACACAAACTGTGCTTCATGTACAAATATGCAAATCTAGCATTTGCATATCGCCAGCCAATCAGAAGAGACCATTCTACAGTGACAAGAGACCATTTTATTGTCACCTCACACCCCTTTTAAAAATAGATGTACAAATATAAAAACAATTTTACAGGGCTGTTGTTGTAAATTTTTTGAAAAGATATGATATGTGTTTGACATAAACTTGAAATATGAATATTTTGTCAGCCTCCTCATAATGTGAGTGTACTGTTTTTTATTCCAAGTGGTATTACAATAGAAGTAGTTATTAAATGGAAAACCACACACAAATTTGCACACTGCGTAGGAAGCAGAATGCACCTGCACAAATGGTACATGGCAGACAGAGGGCAGTATTTCATCTTGTTATGTAGTGTTTAAGGATAGGGTTTAAAGTCCTGTGCTAATTTTGCTGAGTATGCAACTTTTCATTATGAGCAAATTTTCATTTATATACAAGTCTTATACACAAGTACTTGTGAAGCCAATATTGGAGACCTTTAATTCATGGTAATGTTTCCATTGTTTTATTCTTGAACTTATAAAACATTTTCTCAGTCTCCTTCCTGAATGTGGGAAGGCAAACTATAAACATTGTCACCACAGGGTATCATAATATGTAATGTTCATGTAGACAAATGAATCATGCTTTTCCCAAGCAGAACTGAATTGTCGCCGGTAACACTGGATACGTGCTGCATTGACAAGTTGAAAGTGTATGATACAAGTACATTGTAGAACATAAGTACTTGAAATTATATCAAAAGTTAACCTCTAAGTTTCGATGATTATTCCACTATTTTTTTCTTTTTAATAATGTCAACTACAGTTTCTTGCTCTATTCTCCAATACAGAACAGGACCTATAGTCACCTATTAAAAATACATGTATTTCAACATATCAATAGTGCCAAAAAATGAAAATCATGGACACCTTAATGTGTGTTGGATCATGCGATCAGAGGATATGTGCGTTTCACCATGGGTGTTTTTGAAAAAGTTGGGTTTTTTTACAAAGGTTTGAAGATGGAATATTAAAATGATGACAGTGCTAAAAAATAAGCTTGAAGCAAAGAGTTATTAATAGAATCAGAAAGCAAAAACACCTGCAACAGCCTGACCCATCCATGACGTTTCTATGATTGATGTGTGGTTATTTCAGCGTTTTTAACACAGCAGCATGGCATACTTATGACTCTGATGGTCAAAAAACAAAAAAGTGCATCAGCCCCCCAAAATGTAACATATTAATTGTTTTCATTTCCTCCAATGCACTGGTACAGTCTCATCCTGCCTCCATGCCTTGTACCCTGTGTTGGACACACAGCTATGGCAATTTACAGTGTAAACCAATGAATGTAATAGGTTTTTTTCTAAAAATAAATGCACACACAGTGTTCATGGTAGTTGGACATCGATAATTCTCATGAGTGACCCCTGCCAATTGCATATGACATTTTCTCCGGTGCAGTTCTATGCAAGAAGTAAGTCAGCGGCTAAAGAAGTTGGTTGATCTCTTTCTATAATAGTGGAAGTAAATTTCCAGCAGCTTGCCCTCTTTGAAAGCACAGTGATAAGATAATTACTCTTCCCACCACCAAACTTTGGTCTAACCGTGGCATTTTTCATGGGATTGGAGTGTACCACTACAGTGAAATGGAGTATAAAGGGTTCATTTTCACCACAGTCAAGTTAACATATTAAGCAGACTTTCCCAGAGCAAGCAGTCATTGTACAAGTTATCATAAAGTGGATGTGATGCGGTTTGTGTCATTTAGAAAAAAAAAACAATATTTGTGTTGAGCAAAAATATTTTTTGCTATATGTTCTGTAAACATCAGTTGCCTTTGAAGGATGTTTTCCACCATTGTCAAGGATCCATTACAAAAATCAATACCAGTTTTGTAAGAGAGTCTAAATGGTCTGCTCAATGGCACCCTCCACTACTGAGCTTGTATACATGTATGATGTATAGCAAAATCAACATACATGTATTGGTTGTCAACTATAGAAGGACCAGAGATAACATGCCAATTGTACCAATATGTTGATTGTACGTCTTCTATTTTAAAGAACTACATACCTTTGTATCATGTGATCATTCCTTATATGTCAATTGTAACCTCTCTTGTATTCATTATAGTTAAGATTTTAAGATAATATCTTACCCTCTGTGAATGAAAAAAATTGCTATGTACCTGAAAGTGTGTCATTGAAGTACCAAATATTTAACTTCTTGCCTTTATGAGATATGCTAGAGCCTTGTTCTGGTAGGCAACAATTAAACGTGTTTTTAGTAAGCAAAAAACACAATAAGTTTCACCTTCAACAAAAATTCAACAGATAACTTGGCTTCAGATATTAATATTATACAATTGTGCAAAAATGATGAATAAATGACATCTCAATTATTTGTACATAAACACATTTGAAAAATGCTAGATGTCATCATGATCAGGCATGATTCCATGTTCTTTAGAAACTATCACCGGGGGAAAACTCAGCATTCAAATAAGCTTTGCTATCAGTACAGGTATATGTACATGACAGTGGTCAGTCTTACAGCTTTGCTTCTCTCCTGCGTTAATAGAACACTTAAATTGCTTTGTTGACCTTTAACCCTTACAAATGAAGGGTTCTTCACTCTTTTGCTCATGTATAAAATATGTAAATCAAGACTGAAGTCATAAGGATGGACTTTGTTACAAAATGGAAGTTTTTTGTAAAACCATAAACTGATGTCAACATTTGCTGTGATCACATTGTGCAGTAGCTGAAATGACGGTGAAGGCTCGTTGATTCATAGTTCCAAGTTTTTCATTAAACAATACTGCCTTTTAATTTTGAATAGGATTCAAACCTGAATATGCTCCAATGTACTGGACAGTAGGTTTCAGAGACTTGAATGTTATGACCAAAAATAAGAAAATTGGTACAAAAATTTCTATACATCTGCAAATCCCTACATACCAAGATTATCCCTGGAAAGGCACAAACCAAATTATAAATCTACTGGACAAAATCAGAGGAAGTGATGTTTTTCTTGCAAATGCTGTCAGAGAATATAATATTTTTGTGGAAAAACCAGAAAGCTGGTTCAAAAATTTCACTTAAGCAAACTTTGTCATCAGTTGTTCACATCTGAATGAAGTCATCCCTTCAAACTGACATACAAATTTCAAAGCTTTCAGACAAGCAGTTGAAGAAAAAATAATGTTAGGTGGAAAAAGTTGGAAATTAATCCGAAAATGTAAATTTGAAAATTTTGCTATCAGTACTTCTCATTATTCCTTGTATCTTCCTATTATCAGACAGTTAGTCGAATAGAAAATGATATTTGACCAAGATGAGAAAATTGGCTTTAAAGCCCTGAAAATTACATGTGATAATGTAACAATCATTTTCACAAATCTGATTTAAGTCTATTGTAGGCAGCTTACAACTAATTTGAGAGTTGTTGGACAGCTGGTTTCAGAAATGAAGATGTTCTGACAAGTTACATGTACTGGCCACAGATAAATACCCGCAGTATAGAGTATAGTCATGGATGTCAGTGCAAAGAATTTCATAAATTTGTACAATTGTTGCCCTGAAATTCCTCTAAAATATAACAGATTAGGTGTGTGATGTTTCTTTTATCAAGAAAATAAATAGTCAGCATGCACTGCAATGCAATTACATTGTAGGAAATATAGCAGGAACAAACGAATTGCCAAGGATTTGCAAATCTTTCTTGTTTCCAGTTACTGTAAATCAGTTCAGTAACTTCTAACTGACAGGAACCATTTCTGAGCAGGAAGTAATTTTTTTGAAAAGAAAAATGAAACAATCATAAGAAAGATACTGATGAAAAGATGTACAGTGTAGAAATATGCTACTGGATGTGTGTAAATACTATGTTCAAATATTACCAATATTCAAATGAAATGATGTACTGGTTACTATTGTACTGGTTAGCTTTCCCATTTAGGGAACAAACAATGTACATTCACGATTATTATTATCCACCAAGAATTTGCATATATTCAAATTGTTGTAGTTGCAAATGATAATTTTGATTACAATAATGATAATGAGTGTTTAAAATTGACAGGAAATTGCAAGTTTAATTGTTTTATCATTAAATTATATCACCAATAGATGGTCATGTGGTATTTTTTCTGGCTTTTGTGAGTGTTTTATTTTCGACATAATAGGAAAGGCATATCCATTTTAAGGTGTTTGTTAAACAGCTAGAAGTGATAATATTTATTGCTACCGGTACACACGTTTACCCATCATTCAATGTGGTATTTTGTATCATAATATTGTACATGTATTAGTATAGGCTCATCATTGCCTAGTAAATGCATTCACTGGCTTCTTTGCTGTTTCAGTATGTACACACACACACACACACATACACATGTATACTTTCACCCAAGTAAACGTATGCATACATTACATACATACTTATGCATACATACATGTAGATGCATACATACATAGATACACACATTGCCATATATGCATGCACACTATATACATTCATTACGCTTATCAACATATACATACATGTATATGTGTTTATACACATATGCACCAAACAATGGAAACATACATACATGTATTCCTGTACAAGTAAGGAGAGAGAGAGAGAGAGAGAGAGAGAGAGAGAGAGAGAGAGAGGGAGAGATGGGGGGGGGAGAGAGTGAACATAACCAAATTCTGTTGACTATTTTAACTACAAAGCTTGTAGAGGTGCTGGCGTGCACACATCTGCCTCTTTCCATAGGCATTTCATGGTTTTTCAGTAACCAGACAGAGATCCGACTCTCAAATACTCATATTTCCTCCATATAGTCTTGTTCTAAAAAGTTTGAATCACGGAAATCATTTTAATTTTCATCACAATTAACTCGTTGAAGATGCTCTATTTTGAAACAAATCATGAAACCTGTGAAACATGCTGCAAGGAACTAATGAGTCTGACAGGAAAAGGCGTTAACGTGACAAGTGTTCATTAAATAAAACCCTGTTTTTGGCAGTTCTGTATTGGCCTATGTTACATGTACATATGAAACAGAGTCCATCCACCAGCAGTCTAGAATCACCCGTTGTTCAAGGTGTAAAATTACTCCAACTGCATTGACAAGGGGTGATATGGATTGATCTCGGAATTTGTGATCCATTTTTTCATCACCAAGAAGTCAACAACTTGCGAACATTTACTTTCAATAATTTTTCATTTTATTTTTATTTTTCCAGAGAAATACGATTATGTGGGTAAACTTTTGAAACCTGGTGAAGAACCAACAGAATATTCAGATGAAGAACAGAGTGAACAAAGTGAAGCTGAGAAGAAAGACAACTGACCGTACACATGTACAATGTGATCAGTCTCCAAATTATCACTAATTCCTCTTCTTATCCAATGATTTCAAGCATGCTACCTACAAGGGAATGTCAGTACTACAAGAGAATTTTGAGTTTAGAAATAGAAATTTTTCATCCCCCGCTCCCCAACCCCACACCACCCCTCTACCACTGCTTGCTAGTACACAGAAGCTGGCATGTGAAGCCAGGATTTGATATAGGATTATTCCATTCAGTGAAACAAGACAGGGATGGAAAGGCTCAGAGGAAGTCGCTTTCATCTTTGAGCCTAATTGTAAGGCTGGTGCTACAATACATACAAGTTTGAAGAAGTCATTTTGTCCTATGGATTTTGTGAGCCTATTTGTTGAATTAATGAGAAACAGCTAGTAAAATAGTATTGATTACATCAAGACTCTCAATCAATCCAGCCTGCCATGAACTTGGTTGGGAAAGTCCCACCACCCCCTCCCATCCCTTACCATGGTTTGAACGGAGAATAAAAGAAGAATCACTCATAGGGGTGCTCACACTCTGCCCACATATCAACACACCCAAGGTTCCAATTTATCAAGTTAGCAATCAAGTACGTCACTGTCTATTCTAAGACTCTACTAAGAGGATGAAGATAAAAAGAAATTTTTGCTGCCATGACGCCAATACGGAGTCTCATCGTTCTAGATGCGTGTGCTACATGCTGGTGCACTTTGCTCTAAATGAGAGCTCATTTAAGGGGCTATGGATAATTCAAACATGTGCACGGCAAATGAAACTTCCACTTTTAGGCTGGGAGGGGGTTTGGCTGTATTTCAATTACTGTATGCGCAAAAATCGCACTACATATTTTCATATGAACATCTCGCTCCAAGTTGTACTGTATCCCAAAATATCGGGCTATACTGTTTGGCGTGTACCAGGCCACTGCGGCACCTGTGCTACACCATTCTATTGACATACATATAGTTCAGTGCACAGTGTAAGATAGCACAACAACCATTTCGGATACATTGCATTATTGTCGAGTTGGCGCTGAACAAAGATTGATTTTACAGGACGTATGCCAGTTGTGGTGGGAGCGTATGCATGATTTGGCCGAGTATTTCTGTCTGTTGCTTCTCCACTTGGTGACTGGATGCTGTATGTTGTGGGTTTGAACCTGATTTAAAACACTGTATATTCATAGCCACGTAATTACCGATTGTAGGTATGATACAGAATGAGGCTGGGTTGGATTTTCGCACTTCCAAACTTTCGTTTAGCAGGGGGAATGGGGGGGGGGGGGGTTGGGGCCAAACACACTTAGTTTCGTTTATAGTGCGCCTGCTTTAATTATCCACAGCCCCTCAGTGCACCGGAGGAACTTTACGCCATGTGAATATCCTTGAAATGTACTTGATGGACTGGGAACTGAAATGGAAAACATTTGCAGATCCGATGATATTTGAGAGTTATCAAATATTTACTTTACAGCTAATGTTTTGTTTTGTTTGTTTGTTTGTTTTCTTTGGGGGGGCAGTACTGGTACATAGTGTTGCACCAAGCAACAGTGATTTGAGCTCTTCCAGTGAAGTAATACTATGTGACAGTCACGTTACAACAACCATGACAGCTTTACTAACAGGAAAACTCAACTTTCAAAAAGAATAAAAGCATTGTAAATGTCTATCAAGCAGGCATAAGAATGACTTACATACCTAGTTTGACATAGTTAGTCCACGCCAGTAGAAACTCGTTCCCTGTGTGTCCATTGTCTTTTGAAAGAGTTTGATATGAGAGGATTCAATTCTTGCCATGATAATGAGGAAGTACTCCCGATGATATAGATTTCAAGCTCTTGGCAGTGTTATAACACTAAGTGTGGTTTGCATTTTTGTAAAGCTGAAATGTGCTGTTACACAGTGATGGATATTTATCTATTGCCCCATCCAAAAAAAAAGGCTGGTTGCCTCTTTCTTATGAAATATTCTGGATGTCAAAGGATTTGACCATGAAGACCAGTAGGGCTAGGTGATGACCAGTTTTGAGACATGTTTTTAGTCATTTATAATTTTTGGAGCGCATAGTTATTCCATTTACGACCACAATTTTATTTTCATAGTGTGCTACATTTGCCTTATTAAGTTGTTGTAACAACATTGTAGAAGTTAGGTTTTGGTTATTTTATTGATTTCCAAGAGATTGATATGTGAAAGGTATTTCGGATTAAGTTCCATGTGCAATGTGTTCAGTTTAAAGATGAATGTACAGATGAGAAATGGAAAAAAAAGGATGATGGCATATAAGCAAAGATGTTATGTTACTTGGAACTGTTGACATCTTTTCTTTATCACAGCAAAGGACATCATCATTAGGGGAGCAAATCTTGCAAGCCCAGACATAATTACCGTGCTGTTTTGCTTCAAAGCAAAATAAAGGACAGCTACAATAGTCGGTTAAAGCTTGCAAAAACATGGTACGGACAGAACCTTAGTGCTTTTTTCTGGAGTCTGCCTGGAATTGGACAATTGCCTGCCGGTGAAAGTTGTTTGCCACAGTGACATTTTGTTAAAAATTCAACTCTACCAATCAAAGTCCTTTACCAATTAGAGGGAATCCTCTGTACAAGTTAATACCTGTCAGGAAAGCTGTATTTCTCTAGAAGTGAATTAACTTGGTGCTGTGGTTTTACACAAGCAATCCAAAGCCAGAGTGTATGTTGTTGTGGTGTCTCTAGAGGGCGCTGTATGCCTCCATGATTCTCAATTTGAGAGTGAAACTTGGGTGATCATGTGATTTAGAGAGGTCTGGCTACCTCAGATAAATTATGTTTTATGGCCCATTGTTTAGAATAGAATGTAGATCTATGACCCTGCATTGTTGTTGAGTTTTTGTCTATGTGTCGAAAGACACCATTGCAATTGCGAGTGACCAGTTTATATCAGCAGTTTCATTTTTGCATTGTGGTTTTATTGCAAGCTTTGGTATGTCATGATAGACATTGAATTTTGCATGTATTAGGAGTATATCAAAGTCTTTCAAAATAGGTTACCAACTTACAAGATGTGTAATGTCTTACTCTCAAATGCATGGCTAAGATTTGCAGTTATTTTTACTCCAAACTATGATCTTTACCCACCAGGGTGAGACATCATAATGGAACAGACTTTACTCACAATCTTGAAGATACAGTTAAATCACTTATTTCCTATAACTATTGATATGAAAATATTGCAAGAGTGTCAGGTAAACTAAACAAAGGGGGAAAAATCATTTTGCAAAGACTTCATGAAATACGTCTTGTTAGAAAGAATCCATTGTTGAAGTAATGTGAATGCAATTATGCAAAGCTGTTATAAATTATGTTTAAAATTTACCTTATCAGGGTTTACACATTTTTTTAAGTATTGGTAAAAAGTTTCATTGAATATCCATTTATCTGTACATTCATCAACTGTTTTTTCAGTATATCAACATTTTCACCACCTCATTATAAAGGCCGTATAGCAAAGTAGGACTATACAGAAATTTAGTGGCGAAAGTGTTGAAGTTGGATTTTGCAAGTAAAAAAAATGTAAAAGAAATATTTTTTCTGAGGTTTACAAGTTTGTGAATTGGTGTAATTTGGTTTCACATTCACGTTGTTACAATCATATGGCTAGAAGCAAAAGTTTGTTGCACTGAACCCTGAAGAATGGCAAACTATAATTCATTTAAGTGAGTGTAGGTGCGGTTAACTAGCCTGTACTTTGTTTCCCATACAGTGAAATATCACTGGATTCGATAGTCATTTTTTGTAAGCTTTTGAAACCCAGTGAATAGTGTTTTTGTGTATTGTCAGCTTGGAAGAAAGTTTGTTTTAACTGTCATATGTTGGAATGACACAAGTTTATTCTATTCTGTCACCACGGTGCCCATTGCAGTACAATATTCCAGAACTAGGAAGGATGTGGTAGGTTTTCACCGGGTTTTCAATGGATGAAGTGTAAGTGAGAGTAGCAAGTTTGCTGCTAACTGATCTTGGGACAGTTGTCTCCAGTGTCAACAGTGGTTGCCGAGATTAGACACGAAACCTTTACACCATCAATTAACAGAAACATGGTTAAATTCCATTGTAGTGAGCCAATAGAAAATAGCTCTCAGGCCCACACAGCCAGTTGTATAACGTTAACAGTATCTACTGAAATTACTTAGGTCTTCTCGTCCAGTGTCGGCACAACACAATCTAGTCTCTGTTTCATTCATTGATGACACCACCCTTCCACGGTACTTCCAAATTTTCAGTCTTGCCAGCAATCTCTGCATATTTACTTCAGAAGAAAAGTGCATTGTACATAAAAAAAAATGTTTTGCTTTAGCCTGTCAGCTTATAATATCTAGCACTGCTGTATTTTATAATACAATGTTACCCCCTCCCTCTTTTTATTTGAGGAGGAAGGTGAATTTCTTGTTCTGTGTATAAGTGAATTTCTTTCCATGTTCTCATATAGCTGGGTAAGTCTGACATTCCCTAGGTATACAACACACACACAAGCTGTTATTTTAGTCATGAGGAAAGTGGTCTGATTAGAAAACATGCAGAAAAAAAACTTTAAAAAAAATTGATTTTCAGTCATCGTCATCAATATTTTGTAAATGAGCTTCTTTGAAAAGTGAAATGTACAAAGTTGACCATAAAATGGATTATCCACCACATTTTTGTGAATAAATACCCAAGAGAAAGAATATCAAAGTTTTTGGTAAGTTGCTAAGATTAGGGTATAGTAAAATTGTATTGCTTAAAACTTTGTTGAATTTGACAGAAGCTGGTAGCTTCTTCTGTATCATGGGTTTTACTGAATAGTTTTATACAGTCATTATTTCTTCAATACTAATAAAATGCCAACGTATTCTATTCAATATATGATGGCTACTCTGTCTTTAATTATCGTGGCACTACATTACAAAGCCGGTGAGTAATACATATTGATATATGTATTTAAGGTAGATTATGCCTTGGTGACATATTTGGACTCAAAATTTTTACAATTCTTTTCTGATCCGCCACTTGTGGCTCATGTTAAAGCTCTTGGTGTAAGAAAAATTTAGTCTTTAGAAAATCAAAAGTTTGCTTTTCCCCATGAATTAACACGGGGCGACGGCCATTTTGAATTTCAAATTTTGAGTTTGAGCCCCATTGCCAAGCAGCTCACAAAGCGTGGTGTATGCTAAAAATCCTTCCACCAATAGACATTATTATATCTTCATTGTTTTAAATAAGTTCGGTGGATCTATGTACAGAAAAAACGTGCATGAAAGGGTTGAATAACATACTTCCTATAATCCAGATTTATGTTAGATTTGCAACTTTGCAAGCATCATGGGTAAAGGTAGCTTGGTCATAACTTTCATTTTCATGGCCACAGAACATGATAATCAATGCACGTTTGATTGCTTGGCAACCCACCAGTATCTAAAATACATTTTGGAATGCTTCTCACAGCCTGTGATAGTATTGTGAGCATGGTAACCAAGCATAATTTTCCTTGCTTTCTGGCAATATGATAATACTGAAGATAAAATGGAATAGAATGAGATTCAAAGGGAAAAATGTTTTTTTTAACTACTGTACTTTGAATTTGGTTGGAATTTTTTCTTCCGTAGAGGAACATGGTATGAAAGCCATTTGAAATTTCAAAGAATTTGCCATATTGTAGCAGTTTTCTGATTTAACACCTTGGGCAATGTGCGGTTTATGATAAAAGGTTTCTTTGTTCAAAAAATTCGTAAGTTGTCTGAATTCTATTTTCAATGTGAAACCTGTCACCACTCTCAATTAAATCTTGTGTTGCCTTCATTACATGGCAAATATACGGCAAGGTGGTTGCAGTGTAAACTTGAGTAGGATCTACCTTTGTAGGTAGGCCTTGGTCTTGTTTCTTGCACTGAAAATGACACCATTGGAATAACTGGCCAGGAGCTTTGATGGAAGTTCAACATGGTGAAAATAATGACAGAGGTTATTTTACCAATCAAATCAACAGCTAATGCCATCAAGACAAATGGTGAAACAAAATGTTTTCAGTTTGGTTCTTTGTAGAAGCTTGATTACAAAAGCAAAAAAATACAGCCCCTCCCAAAAACAAGCTCAAAAACAAAACAAAATCAAGCCAAAAAAACACACAAATAAAAGAGATCAACAAAAGCACAAAATGCAACATATTGAGATGCCAGTACTCTTGTCAATGCTTGGTGTTGAGAATACTACATGTGTTTGTGATACCATTGGACCTAGCGTCATAAAACGACAATGAAATGATGGGGAATTTTTAATGCTGATAAAGGCAGTACAGAGGCAAAGCCATGTCAATCATTGCATGACAGGGTTGGGTCATAAATTTTTATCGAAATACGCAATTTACACAGGATGACCAAATTTGTCGTTGCGGTATGTTCCATTTCTGAGTGGGTAGGGTGTGTGTAACTACAAACTCTAGCAGCCAAAGCTGCAAATGAACAGTGATGAAGCCGAAGGGAATGTCCTCCCTTGGGAGTATTTTTAGGGGTGACTGTTTTAATCTTTACAACTGGCAATGTCACAAACTACCTTACATACTGGATCAAATTTTACACTGAAGCAGGATCTACCTCTGTCCAATATTTAAACAGTATTCCCGAGGATAAGAAATAGTAATAACAAATCTGTCCTACATATGGACAAAAAATATTGGGAGGGGCATCCAGGATTTCTTATCATCACCTGGAAGGGCTATACATAATTTTGAGTGATTTTGCAAATTATTATTCAGTAACACAATTTAATTTCAACATTTTTTTCTGCAAAACTGTCTCGCAATTTGCTGAAATTTCACAACTACCTGAATCACTGATCAAGTTTTTTTTTTGGAGATAGGTTGAAATAGATACCAGGATGTGCTGTGACTAGAGGTATCAACTCCATCATTGTAGAGATTTTTTCCTATTGCTAAAATTTTGTGAAATCATGAAGCAGAATTCACAATCTCTTCTCAGAGGCTTATAGCATCATATTCAGAAACCATTAACAAATTCCTTGTACACTTTAAGTCCAAAGAATAGCATGCTCATGTGTTTAGTTGAGAGAGAAAGTTAGAGGATGAAATAATGGAGTCAGTGGTTTTAAAGGGCATACTCATGCTGGGTAGATTTCATTTTCCGCTCCGAACAAACAAATTACTGGACTGGCCATAGTCACTTAGCTTTTCTCTGGCATACCCAGCAGTTACTGACTGTGGGCCTTCTTGTTCACCCAACAATCTACATGACAGTCTGCCAGAGCATATTGCTTCAATTTTGCCATCACATTTGCTGATGTTTATTCCTTCAATTTACATATTTGATATTTATTTGCCCACAGACTTTGGGAAATTCTAACAATCTCTGTGGCCATACATTACTATGATTATTGCCAGTCTACCAAATTAATTCAAATTTGCTCAGGGCTTTGATTCACTCTGATAATGAATTACACCTATCATGCAAAGGTGACAATGGGATTAGCAACATATCATGCAAAGGTGACAATGGGATTAACAACCTTCAAATCAAGGCAAATTAAGTCTTTTCACTGATAAAATTAGTATTCAGTTGTTACAAATTACAAAAGCGGGAAAAAAATGTCACAGAAAAGACCCTTGGAAATAAAAAATCTCTTCACATCTCAACATTGGAAATCATCAAACCTTGTTTTATTGACAATATATGTTGCAATTAGAAACTTTGAACATACTTTTGTCTTTGAACACTTCAACACAAAATTCACACTGAAATTTTGGCAGTGATAATTCTCCAAAATAATGACAATTTCATCAAAAGTACTCCATGCTTTCTTCTTGTTACCAGTTTATGTAAATTGACCTTGTTATAAATGCAAGTAATTAGGTCAATGACATATAAACGCTGCAATACTCTCATTGAATTATCTGACGTGCCATTTGACATTACAACTGGGACATCATTTTTTCTGACAATTTTATGTATCCTCTTACATTAAACGTGTGCAATTATACACAGTACAACTCTCTTCCCAAACATGTACAGCAGATATGAGTTAGCATTTCAGTATTCTAATTGACCTGATTTGATGTGCCAGAAAATATGAGCTCAGCAAACAGATTGAACTCCCGAAATGTAATTGAGGTCTTGTTTGACAACTAGAAAACATATTGGTCAAACATGATATCGAGGGAAGAAAGTGAAAATTATGAAAAAGTAGAACAAAATGAAGATGATGGTAAAAGACAGCAATCTTGTCTTCCTGGTACAGTACAAAAATTACCCACAATTCAGTTTGATTTGTACACACGACATTACATTTTTTATAACTTTTTCAGTACTGCCCGATAGCAATAATCTACAACCTCTAGATACTTGATTAATTATATCTATTGAAAGTACGATAGATATTTCAGTATAATTTCAAAGAAACCATTCAATAACGGTAAAAGTCACATTCTGCAGGTACTACAAATGCCATACTTTTAGGCAGCAAGTTATGACAAACTGAAGGGGTCATTCTCTGAGGAAACTTAGCATGAAAATTTCTTTTGTCTTTCTGTTTGGAAAAAATCAATATCCTTTTGTTTCATAAAACAGGTGCAACTAGTCTCCCTACTTTTCATTACATTATTCTGTATGGCTGAAGACACAATCTGTGGAAAATTTTACAAAAATGCTATCTCCTCTCTCAATCAAGCATACTTTTCTAAATCATTTAAAATGGGAATTGAGAAGAATGGTGTCCTCAAAAGTACGATTCAGAATTTAAAAACATAGGGCCAAAGTCCCTGAAGCTACTATAGACATGGATACAAATTAAGTATTTCCTTACTGTATGAAATTATCTCACGAAGGTCATCCTACGGACAAGTAAACTAAATATTAAAGCTGTCTGACAGCGGTTTTGAAAGAACAAGCAACTCAACAGTTGACAGAGCTCTGTTGAGTTATGTAGAGAATAACCTTTTGTGACACATGTATTGATGAAGAAGGTGGATATCTTTGATTAACATTGTGAGTTCTGTTTAATAAGTTGAGACTGTACATACTCAGAGAAAGCACACTGAAGAGACAAAGGTTTGAAACTTAAGAAGTTCAAGGTCATCAAAAGCATTATAAGGAATCATGTTACACTTTCATTGCACTGTTTACACAGATTGCATAATTGCTAAAATAGCACATGAGGAATCTTTATACAGCCCAGCTTTACCATAAAAACCCTATCACTTTGACCACTCTTTTAATTGACCACTCTATTTTTTCCTCAAAAAGTAATTTTATTTTATCCTTACCAAGTCAACCATAAATGGAAATTAGAACTTTCTCTATCTCTATCTCTATCTCTATTGACTATTTTGAGCAATTTCTTTTAGATAACATACAGGGCACAATAAATGACGGTTCAGAATATGGCAAAGTTGGGATTCAGGAAAGTTTACATGTTTTAATCCTCCAAGATGGTAAGCATTTCACTATGAACTGTCAAAAAAAGTTGAACTTTCTGATAGTTCTACACTAAAATTATTTTGGCTTTGATGACTTCCTAGTTAATTTAATTATTTAAAATCATATTAATTATTTTTTTCTGGGTGAATTGATAGGATTTATACAGTACAAGAATTACATACAATGTAAGTCAAATTTTGACCAAAAATGACAAAAAAATTCCTTAAAAATACACATTTGCATATTTCATCACAATTTGAACAAATCTAAGTTGGGTTGTCCCTAGGGACCTGTATACCAAATAACAAAGCTGTCTGACCAGCGGTTATGAAGAAGAAGATTTTTTACCAAAAACGCCTTTTTTGGCATTAATTTGCCTATTTTCAACATTATCAAAAAATTAAAAAAAATAGTTTCTCAAAATCATATTTTTCATCTACACAACAAATATCAAATCAGTAAGTACTGCGGTTCTCAAGATATTTGAGTGGACGGACGCCTCACAAACGGACATACATACATACATACATACATACATACAGACTGACGCCGGACGGATACCCATCCCAATAGCTTCTATAGACTATAGTCTATAGTAGCTAAAACTAGTCTGTGAATTTGTTTACACATGGGAGACACAGTATTTTTCACTGAGGAGTTTCCATGTGTACAAATCATGATGAATTATGGGAAATCTTCAGTACTGTGTCTTCCTGGTATCAGTGTAAAGCTACAATCAGAAATTATTTCACAGGTAAACAAATATGATGATTCAACCAACATGTTTCACAACATTACTGGTGAAACTCTGTAACAAAGTAATATCTACATCAAAAAGAAACACTAGCTCCTTCTCCCTATAACATTAACATAAAGCTGCACTGGTACCATGGTGGCAACTTTTGATATGTGTGACAGTGTCAAATATTTTTATTCCATAACAGTAAAAGTATTTGTCCTACTGCTTCAATCATATCAGAGTGCAGTTTCAAACTTATCGACACGGTCAGTAAGTGTATGATATTCAATGTGATACTGAATTTTCATCCAGACTACAGTAGGATAAATTTTGTGAACAACAGCATTTCAATATTCTACAAAACGCATAAGTCCTTGTAATTTCAAATGTATTCATTTTTTAGAACTACAATGAGTTGTTATAATATTAAACAGATTATTCTTTACAAGTGCTCTTTTTATTTTTTTATGTAAACACAGCGAGTTTGCTGAAGAAAGCAAAGTCAGAATATAAAGATTACCTGTAACCGTACACATTTATGGCGGCTAAAAAATTTATTCGAAGGGCCAGTAGCTGTAACTTTTGAGGGATTTTCATTTTTTGTTGTTTTCGATGTCAACCAGAGTTTCTTGTTCTACTCCCAAAAAGCATTTTGAGATACACAGTATTCAGCTTGTCAACCAACCCCGTACATGTGTAAATTTCATTGTTATTGTTGATGAGTAAATTCTAGTCTGGACTAGAATTCAAACGTAAACAACAACAGTGCATTTTACATGTATAGATGTTGTGTTGACAAGCTTAATGTAGGTATTTCAACAGGCTTTGGGAGTAGAATAACAGCTTACACTTGACACCCAACAATTACTGATGAAAAACCATCAAACCTATAGAAACTAATTTGGAGAGAGACAATGGTATCTGCATTCATGTTCAGGTTAGAAGTCTGTCAAGTACAGAGCATTATCTCATTGTAACTTTTGATGTCTTTCCAGTACTGTTGTAAAACCAATTTTTTGATCTACTCAAAACGTTCATCAAAACCCTAATGTTTGACATGTCAAAACAGCCTACTTATGCAATATCCACGGTTACTGTTGACAACCGAATCTTGGTCTTGACCAGAATGTGTTTGTCAACTATAACAAGTTCTGCACCGTATTCAGAATGCTTCTTGTTGGCAAGGCTTATAGTAACATACTCCACAGAAAAAAATATAATCGCATATTGGTTTTACAGAACAAAAATAATTATAACTTTAAAAGTTAATGCCACTGTCCCTAATCCAAACCACTAAATAAGAATAAAATAACTACCCATAAAGAAGCATTTGAATAATATTATTGCCATGTAGGATTGAATATCTTACATGTACATGTCATCATATGCTTTGCAGGTATAAAGATCTCAAATTGGTAGGTTACCATTTCAAATTGTAATTATCAGATTATCAGGTCGAACTTTTGGCCTTTTGGGTAGATGGCAGCTGGACTGACATGTACGGACAAGTGATCACAAATGTTGTGAGATGTCTGATAGGTTAAGGTTCTCCGGTATTTATCTATCATCAGATAAGCATTCTCATTCATCGCAAGGCGCCTTTAATAACATGCTTTGTTTGGCATCTGTGGGTGAGTAGTTTTCTCCAAAAAATGATAAAATACAAACCGTGTTTAAGGTGTTACAAATTCAAAATTATTTCAGTGTTTGTTTTCTTACATGGCAGGATGGTCGGTTTAAGAAAATTTAAGGACGTCAAAGAAAGAATAATATTAAAGGTGCCTATAAACTTGTCATTTTCTAATAAGTCAGTCTTCTGACTTCTCATAGAAAATACATTCATGACCGTTCGTTGATACTTTAGTTGCATTTGGCCGATGATTTTTCCATGTTTCATATAAACTGTTAATGTCACCTTCATTCAGCATCAGAGTAGAAAATTTGAACACTTCCAAGGGAAATTCACTGACTGAGATCTTGCGAAATGATTCCACAAGCTGGGAATCCAAAGGCGATGTAAATGGACAGCCGGTGAAAATGAGCTCCCCAAGGTGTGCTTTGTGTTCGTGTAAACTGTCAACCAAACACTGAAGACCACTGTTGCCCAGCTTGCTGTTGGATGACACACAGAGCGACGACAGACACTTCTTGTTTGAGAAGCAGCCGGAGATTTCCTGGAGATCCCTATTGGTCAGACAGCAACCACTAAGGTTGAGGCTCTGCAATGCTGTATCGGCCCTCATCAGGTAAGCCTTCACATGCTGGCCGAGGTTCATACTGTTTGTTGACACGGTGTACGACAGGTCAAGCAATAACATGCTTGCCGGGAGACATTCAAATAACAATTTCACTCCGGTTGGTCCAAAATCATTGTATGACACTGCCAAGGTATGGAAATGCAAGGCACCCTGAAGTGCTTCACGCAGATTTCTTTGGTGAAGTCGGAAAAAGCTGGCTGTCAGTTGGCATGAAGTCAGTCTTAGGGTAGACAGTAATGGACAGTGTTTGATAATTGTAGCAAGATATAGTGTGCAGTCATCAGACAATGGATTGAAACTTAGATCTAACACTTCCAGTGCTTGCAGTGGTTTATTTCCCTCCCTTCTTTGCAGATCCGCTTCACCGTCACCACTTCCTGTGATCTGGTTATCCAAAGCTGATGACAGAGTCTTCAACCCCTGTTCTGTTATGGTGTTACAGGACAAATCCAAAACACTGAGAGAAGGCAATGTCATCACAGCCTGTGTAAGATGGTGGATAGCTGCATCTTTGATCTGGTTTCCGGACAGTACTAGTTGTTTTATGGAGTACTGTCTTTGCAGTGCTTTAAACAGGGGAATGACTTCTTCATCAGTGAGTGCAAGGTCTTGGAAGGCAAGCTGTTTGCTACTGTGACTTGTTGCAAGAATTTCCCTTATCTTTGGCTGTTCAGTGGTGTGAGCAGATTCACAAATTTTGCTGTACCTTTCTGGCAGGGGTTTCAAGTCCCAGGACTGTACATCACCGATAACCTCTTCATCGATAGATATAACATCCACGACAGTGTCTTCAGGTGAGAACAGTGCTCCTTCACTGGTCATCAAAACTAGGTTTGGACGCTGGCCACTCAGCGCGTAGTATCTCTGCGTTGACTGTTCAGTCAACCAACTGATGGTCTTATCCCGCGTTTGAATCGGAATCAGAAATGTTTTGTTTTGAACTCTGACGCGTACTCTCATTGGTGCATTACTAGAACCAATCACTGATTGGCTGGTAGCTGGAGGTCTCACTGCTGACAGTGTTGACTGAACAGATGTATCTCTGTCAGTTACTTCTTCAACGGCATCATCATCTGCACTTTCATCAGCAACATGTGATCTGAGTGCACTGTTGGTGTCATGACGGATCAATGTACTCGAAGTCATACTAGTCAGTTTAAGCTGCTTGGCTTTTTTCATTTTACTATTTCGCGACAGTGATGGTCTTGATGTGTTTTGGTTTCGATTTTGTGCAAATGTGTCCTGTCTACTGACTGGCTCTGCATCAGTTCGCTTTCTCTTGGATACTTTTTGTCTCATATCATGGACAAGCCAGTTGTCTCCGATATATTCCTCCTCTGGTATCATGGCAGCAGGTTCTCCTTTATCTGTCACGGGAGGACTTGTCTGATTTCGTTTTTGTAGTTGTGCTCTGCTTGATCGACTTCCTACATTCACAATCGCATCCCTGTAAGCTAGAGAGGCAGTTTCTGGCTGTGATAATTCCATTGCATTATCAAGTAATGGATTTCGATAAAACTCATCAGTGTCTTCAATTTCAATTGCAGAGTTTTCTGTATTTGCTTCAGTCTCATCAATATCCATTGAATCACTAATTTCAGGAGCTTTGACGAAATTATTTCTCGTCAATGCTGTACCTGATGTAGAGGGTGAGAACTTATGCCTGCTATCTCTTTGGCGTGCACTATCAAGCGGAAAATGGTCTCTGGTCAAGTTGTTTAAATCACTGTCATCTTCTTCATCTTCAATATCTAGTAAGGCTCTTCTCTTTGATATATCATTGTTACGTACATTAAGCAAAGGTCTTGCTTGATATTTGTCGGGCTGATGTTTTTGCCATCTTGGTTTTGTTGACATGACTGACGGCTCTGTGTCACTTTCTTCAATTTCATTGTCAAAGAGATTTCTGTCTGCACATTGGTTTACCATCGATTTAGATGGGCGAAGCGTAGATTTTACTTTTTTTGAAGTTGCTATTAACATTTTCTTCAACTTTTCTACATTGTTTAAAGTCTCATTGTCAAGATCTTCCTTGTAGGTCTCCTGCCACTTTAAAAGGGTATCCAACGGTGTGGTCCCTTCATCATCTTTTGCCAGGACATTGGCACCTTTGCTGACCAGTAATTCGGCTATATCAAAATTACCACAGTTGATAGAGTCATGCAGTGGTGTGACTCCCTGGCACCCATCACCACCCCTGTCATTGATAGCAGCTCCATGGTCCAGCAGGTACTCCACAATGTTATAGTAACCATTGTTTGAAGCCTCATGTATAGGCAACCAGCCACAGTAGTCACGGCAATTAACTGGATGGCCCTTCTCAACAAGCTGCTGCACAACTCTGAAGTTACCATCAATGGATGCCCTGTGCAGTGGAGTTTCTCCCTTCTCATTCCTCTTCGTCATCTTATTCCGTTGTCGCCTGTAATTTTCTTCATCGTCAGAATCATCTGTGTCGCAAAGGTCTGAATCTTCCAATTCAACAGTTTCACTGTCCTGAGTCTCAGTATCATCCATCTCGGCATCATCATCAGAATCAATGTCATATGTTTCCTTCAGTTTGGAAAGTCTCTCCAAAGTGTCCGCCCTGTTTTCATGTTCTTTGTATTTGTCTTGAACGACGGCCAGGGACTTCAGTGTTCTCATCTGCAGCATTGGGATGTTAGATCTGACAGCGCAATCTAATGCCTCTTTATAAGATTTGTAAACATTGGAATAATCAGCCTGATTGTCTTCCTGACTTTGAGCAATATTAAGCCATGTTTTGACATCTTCTTTGGGGTTGTCTTGTCTAAGTTCCAGTTCTTTCTTGTAGCACTCTATTGCTTTGTCATACAACCTCATGTCTTGGTAGGTGGCTGCGAGAGAGATGTAGATTGGTATCAACGTATCATAGTCTTTTCTCAATGTAACTGCCCATTTCAGTTGCCTTTGATAGTACCCAATTCCACGCTCAAATGCCATGACCTTACAGCAAAGGTCACCCAATGATTCACAAATTTGCATCTTTGTCTCACAGTCTGCATCCGGTGTTGATTCAAGTTCATGCAACAACTTGCATCCAGAAATAGCAGCTTTCAAGTTAATGACTATGTTCTTCCTTTCATCTGGTAGTCTAGATCCCAGCTTACATGCTTTTCTCAAGGCTCGTTTAGCGGCTACAAAATCACCCAATTTGAAGTAAACAGAGGCAGACAAAGCCACAGCTTCACTTTCCATGTGCTTTTCCTTCATTTCCCTGGCACATCTTACAGAAGCCTCCAGACGTCTCAGGGCCTTACTATTGTTGCCGCTCTTCAGGTAAATTCCACCCAGGGAAAAATGAGCCCTGTACAAGTCTTCAAACAGTTTGTGTTTCTCTGCTATGAAAACTGCCTGTTCTATGAACTTTACGCAGTTTCCGTGGTCTCGCTGGTTGTCATAAACCAGTCCCAAATTTAAGAAAAGCCTGGCCCTCATCTCTTGTAATTCTTTCGTCGTCACAGAATGTTTCAGCTTGTCACACACTGCAAGACTCTTTACGAAAGCGTGCTTTGCCTTTTGGAGTGCCATATCCCCCACTGCAGGGTCTGTAATGGTGTCTGCCTGACATAAATAGGTTCTTCCGATCGTAGCCAGTGCCCTTTGCTCCTCTAAGTGATTATCAATTGACTGGGCCAATTCTAAGTGTTCTTTTGATATTTCAAAGCTTTACCAAACATGTTCAGCTCACTATAACATTCTCCTATCTTACGATTTGCCACGCCTGCCCCAACGACATCATTCAGCGATTCTGATAAAAGAAGTTCTCTGCGGTGCTCCTTGATCGCTTCTTCATAATCACCGTTCTTTGCCAGCAATTCACCCAGGGTATTGCATATCTCCGCTTCTTCTTTCAAATTTCCTTTGGCCTGTGCCTTCAACTGCGCTTTCTGAAGGCGCTTAAACTCCTTCCTGTCGTAACTGTTCATGATGGAAGTATATTCGTGCTCACCAGAATGAAAACTTCGCCATCCACATTTCCCGCAAAAGTGATATTTACATATAGATTATCTGCGCATGTGCATCATTATAACAGAATTATATCGGCATGAGACCTGTCCAATTTCAATCGTACGAAGGGTCCAATTTTCCAAAATTCGAGCAGAAGTTACTGTCATTTTAAAAGTGAAAGTCGAGAAATGTCGGGGAAACGTGAAGAAATGAAGAAACCATAGAGATCAGGAGATAAGGGATCAGCTGATAAGGGTTACAGCCTATCTGACCCCAATGACGTCTTTTGTCATGTGATATCACCAGTACGCATGCCCACCACGACTTCTTCCCTGTAATGTGTGCTTATCAATGGCGACATGTGCGTGGCTTCACTGCCTTGAAATCTACGCCCTGTCTTGCCTCTAGTTTTCCTGCCAGCACCAGACAAGTAAGTCTTCCACATTGTCACCACGTTGTCTCTCCTTAGTACGACAAGTACCAGTGCATATCAAGCCATTTTGTGAAGATAAAAACTTTACAGTACACGTGGTAAAAACCGGCATCATATTTGCACAGACTTCATCAACTACATATTCACAGCCAGCATATTGTGATGTCTGGAGTTGTGATGTCCGTAGCAGTTATTTCGCAATGCTGATGAAACTTATGTGAGGTGTATTCGCAAGAGGTCTTGCAGATTTAGAAAACGGAGAACGTTGTGAAAACTTTTTGGTTCACATTATTTCTGCGATACATATCAGCTGCAACAGCGTACACGTCTGTTCTCCACTGTGCCGCGTGTGACCTTTCCTACTATTTCTCGATTTCTGCGAGAACGTGAACATAGTAACTATCGGTCCATATGGAAGGTTTTCAGTGATTCACAACGCATTGATATTACGAAGTGTGGCGAGCAGGTTGTGTGAAGATTTGGATAAGCTCGATAGTTTGCTGGTAAGTACCCACCAATCGTCCGTACGCGTGTGGTTGAGCGTCCGCACGTGCAGAAGGCGAACGCGATAGAAAAGGACGAACGTTGGACACTGACAACATGGCGACCGAGGTGGTAGCCCAACCACATCCCACTCCCATTGCCGAGACGGCTGAAAACTCCAGTGAGGAGTTCAGAACTGAACATATTGATCAAGTAAACCCAAATAGGACCAAAGGTGAAACTGACTCACCACAGCAGCAAAACTCTCCAAATGACGGAGACGACAAATCAAGCAAAAACGTTGGAACTCAGAAATTCGAAGAGGCACCCATACCAAAGACAAACCCGTGGACTAAAAACGGAAACTATAACGTTACAAAAACTAGCGAAGGTTTGTATTCATCAAGTATACTATGAAGATATGTGTATTACAGCTTAATTAACAATTTTGTGCAAAAGATGTAGTATTTTGTCATTATGAGTTATTTTGTAGCAGGTTGAATTACTGATAATAATCAAACGTTGGATAATTATTCAACTGTGTTCATTCACTACCTATCAGATTTAAAGTCAACATACACTGTCCACCTGAAACTTCCCACAGATAATAAGGAACAGTTGCAACACATTGAAAAGCAAGCTTTAAATATGCTAACTTTTTCCATGGACATTCAGACCTAATTTTGCCAATTGACCATATTGACAAGTGTACAGTGCAAGTCATTTAAACCTGGGCCATCTGGACATTAATATTCATGAGATTTACTGGATTGTTAATGCAGGGTTTCCTGAACCCTAAACATTAATATTAACTAGTCCACTTGTCTTGGATTCTGAAGACAGAAACAACAAATTAATATATCTTCTTGTTTCAAGATTATATCACATGAAGTTTGAAGGGAGTTAACAGGCAGTGTGTTATTCTTCATGCATACACTGGGCATGAATGAATGCCTGTTTTCTTCCAACATTACAATGCCTCTTTTTTAAGACTGCCCAGCTGTTCAAGATATTTCTATACCAGAATAAGTTTCCAACTCTGCGTTTCAAAATTTTTCGGGCTAGACTTAAAAATGATTGTGAAAACCTCTTAATAATTATAGTACTTGTAAACCTCCGCTCAAGCTTTATCGTTTTGTGAAACAAATTTTTACCAGGAAAATGTCAGAAGTCAATCTTTCCTGACTTAAAATATAGAAATATCATGGGTATTCTACCAGAGCGTCAGACCTGAAGAGGTTTATTGTCTGAATATGGACATATTTTCACAATGGAAATTATCCCACAAACTTTACAGAGTCAGTAGCTGTATACCTTTGATTTTTTTTCACTGTTGTTTTGTATATCAATCTTACGTTCTTGTTTTACTCCAAAAATCATCTTGAAATGCCAACTATTTAGCTTGGCAACACAACTTGTATAATACACCTCAAATGCACTGTTAGTTAATGTTTACATTTGAATTCTAGTCAGGGACCAGAATCCGATTGTCAACAATAATGATGCAGTCGAAACATGTACCAACTGAGTTGGCAAACCAAGTACTGTGTATCTTAACATACTTTTCGGAGTAGAAGAAGAAACTGTTGTTGACACACAAAACAAAATTTTGAAAAAAAATCATCAAAATTACAGCCACTGGTCCCCTTTAAACCTTATCTTGGTATGTTCATTTGTTACAGTCAATAGAAAGGAGTTATTAGCCTTGTTCACAATGGCAACCCAACTGAAATTTGGGCCGACACAAAATAATCCTCCTTTTGGGAACAGATTTGGTCCGTTTCCGTACTTACTGGTACCTGAATTTGGGCCGGCGTAAATTTGCCGTCCTTTGTGACCTCTGACCTGTCAAGGTTCAAGATGGCGGATTTGAATACTGGCGCGCTGTTTCTACTGTTCATGATTTTCCGGCGGGTTTTTACGCACAAGAAGGGCAATATGACTACCACTCGTCATTTTATTTCTCCTCCGTGCTCCAGTTAGTCCCATGAACTGCCATATTCTATGCGCCAATGCGTTACTCAAAATGAACATGTGAGGGCGTCAACTGGGACCAGGGCCGACGTAACATGTCCACACAGGCGATTTGCGTCAGCCCTGAACCCCCCTTCTCACCGGGACCAAACTGTGTGGGCCCAAGGCCGACGCAGCGTGTCCACATTGGTTATTTTACGTCGGCCCCGGCCAAGCACCGGTGCTACACCGACGCAAAGTGGCTAATAAAACTCACACTGGCTGATTTGTCTGGTTACAATGTATTTATTATACCTGGACATGTTCCTTAAACCATATTCAAAAGACAGCCATTTAAAGCCCCCTAAGTACATTCTGAAATGCAAAGATTTCAAAAGACTTGTTTATACTGGGACACAGAAGACAGCAAAATTACTGACTTGATATGACATTTTGACTCACAAGTTGTCTCTTCTGCAGCTTGAGTTTATACTCATTGTTGATGACAACCTGCAAAGGATTAAAAATAACAGTTACAGTAATGATATTTTATGCAAACAAACACCCCTTGCTCATTCTTTTCTTCCTCTGATATTAGGAGTTGGTGTCAAATTGTTTGTTTTAACAGTTATCTTTGACTAGCAAAGGATTAAATTACCCTTCTGTGCATTTCCAGTGAAGTGAATCTGTTGGATTTTTTTTTTCAAAAATGTGAGTGAATTAATAATTCTGCAGGGATCTTCATATGTCTCACATGTGTGCAAATTCATTTCAGGGCTGATTTGTATGAACAGGCAACAATTTTCAACCTTGAATATTTATTTTCCCACATCTTCCTACATTATGAGTGTTGTGTGCCACTTTTGCTGATTGAAGTAGGCAACATTCTACTTATCTCACAAAGTTTTACAATGACCGACAACTTGACTCTTTTTGGTGTACAAGAAACACACTGTGGTCATCACACCTGTCTTAAAACATTCATCAGTATTTCATGGTATATCATATGGCAATAATCACAAGTATTAAAACAAATTGATCATCAGATTTAGAAATTGCAGCAACTCTCTCGTAAAGAAACCAATCTTTGTATACATAGAGATCTTCCATTGTGTGGATATCATATACATTAGATTTCATAAAGGGCTCATAAACCCATGAAACATGTCAATCATAAAAATTAGTTTGTGTAAGTAAAGCATCAACTGTAGAACGTCAGAAAATGAAAAGTTCTGAATTGGCCATTTCTCAGCTGCACCGCCCTCCATATAGTAATTGAGTTACATGTCTAGTGTATGTTATATGGAAAGTTGAACCATAACTAATTTTTTTCATTTTCTTTTTAACTAACCGTCATCGGACCAAGTTCATATTTCATCACCACTTCAAGTTGGTTAAAACTAGTAAAGCACAACATGTCTTGTATGGTGAATATTGAACCCCTGAAGGCCTATTAAAACAGAGATCCTATAAACATGGTTTTTATGGGCTAAAAACTACTATAACAGACCAAGACACGTGGTTGAAAATACATATGGTTTTGGCTCAACAAGGCTTTTCACCAACTTTACAGAGAGGGATTTGATACTCTCTGGCAGGAAAAGTGGTTAAACCTCAAAGGTAAAACCTAAACGTTTACCCTATTGAATTGAACGGAAATGATTTAATACTTTCGTTGGATTTGGATGTCCTATTATTTCAGTATCTGAAGGAAGTACTGTCAGTCTCTCAGTCACACAAAAATGCCAGTCCCCCACCCGACTAGAAATTAGAATCACTCTTGTGAAGTCCTACAGGTCAGTGTAAGCAAAGGGACTGTTAAATAAAGTTCAGTGCTCTGCAATATGTCCAGCTGCAGACACCTGTTCTGTGATGAGAATGTTGGCCATATTACGCTTGTCATAATACAAGATGCTATGCTAATTGTGGTTGTAATATTGGTCTGTTCACAAAACTCATTGGAACAAAATTTTTGTAAATTTTTTGCTGCTGGTGTTGGCATGTTTACCCAAGAATACGGTTCTCTTTTTTAAAACTCCTTCAAACTGACATATTGATATTGCTCTTCTGATGGTAAACCTGTGTGTGATCATGAATTGTACAATATAGCAGGACCCAACAACTACGGTAATAACTACGGTAATGGTTCGACTGTGGTCAGGTCAGAATTATTTTCTTGGGAATATGACATGTGCAAGTTGTATTTTTTTTGCAGTGCATTCATGATAAAGAGACCAACATTTTTGCAGTGTACCATTGGGCCAGGATGTCAGTGTAACTGGCTGATGATGATAATTCCACAAATGTTACATCAGCCTTAGTGGATATGAATAGGATTACAAAGACAGTTAGGCTATCCAGCAAATCAAAGTGAAGCCATAGACATCACTTCTGTCTATGGTTAAGGTTATGCCAAACTAAAACATGTTACCAATAAAATGGCTTCAGTGTTGACTCATAGATCATATGTGAAATTCATTATTTTGGTACCCCAAAGAAATTGGCAAGTTCACCAGGTTGTAATTTGGCTCTAGTCAGCCCCTAGGAAGTCGAAGCAAGTTTTATTGAGCAGTACAAATTACACATACCTTCACAAGCATATTGTCCTAAACATGCAATACAAAGTCCTGTAATGCCAAAACACACATCCAGAGTATTTTAAGATAAAGATGCATGTTTTAGGCAGGAAGACAAATCACTCTTAAGTCCACAAGCCAGGAGCCCAACGTCAAGACTTGGCTTCCACTTTTCCCACTAGTCAACATATTAATTACTGGCACAATAGTACTCCACTTGTCCGTTGGGCAAATACCAGGAGAAGCAAAAAACTACTGGCCTGGTCATCAAAACTACCAGCCTACATGTATGTTGGGCGTGTGAAATTGCTCTGCTATTGTTTAGGGCATTGGTGTTCAAAGCAAATGTGTTGCCTCTTGTCTTGTATAAACCAAGAGGGTACATATTTTGTAATTGTTTTCATGGCTGGTTATGCATTGAAAGCAGCTATTTTACTTTGCCAAAATTTCAGAAATCTACCTAAATTGAATGGCAGTCTTAAATACCTTTCATTATAGTTGTAAGTGCATAATGGCAAACATGAGGGATATAAACTTGCTTCAAGCAGGTGACATATAAGAAGCAGCAGTAGCAATGAAAAAATATTGCTGTATTTAAGCAGTAATCGGTGACTTCAGAAACATTTTACCGATTGTTCGATATTGTTCTGAATTTTCATGTACATGCCATATAAAGCGCTGGTAATATTACCTGTGTTATTGGAAACTTTGTCAATGTGGGTTTCCCTCCGGGATGAATTTTTTTATTTTCACTTTTGAAAATACAATTGGATGATTCTGTTTATGTAATGCATGAAAGTATCAAGATTATCCCGGACAACTCCTCTGTGTACAAAACCAAAATACTCTCGTTCCTTTGCCATCTGATCATACACAAATATTTGTTAAAGATATCATTAATATAGGCAAACCTATGAAAAGTAGGAATGAGTAAATGGACAAATATTCAATAAAATATTTGGTTTAGAGAGGCATAGAATCAAATTGTACCATAGTTGGTTAGGAGAGTGCTAATTTGTTCTTCACAACATGCCAAATTGACCCCTCAACAAGGACATCCCTGCATGGATGATATAAAGTGTTTATCAGTGACTCTAAGGCCCAGAGTTTATTGCTTACAGTGTTGACAGAGAGAGAGAGCAAAGTGTAACATTGGTTGTGCTGCGTCATGATGGTTATTGCAGATGCCTTTAGGTATATTTGAAGTTGCCAGCTGACGCTGTTGAAGTCTTTGCAGAAGATTGTCAGGACCGACTTACTCTGTACACACATGCAGTGCATCTGATTTAAGCCGATCACAAAGTCATGGCAATGATATTGTTTTGGTAGCATTATTGGATGTAATCAAACTTCCACCTATGCCTACCAATACCAAGACCAGGCTGGAGTTTTCGCTAGAAAATGCTGCCTGTGATATGTGGCGAAATTCATGATAAGTACAACAAGATGTAGGCAATAGGTGCAGTGTTCTCTACAGCTTAGAAAAACAGAGGGAGGGCAAATTTACATCACAATGCATAATTTGCATATTCTCTTGTTGTGAAAATATATTCTTTTGTGCAGTTATTAACATATGAATAGATTGCTCCAAAAACAGAGGGGTGGCCCTTTGTGGAGAACCCTGGATGTGTTCAAAGTACAAGTGAGCTCCACTGTGAATAAAACGCAAAACTCAACTTTGTCAACAGCTTTAATAGCCGCCTTTCGACCCATTTTCTAAAGAACACATAAAAACTGTACATACCTTCAGCTGTGAACAGCATTTTTATCACTTTCTACATGATAACATGTACATGACTGTTACAGTACCAATGGATACTTGATCAAATTTTTGCATGACATATTTGATAATTCAACAAGCTTATTTGTGAGCATAATTTATGAAACTAAATTTCCAGAATGTCAGGCTTTTTTGTATTTTAATATGTTCACAGCAAGCATCAGTCTGTTGACACAGTTTAATCCCATGTCTCCCAAGTGGTATTTATTTTTATGGTTTGTCTAAGGAGCCTTGTAGAAAGAGACATTGTTCTTCCTATAAATTCATAGTCTATAGTAAGAGGGCAAGGTTTTGCTTCTGCTATCAAAGAACTGCACCTGAAATAAAATTCAAAAATGGGAGGTGTTATTCGCAACATAAGTGCCTGTTGTTACCTAAGGTTAAGTCAAGAAGAGCATTTGTACTTAGATGTAGGCTGCATTCATACATTAGGAGCTCTGCCAACACAGATAAGCCAGGCCAAGTGAGCTGACAACATGGACAACAAGAAATGTTCCTCACTACCTCGACATGTACATCACGCACAGAAATGCGGTGAGTACCGTGACCCCAGCAAGCCGTTATGCAATAATGCAAATATGCAGTTGTACATCAAAAGCCATTATCTCCTTTCCCTACATTACAGGCAACAAACATGTTAACCACCTTGTCAGGTTATATGTGAAATGTTTGGTATTAAGGTCAGTCCTCTGGTTGTCACTCTGTTTTCAAAAAGTTTCAGCTCACATTTCTTTCCTGAGCATTCCTAGTTTGGCAGGAGAGGTCAAGGCAGCCTTGAACTTGATCAGATGTGACAAGCGGCTGTCTGTCAAGAGGTATTCTTTTGACTGTAGTTGTATTAGTGCCTTTTTAGTTAGGGAATATTATTTAGGCAATAATGTACCCCCTCCCAGCCCATAATGGACAGAGCAAACTTTACACAACCTTATGTACAAGGCAAAGCCGAGTACATTGAGGAGTGCAAGCTTTGCGAGAGTCTAATCACGGACCGTGGTCTAATGTGAATCAGGAAGGGGTGCACTGTATGGCTATTATTTTACAGTTTTTGCAGTGCTTGTGAATTTGTAGATGTAGAAAACATCTGGGGCATAATCAGATAAATTATCAGAATTATCTTGGGTATGATGTCACAAAAGTCACTGGTATTGACATTGCTATAATAGAATGTATAATTTTTAACAAAGTCATGAGGGAAGTTCTTCAGGGAAGTTGAAAATGGTTATACTGGAGGACAACAATGACGCTACCTAGTTCATATTGAAGTAAACGCACTGCACATGCTGCATGACTGCAACATTGAACGGTAGCTTGATTTAACCACCAATGAGCTATAGATAACCTGGTGAGACAAGCCAATAAGACTTTCTTGTTTTGCCATGCTTGTACAGTTTTGTTTTTGCTGGTGATGTCTGGTCAGCTAATTTCAAAGCAAGATTGCTGCGTTATTTAGGGTATTATACAATTTCACTTTTTTCCTCACCTCTTTCCATAAAAAAGTACCAGATTTGTAACTATTTTGTGGTTTCAAGATGAGCTGATGTCTAACAAAAATAAATTGGTCACAACTTCAGATTTATTTTTGTTGAGATAATTATTGAGTTCTTCATCAGCTGTAGGTTGAAGACCCAGAGTCATTTGCTATGGACGTTTTTATGCAAAATTTTGTTAGGTTGGTCGTTAATTATACATTTCAGCATACATGTGTTGTTCAGTGCTAAAACAGTGTATGCATACAGATGGGAACAGATGAAGAAAACAACTTAATTTTGCATAGCCATCTATAATTTATGCTAATGAGCTTTATGTCAATAAGCCTATGGCTGCTTTAATGAACTGTATATATGTTACACTTGTCCTATCATGCTTTGATGTATACTTGCCTTCCCAGCTGATTTTAGAGAGTAGTTCCTCTCCATCTTCCAAAGAGAGTGGCGTTGTCCCCTTAAAATTATCATTTATGATGCATATTTTTAACTTGCACACTGTAACCGAACACCAGCTGTATTGACTATCAGGCCTATTCATTTAACGCCTAAATGTAACGATTTCCTGTATTGGTGAAAACGCTAGAGTAATTGTACATAATCAGATAATCAAGAAGGTAGACAGTGAAGAAACCTGAAAATGTGTGGGAATTCACTCACTGAATATGAGTAATACCTCTATTTCAGTTACAGTATTACAACTTCAACTTCGAATGTGTACGGTAACAGTGGAAAAAAAATGATCATTTTTAGCTTTCCATGATAATTTGTATGGGTTGTAAATTTTTTTACTAATAATTACATTTAACATTACTCATTATGCAATTAATTTAACATACGAGTTTACGAGTTTTAAATTGGTATTTTACTGGTAAGATCTAAGTGCATCAGGTGACATAAAGCCTAGCATTAAAATGTTTATGCGACATATGTTTGCCTTGCCATATGGTATCTATTTGCTCTTAGTATATCTGTTATTTTTACTTGCCTGTTGGCAATAGTGGAGATGGACCTTTCTGTGCATCTGTTCTTGTTCTGGTATTTTTTTCCTCTTGTTAAAAGAAAAAAATACGATTTAATCCTTATCATCTTGGATGTTGTTCTTTTCAGAGCACACCATGGCAACAGTGATACGAGCAAGTGAGAAGAAAACTGTAAAGGTGGGTGTTCCTGTGTACTATCCCTTTCAAAGTTTAATATCGTCTGCATTTTTGAGTAGAGTGCAATCTTGTGAATTATACTGTAATCCCAGTATGCAATTTATTTGAAAACCACATTCAAACTTCACAGACAGAGAAAAGAAAATTGCTTCTGCTCTGTCTTTGGAAAAAAGTCTTTTATATGATCATTGGGACAATTGCGGTAACATTTGTTAATATTTTAGTCATTTTTGCCCTGGAAAAATATCCAGGTATTCTTTTCCATAAAGTGTGTTAACATACAAAGTATTAGCCTTACAAACACAGTGTAGTACATGCAATACATAATTTTTCTGTTGACAAATTAATTCTATTCTGGATTCAAATGCGTTTGTCAACAGTAAAATGACAAATTTCACACATGCAAACGGTGCGGAGTAGTTGAGTACAGAGCGTTTCAATGGGATTCTAGGAATAGAACTAGAAACTCATCACAAAGGCAGTTACTAACAAAAATGCTGAAAATTGCATCCAAAATTACAGCTAATGGTGGCTTATACCATACTATAGGATGATATGGTAAAAATTCAAATTGCAGAGCAACAGTTGCCAAAGGGAATTTGTAGTATAAACGATTAAATTATAATAATAATAATAAAGCACATGGCGAACAGAATTGTAGTCTCCATTCTTAGACCATATAACATTATAGAACACAAATATACAGCAAATGTACAAAATGATTCGGATACCACGTCTAGTCCCCCTGGCAGTCAGACTTTGTACACAAGAAATTCCCTTTTTTCCCCGTATTGATGATTTTGAAGGCTGTCAGAATAAACTGTTATTTTAAAAATCACAACTGTTAACACACATGTACGTCAAAGCTCTAGAACTACGTACAATTTCCCAAAACAGTCGTGTGTACCAAATTTTTTGAAGATCAATCGTTGAGTAATGATACAATGTGTTGCAATAGATGCTATATTGAATAAATTACAAGTTATAAGGTATATGAACAACCCCAAAGTATGAGGAACACTTCATCAAAGCTACAAATTTCATGAGAGAGATGTTTTGAATATTGCCATAGCAGAAGTGCAGGATGAATTCCATAAGGTACAGGCAAACACGCGACAAGATGCTTATGGTTTTGTTTGAACTTTGTTGACAAGTTGGTTTGCCTGAGCAGGGTCAAATGAAGATTAGTAGATACACCATTGGTTGTGAACTAAAATGATTTTTTGAGGGGCTCTAAATAATAAGTGATGGTATGGGTGGACTCCCTAGGTTACTAACAATTCAAACAAAATTTCTTGGTGTCCACTAATCTTGTGTCTTGCCCTTGAGGATTTACTTCAAAATAGTTCAGTCACTGAACAATCATTGAAAAATGAAACTACTAGTTTGGGGGGGGGGGCCTTAATTTTCGTTAATAATGATATATGAGTGTAACTAAAGCAGCCATATATCATGAAATTTGTGGCATTGTGGTCCATAGTGTCCAAAGCATTGATACAACAACTCTGGAAGGGTCATTAAGTGATGTGAAAAAATAGGACAGTTACAAGTTAAGTGGTGTATTTTATATTCTGTCAAATATCAGAGAATTTATTTTAAAGTCTGTGCACTTTCTCTACATGCCAATGTTAGCTGTGAATTTTCAGGATATGTTATATTAAGTGCTTTTAAGAATAATTGTCATGTGCAAGCACACTAAATGCCAATATATTGCAGTGGTAATCCGGTCAGAAACCAAATTTAAATAAATGAAGGGGAGGAGTGTGAAATCTTGAATGTTAATGTTATAACAATTGTACAATTTGACCATCTTGAACTTACGATTCTTTGTCTCAAAACCAAACTCGCCTGCTAAAGATACAAATTACGTTATTGTATACAATACCACCTATGACTTTTCCTCAAGAATTCTTTTAATTTCATGAATAAATACATCTACCATTTAAAATTTATCTTCTAAATGCCATGTTCTGAACTGCTTATTCATTGAATGTCATAAATGTATTTTGTATAAAATTGTAGATCTTTGAGTATTCAGGTAAGTAACACACGTGTGAGTTCAGTCCACAGAGATCCCTAAACCATAGCTATCAATGTAAGGTAAAATGCACCTTGGGAACAGATCTTTGGACTCTCAAAATTTTACAGTACATTTTTGGTCCACAACTATTGGGGGCTCATTTTGAATCTCATAGAGTGACTTAAGTTTTCACTGGTGTATTTTTTGTGAAAATCACAAATTTACAATTTTGCAAATTTACAATCCATAATTTTTCCCATAGAGTTAAGGCTGTAATGACATTTTTCTATTTCAAATTTTGGACAGTGACATCCCCCGATTTTTATTGTTGATTTCAAAAGGGAATAATTTAAAGTTTCCATCCAGAAAGTTTGAGCAAAAATTGAAATCTTTGAATTTCAAGGAGGGTACCACATTAATTAAATTTGTCTGAAAAAAGGTGCTGGTGAACTTTAGAAATCAGTTACTGACCTTATATTTTAGTATTATTTTTGATGTAGATGATTGTCACCAAGGATACCATAACCTTGAACTGGAGTAGCATTTTGTGTATACTTTTCAGTAGGTTGTGGAGATCGCACTGTTCAATTGTGATATTAATATTAGATAGCTGTTGGCTCTTAGTTTTTGAGTGCAATAAAATATTACCAAGTCAGAATAAACATGTGGAAAGTAAATAATGGAAATGAAAAATTAATATAGCCAAATGTTTATTTCCCAAGATCCCAGTGTACCCGTATCTCATCCCTTTTTCTCTGTACTATTCAAAAGTACATTGCTGGTAGAATATGTATAGGCAGTCGCATATTATGTATGTTATACTGACAATAACTTACCATGTACATTTATTGAGGTGTGAATCTGTTGTCTCTTCCGTATGACCTGACCAGTACAAAGGGGGCAAAAAGGTGTTGAAAGGGGTGTGTTTATAATACATCAGTCATGGTACCCTCATGCATGAGATGTATCTATTATAGCGATGCATAGTCCTATTCCTAGCCTCTTGTACCACATGGCCCACCACCCATACGCTGTAGCACAGGTCCAGTAGTAAAAAAGTATGTACTGGTATGTATTGTTTCAGATGTCAAAGTAAGATTATGCATAACCTTTAAAGTCAGTAAATTTTGATTTATAATCCTTCCCTTTTCTTTGTTTGTCACAATGAACAATGTGTAAAATACGCATACTGCAGTTTTCTCAAGTGTGAATAGACTTTGAACTGCTGATACGCATACTAAGCAGTTGCAGTGAACACATTTCAGTGTGCCTTCCTGCAAACCACAGTGATATTACGTTGACTCCAGAAACTGTTGACTCCACAAAATATTGCACTTGACACGTACTCTCGGAAATTTCAAGTCCCTCTTATTTCATTTGCTAAAGGGCAGGTTTCCATGGAAATATCATGTTGTTGAACTTGTATTTATGAATCCTACAAGCATCACGACATGACTTGCTGATCTTACAATGTTTCCATAGCTTGGAAAATGTAGTCACTCTCTGTCATTCATATTTTAAGAGCTGAATACAAAACTTGTTTTATATTATTTGTTTTAGTAAGATAGTTCATTTCTTGAAAGTGAAAGACCGTAACTTTTGTTCAAACTTCCTCAAGCAAACTTTAAACCATTCCATTCCAAAATCAAGAGTAAAAATCAGAGTGTAGATCAGTGTGCAGATTTTGGTACCAGAGAAATTATCCAATATTTACCAATGTTTTAAATTAAAAGGACTGCCATCCCTATGTTAACTCTATGGGGGAAAAATAGAATTTTGTAGTTTCACAAATAAAATTAAACTGATGGAAACTTTGTTTATTCTTTGAGCTTCAAAGTAATCTCCCACAAGTGGTAGACTAAAAGAATATTGTAAAATTTTGGGAGTCCAAATATCTATCTCGGCCGGGCAGCACATTCTGCACTAATGCAAGTTTTGGAACTTGTGGACTTACACATGCAGTTTCATCACAAACCTTTAATCAATTTGTAATAAAATGCAACATCTTGATACATGACTTACCTTTGTCCCTTCACTACCAGATTGGTACACGCCACACCCATCATTGCCAGTGGGATGGAATAGGAGAATTGGTGTTTAGGGTTATGGTGTAAATGGGTGTTAAAAACCTGTCATATTATGTGATCCATAGAAATTCATTTGTAACACCAATTTCACTTCCCCACTCACTTTGTTGGTTAACTCTCTTAAAATAATGATCTCATGAAATGTTTGTACAGGCACAGAAGCTATTGTACGCTGGATGATTTCAATGATATTTCAATGACAGGCCTTAATCTTGTGTTTCCCCATGCTGTTTAATAATGAATTGAATTTAACTCCAGGAAAGATGGCTGCTTGATCAACATTGTTCCGAATTCACCACAATTGTAGCAGTGCCACCCTGACTATTTAGGTTGTGAGAAAATATAGAAATTATTGGCAAGCCTCCGACCATTCTCTTCTATTGCAGACACAAATCTGGGTCTTATTTGTTGTCTTGTGATATTGAATACAGGCTTCACTCAGAACCCAGTCACATGTTGATCACCTCATGTTTTTCAAGTTTTTACAGTAACAAGTGTCCTTTCTATTTAACGTTCTTGGAAATGGGTACCACCTTGTACCATGCAACCTGACACACCTTACACTGCATAGGAGGTATGAACAAGAAAAACAGCTGTCATTAAAAAAGGAAGGCTTGTCATGTAGTGTATTATTCTTATTGTAACATGTCGTTTCAACAAGATAAATGTCACGCCCACATGTGTAAATATGTTCAGTTTTCAATGTTTGTGATCTCTGTTTCTGCCTCCAAGCACTTGATTTTGCTACTATGCAGCCCAGCACCAATACATAATAGTATGATGTCACAGTGTATTGTTTATGCATACATTGATTCACAATCACATGAGACCCATATACACAGCACACCAATTTTTGTGCAAAGAGTAACTATATCTACATGTAAATATAAGATATGTGTAAAAAGCGTTTTTGTCCATAGAGATGACTGTAGCCAACTTTGGAAAGTCAAAATTGAAAATGTCAATTGTGAACCGAACATTAAGATCATGTCTACTACAGCTCTTACTCAGCAATTATTGATCACAGCCTACTGGTTATGATACAGGAAATAAAAAAATATTTGACATCAGGCCATCAAGGATAATTTTAAATTTTGCAACAAGGGTTATGCCTAGACTAGACATTTTGGTTTAGCAAGAGAACCCCATGCACGGTAATATTCCAATCATGATGTAAGGTCTCCAACAAAGAAGTGTTTCATATTGGATATTAAAGACACATGAACTTTAATAGTGGACCTCTACAGAAGGAGTTGCCTCTAGGCACTGTGTAGAACAGTGTGTATAGGTTTTTCAAACTGTGCCTGTTATGCTAGATATCAGATTATGTCAGAAAAGAAGAAATATTGCTGTTTTCTCAAAACTTGTTTATGAAGTTCTTATAGCTCAGCTGATGCATTATGTTGGACATTGTGACCTTTGCTAATCAGTGGCCGTGACCTTTGGCTAATCAGTGGCCGTGACCAGGTCTCAGTTGAATAACGCAGACAGTGTCTGCTGATTTCCATTCTACTCATGAATACTGAGTGCCTGGTCACGTCTTAATCTAATGGGTACTATTTTCTTGCAAGTAACCCATGCTAGTTATGCACTCCATCTAGCATTATCCTTTTACACCGTTTAGACCATTCAGAATTTCATTCTTTGTTCGGTGTATTGCATTTGTCTGATGTACAACATTATCGGCAAAGCTAAATGTACTGTTAGTATGGTGTGACACCATTTCAGGGTCTTGTGTGGTGTTCTTTGAATGACAGAGCTTGGGGTCAGATTCCTAACATTATTCCTGCTCATTCTTTCACTTGAAATGTGCCTTTAAATGTAATGAGTTACTCCATTAACCCCAAGTAGTAGTACGAGAGAATTTAATGTCCTGTGTTTCTGTTTGTATGTGCTCATCAATGGCATATGTACATGAGCACTGCAGTTATATAGTATACACAAAGTTTTTCCAATCCAGCCCCTTTATCCATGGTTCTGGCATGCTCTATCCAAGTTTGGTATTCCTCTGTATTCCATGGAATGGACACGTATGTGGGTGAAAGATAGACTGATTGGGTTTCCAGCGTCTGAACCTAAGTACCGTCAGCAGTGTGGGCAGACTTTTCGAGCCATGCAACTTTGGAAAGCATGTTTCACAGGTGTATTCTCCAAGGTTATGTACACCTGCTCGGCAACCAAGTCCTCTAGGGAAAATACATGAGCAGCAACCACAAACAGGTGTCTGCTGAGGCTTTAATGCATGTCCCTAATCATGTACTCCCATTGAAATTGATGCTCTGAGTCTGACATTAGTCAATTCATTACCAATTATCAGTACAATCCTGTAGTTTTCTTTGGCATGTTCAGAGCTCTGTACTTGGAGATGGGGATATAAGGGGTAAATTGGTGATGAATTTTAAATATGAGAGGTTACATGATTGTTAAATTCCTAATCAAAAGACCAGAAGGGCTTAAATCACAAATATTTACATGATGACAATTGTAACACTCGTGTCATCAAATTGCAAAGATTGACCAATGTGTTTCTTAGGAGAAGGATGTATACATGCATTTACTAATATGCAATTCTCCGGCAACTGCCTGTTAATAATTTGGGAAAGAGATCACAGAATAGGTAGAATGAAATGGACATGATGATCCTACAATCCGTGTTTCAGTTGAACATCTGTGATTACAACTTGTAGCCTGATCCATTTTCATTCCGTAAGCCAGTCAAACATTTTACTCGTAAAATTAAATCCAGGCTGTTAGCATTCAAATGAAAGTAACCTTATCTTTCTTTTTCCTCCTGGTCTGTCTTCTCAACAGGTTGCAGATTTTAGTGATGTCACCAACTGGCCAACTCCAAGTGAACTCCAAAAGGAAATCAAAGAGAAAGAGGTTTGTGTCTATTGCATATTATCATCTTCCATTACCACAAGATCAAAGCTGAACTGGGCATCAGAGGGGTGTTTTCAATAGGCCAAACCGGGAATTCGAATCGACCACGGTACAAACAAAGCCATGTGTGCAAACGTGCATAGACGTACGTGTATTTCCATACACGTTAGTACACATGTGGGCTTGTTTGTACCGGCATCACGTGATTATTTGGGCATACTGAATGTGTAGAAGGCATCGCGTCCTTTTTATTCCTGAGTAGAACCATTTGTCTATTACTTTATGCAAATGGTCAATCTGAACAAGAAGTATAATCAATTTAGAGTAACAGATATTGTCTCTTTGCATTATGTAGGCTCCCTTGTCGCCAAAACCAGTTAAGGAAGAGAACAAGTCCCCAAAAGTCAGGAAAGAATTAGAAGACGCTGGAAAAGAAAACAAGGACACTACTCTGGAGACTAGCAATAAAGAAGATAGCAGTTCTCTGAAAAACAAGAAAAAAGGTGAGAAATTCTGCCAGTGTTGTTCAAATCCATGTCAAGTTCCTTCATAGGCTTGTTGATTTGTTGTCAAATCCATTTTTGTTTCATGATTTGGTTGACTGCAAGCTGCAAATTGTCTCTCCTTAAAAATGATACTGCTAAAAGGTGTGTATGTAGATGACAGATGTTATAAAGACTTCATTGATAATGCACAAAAAATCAATCCTTACAAACTCCTCTAATATACACAAATATACATAATAATAATACTGACAAATCCATTGACACAGTCGTTGAATGGTAAGTGACATTTTGTAACAACAGATTGTGTCATTCAGTTAGAGGTGTACAATAAAACATGAATGGCGTGAATTGTCCTTCAAAAAATTTGATTCTCGTCCTAATTTGACTCTAAAAATGCAAGATCTTTCAGATCTCAATTGTTATACATAGAGCATTCAAACTTGTGGTGTTAGAAGATTTGCTTGTTAAAAGATTAAAAGAAGATGAAAAAAAATTATATTTCGTAGTTGTATTACATTGTGTATATCAAACAAGGCATGTCTTTATGCTGTGTGGTAAAAAAGGCTAATGTTCTGAGCTTGCAATTACAATTTATCAGTTTATGTAACCTGAGATGACAGTATGTCAAAATGTTGCAAACAAAGAGGCAGAATTTCAGATAGACTGAAAGATTCAGTCGTATGCAGGTGCTCCGGTGCACTGCAACCTACGACCTTTTACTACGACTGAAGGCACACTGTAGTTGGCCGCGGCAAACTCGAAAGAAAAAGTACCGCCCACAACTGACATTACAGACTTCTCAAACATGTAAATCATGGTAGTGTAATTTGAATATTCATCACATGGGCTATTTACGTACATAATGACCATAATGACATAATGAGTAATGAGTGAGCGATGTTGGCTGTCTTGTTACCCTACATACTGTCAATTAACTCATTCCTGTAATATGATTGGTTCCAACAAAATTTTGTTGGAGAACAGGATTTCAACAGTGTGCCTTTAGTCGTAGTAAAGGGTCGTAGGTCGCAGTATGCCGGAGCGCCTGCACACGACTGAATCTTTCAGTCTAAATTTCAGAAAACTGATCTAAAATTTGTACCTGTTGGTTTTGGCTAGTTAAAGCACCATCCCTGCCTGTGTAATGGTCTTTTCCAAGTGACAAAATTTGTACTTTATCACATTTTATACAAATAATGCATAATAACAAAATGAATGATTCCAAGGTGATACCTTATTGTCCTTCGGGAAACCTTTACAAAGTAAAAGTTTCTTTGGGAAACCTTTACAAAGTAAAGGCAATTAATTCTTCACAATACTTATTTACGTGGATAATGGGTACCAGCCATGTATTTTGTACTGTCTTTGATGTTGACGGGAAATCACACAGCAATAACTATGTAGCCCAAGAGTGATACAGGCCTCGGAGATGTGGCAAAAAAAAGGGACATAAAATCGGGAACAAAGTACCAATGTCCCAGTCTAGCAATCAGCCAATGGAAAGCTGTGTCATATTGTCAAAGTCTTTCCTGGCAGCCCTGTATGTGTGCATTCACACACTTAAAGGTAATGAGAAATTAAACACATCAGAGTGAAGGCTATACACAATACAGTTTCCTGTATTCGTATCTTTTATTTGGTTTTCTTGACACAGATTGTCAATCATATCTCACGATGAACACTTTACCATGAAAAAAGTTTCATAGACAGAGGAAAATAATTTCAAAATCATTTTGTAGTTTTAGCCCAGTGCCTGTCACCATTTCAATTGAAGAAGTAACTAGCCACTGTGCATGTATTTTCATTCCTTTGGCTTATGAATTGTGTCAAAGACCTAAACCTATGATCAGACATTAATTCATTTGTGTGAAACTTGCTATCTATCAATCAGAATACAAATAACATGCCTCATTATCGCCACAGACATGTTATGTTATTTCCACCCCTGATGGATGAATTTCATATCATCAAATTGATTAATTCGATATTTGCTAGACAGCATGCTCTACAGAAAGTCTGGTACAAAGGGAATAAAAATAATAGTGGTTCTGTTTGACGATTTGCTTCTCTGTACTGTAATAGCTCATGATTCCCTAACCCAAGCATCAGTATATCCTGTCTGTCAACTGTGGCAAATGATGAATAGATTCTGTATAATGTAAGTGAGCGATGGAAAATGTTTCCTTAGATACCAGTTTCACATATTCTTATCCTAAGATAAAGTTGTTGTGATAATGCAAGACAATAAAATCTGGCCAGTTGTGTAATTTGAAAAATGATCCATTAAACTGAATTTTATAAGTTACAAATGCAGCAAGGATATGCGATATTTCATAGCGGAAAATCAGAATATTTCTCCTGGAAGTAATCATGGAAAGCTGGTTGCTTATTTGAGCCAAATACATATGCCACTTTTTATCATTAATGATGTCTTTAATTTGATCCCTTTCAAGACCTTTGTAGTTGTTGTCCATTTGAATCAGTGGTGGCAGTAATGTGAAATTTTTGTCACAGTGGCATGCATACAGAATGTAGAATGTTAAAGTGTGAACACAAACAGGAGCAAGCCAACCAAGCTACTGTGAAAGACTTCTTTCCAAAGTCCCCCATATTTGACAATTGAGATTCCTATTTTGTGAATTTTTTTTGTTTGTGTGTCGTCAAGTTTTTGTAGCTCATTGTTGATCACAAAAAGCCAAGTTAGAATGAAATGAAGCCCACAGTTTTAGTTTGAATGGTATAAAATTGTCATTTTGTTACAGTTTTTTCATCATCAGTTTAATTTATTGCCAGTTTTAGTGGTACCCCCAACCACAGTCGGCGCCTTCATCACCTTTAATTATACTTCAGTCATTAATGCTTTTATCCTCTACAATGAGAAACCAACCTGCACATTCCTAGAATCCGCCTTAAAAATTGCGTGCACATGGCCATCCCTGCATTATTTCCACATTGTTGAATCTGTTATTACCCATATGGGTTGCAGTGCGTGCATAGTTTACCATGGCAACACCAGCGTCACTCTGTAAAACCTTCATTAGCAACCAGTGCCAAATTATCTTGGCAAATAAACCGCAAACAGTGTGTTGCATAGAATATGATTTTTTCTGTATTGTCAATCGGTTGTTTGGATAATTGGATGGCATGATAATGTGTGTAAATGTTTGCACAATGCCATCAGATCACCTCACAACTTGTGGAAGTAGGTAGGCTTGGAAACTCACAGATGGCATAACATTTACTGTAAAAGTGCAGAATTTACTATTTCATGTGGTATCTCAGAACAACCTGTGTGTTTGTAAGCACATATATGCTTATATATTGTCAGTGCCTATGTGTGTAGCAATGAGCTGCTCAAAAACATTTAATGTAAACCTGTTCAACAAATCCGTCATAGGTAATGGTCCTGAGATAATATGTCTATACCTGCTGTGTTGTGTTTGCTAATAATATTACATCCACTTCGTTGTTTGAGTGAGCTTTCATTCTCATTATTGCTTTTGTAAATATCCGGTAGCATTTAGTATGATTTCCTTGTACAATTTACCGTTGTTTTGAAATATTACACCACCAGCAATATCAAGAGTTCACTTGAATGAATTTCAGTATGTCGTACCTTTGATAAAAGCAACCATATGGAAACTCTGTACAAACTATTTTTAGCTCTCGACTCTCACTGATCTGTCATATGAACAATGGCATGGCATGCATGACTTGTTTCCGTTATTTTTTATAGTTTTTCAATATCTGTCGGGTCACATGTACGTGTTGAGTGTTTTAATGCACCCTGTCATGACACATGAATGCAAATGAGTACATTTACATAGTGAAACAAAAATAATTCATTCTAATCCTGGTGAAACATTTGAAGGTTTCATATGCCACTATTGCAAGTTTCTCTATAACAAGAGGGTTTTGATGGGCTACCCCTCTGTTTCCTGAGCAAATCTATATGTCAGAGACCATACAAATGAATACATTTTCACAATGAAATTATATGCAAATTATGTATTGTTATGTAAAATAGCCACCCCTTTCTCTCCCCCCCCCCCCTCTAGAAAGCACTGTTAATGAAAACACTGTTAATTGAATATGTCTGTAATTTTCAATTTGCATGGTATTTAATTTTTGATTGAAGTAGTATTGACCTCGAAAGTAAAGGGCTTAAACTTTTGCTCAAACTTCCCACAACGAAACTTTAAATCATTCTCATACCAAGTCAAGAACAAAGATCAGGGGTCCCGGCACAGAATTTGGTACTTGGGAAAGAAGTGACCTTACATTTACCAACATTTGAAATTCAAACTCGCCGTCACCCTGTGTTAACTCTATGGCCAAAAAAATAAAATTTTCGATATTTGAAAAACTAAGAAAATGAAAATTTTTCTTACTCCAAGAGCTTTGAATTTAGCCCCCACAAGTGGTAAACCAGAAAAGTATTGAAAAAATTTGAGAGTCCAAATAGCCATCCCCAAGGCTCATTCCACCTTTAAAAGTGGTCATTTCATTTTTCCATGTCACAAAATATCTTTTCAACTGTTTACTTGCTCAGTGTTGATGTGCAAGTAAACAGTTGAAAAGATATTTTGTGACATGGAAAATGAAATGAACACTTTATACAAACTACTGTAGTTTGTATAAAGTGAGCCATACTTCATGCCAGATTCTGCAGTTTGATGGACCAGTTGATATATTAAAAGAAACGCTGGCTCTTCAAAGGAATTTTGCCATGTCCATATATACTCAACTCATCATTGATTTTCATGTTTTCTTGACGTTGGCATTTGTAGTGGTGGTTTCGACGTTCCATAACTGAAACCACACTTGTAGAGTAACTAACAATGCCAATAATACAAACTATTGTTAATAATTAGAAATGTTACGTTTTTTCCTCAGGTGGGAAGCAAAAGTGGGTGCCATTAGCCCTGGATCCTGAACCAAGTCGGAAGGATGAGCGGAGGCATCAGTCCCCTAAGTACAACAGGGAAAGGGATGTGGAAAGGAGAGACAACAGGGCGATACGGGAAAGAAAGTCAAGCCAGGAATACAATGACAGGGGAAGCAGGGATGATTCACACAGAGGTAAGCAGTGTGTAAGAGCCTTATTGATTGGCCCTTTCTGCAGCAGTGTCCATAGATTTCAGGTTGCAGTGCCCAATCAGGAGAAGCATCCTTGGGAAGGATCGCTTCAACAACAAAAAATTACTGCAGATGGGCAGGTATTCTCCTCTCACAGAATTCTTAGCAACATAAAGCCATCACAGCGTTCTCCCCAGGAGTTTCTGGTAGAGTGGCGGTTATTTTGCATAACAATAAATGTAATTGTTATGGTAATGAGTTTCTATTGTTTACCAAAAATTAAAGAGTGGCGGCTACCACTCTATAATTGCTCTGGGGAGAACACTGCATCATCATTATAACAGACTATGGCAGTTATGTGCCAACTAGTGAAAGTAGAAAGGCGTTTTAATGTAAGGTTCACAAAATTGCATTTGTCTTAAAAATTGTCAGCGTACTCCTTGAGTTGCGTTGTTTATCATAACATGTGTGATTTATCATTATATCAAGGTATTCATGCATGTTGTTATTATTGCTGAGTAAGCACCAATGAGAGCATTCGGTATACTTGAAAAGAATGAGTTTGACTTCAAGGTGAAGAAGGAATTTTAAAGTGTATTTGGCTTTGCCATAGTCATTTTCAGTAGATGTTAAACACGTCTTACTAGCAATACCAATCATTGAGTTGTGTAAGAATTATATTTCCATGTATTTTTCCTTCAATATGGGGTAAATCTTCCACAATTTAGGGCAGATACATTTGAGAGCAAAACTTCATGAAGTATTTTATAAATCAGACATTGTTTGAGTTCCACTTATGGCTTTTACATTGTTTATTGTCAGGATCCAACTCTTTGAATTGGAGGCATGGCGGTGAAGGACGGAGTGGTTTCCGTGGAAGAGGACGGGGAAGAGGTAGAGGCCGTGGTAGAGGCAGGGGAAACACAATTCCAATCAGACAAGAATTCTGGCAAGGTAGGTGTTGAATCTAAAGGTTGTTAATTGTCATTGAAGGTCATCCAAATTTTTTATTCACAGGGATTGTATCACCAACTCCATCTTTTGATTTCAGTTCTTGCTCTTGCAAGAAAAGTTAAGTTACCTCTTTTCAGAGTCATAACTTTTTGCTGTATGATTTTTATACGCAGCACCTCCAGATGTAAACCAGTTCACCCCATTCCCACAGTACTACGACTACGAAGCCTACAGCAGCCATACACCAACCAATGTCCTCTATGACAACACTCAGTTCTACCAAGTGGATGAAGAGACTCTCAAAGATTATGTTCGAAAGCAAATGTAAGTTGACTGAATGAGATGACAGTAGACGTAGCACCTCTATTACTTGGTATCCATGCATTGTTATGATGATCAATATCTTCATTTCCCCATCCTATCGATAAATGACGATATTTTCCTGTGTCATGTTTTTATGACAAGCCAAACCAAATCTGAACAAGCAACACTGACTGATTTTTTGGACAGTTTTGATGTGATGTGCAAATTCCTCACCAGCTGGTTATGTTTTGTTCCAGTGAATACTACTTCAGTGTTGAAAATCTCGTCAAAGACATCTTTTTAAGGAAAAAAGTAAGTATCACAGAGAACTGTTGCATGTTTAACTCATTGGCATCACTGCGACAAGTTGATGCAGTTTTCAGCCTATGATTATTGTTCATATTATGCTGTTCACATACTCAAATGTGTGCCTTGCGCACTTTGAAGAAAGCTGAACTTTTATTTATGAGGCTACTTTCTGCTTTCCCTCATACATGTAAAACTTTTGAATAGATTATTGATTCACCGTTGTAAATCCAGTCATATCTCCCCTATGGTTCTGGAAGATAGGTAAATTGCTGTGATAGCCCTCAAACATATCAGTTGTCCCTAGTACGATTCTTCTGCTAATCAAAGGGAACTTTGTTAAAATGACATGGAAAGCACGGCAGTATTTTCCAGCTGATCACCTGGAACACAAACACTGGAATGCTGTTGCGGGACACTCTAGTTTCGCCATTGATGAAGCCAACGAAAGTAATAACTCCAAATGATCACTTCCTTCACAGTCTAAGCAAGCCAACAAATAACATATTCCCACAGATAAACAAATACTCCCGGAATCACCAGGATATGAGTATTTCAACCCTGTGTCACTAAAAATGTAATTTGACATTCCCCTTTGATTGTATTTCAGATGGACAAAGAAGGGTACCTGCCAATCAGTCTGATAGCTGGCTTCCAGCGGGTCCAGACGCTGACCAGTGACCTAGACCTAATCGTCGAGGTGTGTTTTTTATAACCATCAATTTTTACATCTTTTGGAAAAATCCTGTTCTTAAAAATTCAATGGAGATCTTTTTGTCGGCTGACGATTAATCTTCCTTTGCTGTTCACATTCTTTGAATGCATGATTGACATGCTATGAAGAATAGTAACAAGGTATTCAATGAAGCTGATATTGCCAGTGAAATAAATCATTCTCTGTTTTGCTATATTTCCACCTTTATAAATGTGTGGTATCATATACCCATGCCCATATCACTCCATCCTGGTGACGGAGGATTTGTCACGCGCAGTGTTGACTTCTTCGAAAACCATGTTGTACAGTTTATGAATGAAACTGCTTACACAAATATTTCCATATTTATGCTATCCTTCGTGAAATTCTTGGCATGAGTGTAGATAAATTTGTTATTACCCAATATCACCAGTTCCTTGCGTCCTATCAGCATTTCTGTCATTTGTGCTACGTAAGACACTTCGTCTTGTGTCTGATGAAGCACAATTACACTCATGCTGATATGACCTGGGAACAGGCAGTATTGGTAATAACCTCTAATTGTCTTTCTTGTTGTTTCTGCTTCTCCTGTGATATTTATTTAGCTTAAGTTTTGAGGAAGGAGGCAAAAATGTTCAGGTTTTGCTTTCAGACAGTAAAAGAAAATGAATTATTCATTTTATCAGAGCATGAAAAACAGCACAGAAGTTGAGATGTCAGAGGACCACACCAAAGTACGACCTTTCACCAGGCCACATGACTGGCCAATAAACATGCCAGAGCCAGTCATAGTTGAACAAAGCACACTGCAGGCAGATTGTCCAGAGTTTGTGCCCGGACAGCCTTACTATCCTACAATTCATGAAACAGGTGAGCATCAAAAGTAAAAGATACTCTAGTTGTTGAAGAGTAGATACAACTCTGTAGTAGGTTTCTTTCAAATTTCCTCTTCAGAAAAATTCTGTTGCATGTTTTTGACAAGGAAATATTCCAACTGGACAGTTTTCCTATTGTAACAGAATACAGTTTACTCTTGTTTAATATATTTTTTTGTGTTGTGAACTTACTGTGTCTTTGTCCTCCAATATCTGCTAATACTCGTAAACTTTGAAATGAAAAGGCCCATTACTATTGAAACACTCACAGAGTCTGCTCCAACATCGCCAACGCAAGTGCCCGTCGACGAGACTGCCGAGAGGCATCAAAACCGCGTCACACAGGAGTCATACTTATCAGCCATGACTGTAGGCTTATCCACCAGTGCACCTGAGTTTGATACAGGTGACTGGACAGAGGTCAAGAAAAGACACAAAAGCTCATCAAGAAAGGTCAGTTAAATTGTCAACTTCTCAATGAAATCTATCCACTTACCAAAAAGGTTTGAAGAAACTGAAACTCTGCATATCACCAACATTTAAAAAGGCAAATGTACAGTGAAGGAAGTGGATAATTGAAACACGCTCACAGGAAAAATGAAAGTTATGAGATGGGGTTTGGCTGTATTCAAATTATTATGAGAAAATTCACACCAATATGCCACAATTATGCTATGGAAACTGTTAACATAGAGGACACTCAATTACCATTAAGATAATGTTTTGAAATGTGTTTGTTGTTCAAAAAGCTGTTATCAGTTTAAACTTTGGATAACCTAACCTATTTCATCAATTTATCATGTTTTAGGGATGTTCAAGTCTTTATTTCATTGTCTGATTTTTGCACTTTAAAATATTTGTTTAGGTAAAGTGGAAGGAGGTCAGAGATATTGCATGTAAACACAGTGAGGTTTTGTTTGTTACATGCATGTTGTAATTTATCCATGGGCCCATTAGACTTGCAATCGTTTGCCAATCCTATAAGAATTGCATCACATCTTTACAAGAGAACTGTTGTTCCACAGTCTGGTGATTTCTGTCATAGCTTTGTTAGATTAATCATGGGATGTGCTGACAATGCTCTGTGTGAACAGAGGTTAGCGAAGTGATAAGTCCACCAAGTGTTCCACAATGTTGCCAAACTTTTTTCGATTGCAGAGGCAGATATCGAGCTCTTCGTCACAGCAGGACACATTTGGTGGCCAGGAGCAAGAGGAATTGGATTTTCAATTTGACGAAGAGCTGAAATTGAGTGGTAAAAAAGCAGTTTATGCAGCGGATTGGTGAGTACAGTAACTATGCTCTTTGAACTTATGCTTCGTCATGGGCTTAAACTATTTGAAAGTAAAAGTCGAATGTCAGTTTTTAAATAAAATAATCGATGTGTTAATAAAGCAGTTTGGTGCACTCTTTTTTCTTGGACAGGTCAAAAATACACATTTGAAAAAATCCTACCATGATTTTGAATATATGTATGGCATGTGCAGTATACAATATTTACAAAGTACCACTTATTAAAACAGAAATCAAGCTGGTATCGCCTGAGGGCATTACCAAAGACAACATGTTTTTCATTTGGAATCTTCTGCTGGTGTGACGTGTGTGTTCAATTGTGCAATTTCTTACAGCCAAGGTCAAGACTGCTGCATTATCGTCATGGCAGTTTCATACACATTTCCTAATGAGAATGACCATGATTGACATTTATGAAGAGGGTCCTCGCATGCTAATGTTTCACATTGTTCTATCATGAAATCTCCAACAGGTCTGATGACTCTGACTATGAAATGTCCGATACCGAAATTGACAAAATCATCATAGTGACTCAGACGCCACCTCCGCCGAACAAGAAACATGACCGAACAGGGTACTTTGAAACCAGGTCGAAGATGACGCAGGAACTGGCCAAAGTGATCAACGATGGCCTGCATTACTTTGAACAAGACCTGTGGGAGGAATGTGATGACCAAAGCTATGTCAACATCAAGGTAACATTTCTACTTTGAAAATTTATCTGGCAGATAAATGATAGTCCTTGCACTGTTCAAAAGCGTGCATTAGAAACTACCGGGTATTAGCTTGTTATTAAGACAGATAAGCATGTTGTATGTCTATAGAGAATCTTTGGTCAGTAGATCTTGCCTAGCATGCAGCAGATCAAATGATTTCTCTAGAGTAATCCTTTATAAGCAGCAGCAGCCCAACAGTTGCCTTCGCTCAAAGTTGTCAAATTAGTGTAGTTGCCTTTGAATTTTGAATAAAACTCAAGGCTTCAACAGTTAAATAATAACACATGAGAGCAAGGGCAAGATCACGATTTATTGCCTGCCCAAGGGATGGTGGTCATGATCGAAATATTGATGATGCCCGAGCCGTAGGTGAGGGCATCATCAATATTTCGATCATGACCACCAGCCCGAGGGCAGGCAAAAAATCGTGATCTTGCCCTAGCTCTCATGTGTTATTATTTTTATTACACCGAACAAACTTCTTTGAGTACAGTTCGCCTTTCTGCATGAGTCCGGACCTCAGCGTAAAATGTTGTCAGTGCCAAGTCTAGGGTTGCCGCTGAAATTTGCCGATCTCCTCGGTCGCGTATCCAATTTGTTGCTTGCATTGTCGCTGAACACAGAAATTGCATTCCTTGTTGCCATTTTCGTTCGTTTGCTGTTTACTTGCATCAAAATATCGTCTTAAACTGTACCGATGACAGCTCTGCATGACGTTTCACAGCGATAGTAGCAAGTACAAGCGAACGACAATTTGTTATACGCAGAAAGGAGGTGCAGTAAGTAAAATGACGTCATCCATGTAATATCAAATGTAGAGGGCATCATCAAGTTCGCAGAGGGCATCATCACGTTCGCAGAGGGCATCATCACGTTCTTTTACATGTCACGTGGGTCGTGTTTAACCAATGGCAGTGCACGCTGAATGAGTGAGGTGTAATAAATTCATGTATTGTCTGTGTCAACATTCTATGACATTTGGTCTGGTACACTGGTGGGAATGATGGGTGGGAGAGGGGGAGTGTGCTGTTTGAGCTCTGGTACACCATCATGTGCACTGTTACATTGTGGTACTCCTTTTATGATCGTTATTGACATTAATATCGGCCAGTTTGTATCAGTTAATGGTAGTTAGTATCATTTGAGTGGGCACTATGACACTAGCGCTGAAGTTGGTCTCATCTTTAAAATCGTATAAGATGACAACAGTACAATCAATGTGCTTTTCCACTGCCTTTTGCCTCCCCCTAACAGGATCGATTTAATTACAACAAGATTCAGACAATAAGCAAGGAGGAGTTCTCTTCCATCACGCCGTTGATCACCCATGAGAAACAGAAGGTACCTCCTGCACCACCAGTGGGCAAACAAAGTGAGCAACCAGTGAAAACCACAGACACAGGTAAGAGGAAACATGTGACAAATATTGTGTATTCAAGATATCTTGTGTCATTTGGTTGTGTCATGTCCGCAAAGGTTCACCCTCAAAATCATTAGGCCAAAATAAAAAATATGTGCTGTACCGATTACCCGACCTACCCCAATTTTATCCCCCCGACCTAGACTTTGTAGAGTTTTGTACACCCGGAAGTAAAAATAATGATATGAAAAAACGTGAAACAGATGAAACTAATTTCAGTTTGATTTTGATACTATTTGATCTACTTCAATAAAATGTTGTTGAAACAATACCACGCGTAAATTTCCGTACGCTGATTTTGCATATGAAAGCCTATCAGCCAGTTTAGAGGTACGTTCACAAAAGTTCATTGCCCTAGCCCGATAAGGTTTCTGTGTCACATCATCTCTGCATGATCGAGAAAAGGAGACAAACTGAAGGTTTTGTGCATCATATGAATGTCCACAGCGTGTTCATTTTTAGCCGGATGCCGGCCAAATTGACCGGCTACTTTCGTATTTTGGCCGGCTACTTTTCAGCACTGTTTCGCTCTCTGGCCCGGAAATTCTAGTTTTGATAACAATATTTTGATTTTTTTGGTGGTCTTGCAAGCCGGAGATAATATTTCAGAAGTGCCGATGTGGCTATATCATGTAGTCTAGCAATTTACGCGGTGAACTTGTTGCTATCACTGTAATACCGCGATCAGCGAACGTGTTGTACTCATACTGGGCTGCTTTCGAGGTCAACCTTGCTTGCCCGATCGCAGGCCGAATTATTCCGACGTTCACATCGGGTATAGCCGAAAATTGGACTAACATACAATTACGTTATGCCCGCGAATAGCCGACCATTTCCGAATGAAGCCGACTTTTGTTTCTCAAACGCGGAAGAGAAAGTCGACGCTTGAGAGCTTGGGGTTTCTGCGTAAGAGTAGGGCCTTGTCTGATGGGCTTGGTAGGTTTTTGATCAAATCTAAAGCGACCAAAAGTTGCTGAGTCTCATTTTTCATACTTTGAAACGCCATGTCAATCCATCCATGGTCAATCACGATGCCAATATTCAAGTCGATCGCGTTTTGTGGAGGGGCCGTGGTGGTGTGCATCGCGGAAGAGAAAGTCGACGCTTGAAAACTTTGATAATCTGCGTAAGAGTAGGACTTTGTCTGTTGGTTTTGGGGAGGTTTAGATCAAATCTAAATAAACAAAAAATTACTTGGTCTCACTTTTCGTACTTTTGAAACGCTATGTAGATCACAGTGTCAAATTTCAGGTCGACCGATATCGAGTTGTGTGTAGTGTGTTACAATTGACTGCCGGTGCTTTGTACACACACGGTGTTGTACAGGCTGGCGTTCGGTGTCGTTAGTTTGAGGTTTTATCAAACATGAACACTGAAATTTAGCTCTCTTTTTCGATTATATTGAACATCACCAAAAAATCAATAATCAGCTCGCAGATTCGTTTTATTGTGAAATTAGTACAGTGAATTAAAATCACTGAAAATTGTGTTCCTATAATTCATTGAATTGAATAAACTGTTTGATTTTACTGTATAATCAAGTTTATTTAAGTCAGTAAAAAGCTTTGTACAGCCAGGCTGGTCAGGATTCTAGCGGATCGTTTTCTGGGTTGTGAAAACCTCTATTCTATGATGTATTTCAAAATGTTTGTTGAAGTCATGAGCTAAACATAATTCTACACAACAGTGTGGTGAAATTTTGCTATTTTCCTTGTCAACTGAATGCAGTTGACAAGCCCGAGTGATCAAATTAATTTTCTGACGTATGTTCAAAACTTTATCCCTTGAAAACATGTAATTGACAATGGTAATGATTATTCTGTATGCTGAAATGGTCTTTAATACAGTACAAGAATGCATAAAATTACTCCAAAATGTCTTCAAAATTTAAAAATTTCTTGCCTACAGAGACGGGGACCCCGTCCCTGAAACCCTCTCCTGTGAATGCATGAAATTGCTCAGAAATGTCTCCAATTTAAAAAAAATACTTAACCCCCCCCTTCCCCCCGCCCAGGGAACCTGTTGGCATACAGAATCTAACCGCCTACTTTTCTGAATTTTCCGCCTACTTCAAAAATTTTTGAGAACCCTGGTCCATAACACTGAAAATAATTCTGATAGCAAAATTGACACGAAAAATTGGACTTATATTGGACTTTACTGGTACAGCAACGTGCTCAGTGCAGACTGCACAAGCATGAAGCATGGAGGTACAGTACCAGAATCACATAACTTGTAGCTTTTGCCGCGCTGTTGGCCTACCTGCTGGTGCGGTAACTTCGCGGTAACACCTCTTTTGTTAGCTGTTGATTTTCTTTGTCCTCGATTGCGGTAAATGCGGTAAGTGAACAATAGTTCCCGCAGCAGTTGCGACATGTACAACAAAGAACGTGCGGTATTGCGGCAATTGACGAGGTGTTATGACCCCAAGTTGGTTGCCGCACAGACCTTTTGTGAAGGTTTGCTTTTGCCCCGCTCTCTGAGTTTACAATCACAGTCACAAGTTTTCACCATAGCGATCTAGGCAAAGTTGCGTGCCTGAAAGCATTTCTTGCGTTTTTTTCCTTTGTACTTTTTGTAAGGTACGGAAATGTACAGTATACAGCAAAACTTGCATTCAGACTCGGCCGGTTTTTGATGGCATTTAGACGCGTTCAAGACGCATCCGAGACGCGTCCAAGTCGCGTCGAAACACGACCCTTGCTGCTCATCTCACAATGGAAAGAATGTCAAAAATGCCCTTCGTAATGTAATACAATACTCCTATTACCTCACGTTTTTGTCACGTTCTTGACGCTCCAATTCCTTTCGTCTACTATCATAAAATGTAGCAACTTTTTGCCCAGTCGATGTTTTACAGTGCAAACATTTGGAGAAAAGAGTGATTGATTATATGTTGTTGCTCCAAAACTGCCCAGCTAAACTCATTGCATTGTCGATATCGAGTTGACCATGCGTTGTTCACTGTGCATGTCCATCAGAAAATCATTATCGAATGGTCTGGCCCGATGCCACCAAGTAATTGCTAATACCGGAAGTATAGCACGTACAGTCATGGTATTGTTGACAAAATGAACAGAAACACTGTTCATTCATGTGTCTGCGAGCTTTCAGTTTGGCAACAATCTGTTTATTACACTGTATGCATATATATTATTGCCCGATTACTGTATTACTGTTTAACCCTTGCGTCCTTTTTACATAGGCATAGGATTAAAAAACACCAAGAAACGACAGCTCGCATAGGAAATAAAATTTATTACGAAAACCCAGATCTTGCATTTTTCGTCTTTTCCTTTTTTCATGATGTTCTGAGGTTGCGTCATGCGTTAGATGAACGCTACACAATAAAACAGAGTGATTAGTTGATGAGTACGTTGTTACGAAAAACTCATGTCTACGCAGTTGTAAGTTGTTTCTCGTTCGTGGCATAGATGTCAAGCAGATGATGGTAAAGGGGCCGAATCGATACTAAATACGGTCTCACATTTATCCCGCACCGTTCGGAGAGGTTACATGTATCAGCTATTGTTAAAAACGTAACGATTAGTTCCCATTTGAGTAAAATAACCCGACAGTTGTAAATGGAATTCATGTTTGAATCCAATCGAAATTTACCTCTGCTCTGGCGGAAATCAACCATAGGCAGGCTTTACCCAGCTTTCCTGCAATTTCAATGAGCATGTCATGTCCGCAAACGACATTTTACGTCTTCTTTATCATTGATTGCAATACCAACGAAATGAAGACCATCGAAAATACAGAATACTAAACAAAAATTTAAAGTTTTAAAAGAACTTCCAAATAGAGGGAATGGCTCGATAATTTCAGAGTTGCGTTGTTAATTCTGAATGAAGTCGCAAATGCGAGTTCGAAGTCTGGCAACAAACTTTTATTAATACATTATTATTCGATCACTGTACTTTTTGTTTAAACCACTTTCGCCCTTTTTACACAGGCATAGAATGAAAAGACCAAGAAATGACAGCTATCATGGGAATAAAATTAATTACGAAAACCCAGATCTTGTATTTTTCGTCTTTCTTTCTTTATAATCATTCCGAAGTTGCGTTATGCGTTAGATAAACGCTACACAATAAAACAGAGTGATTAGTTGATGAGAAATAAAACCCATGTCTACGCAGTTGTAAGTTGTTACTCGTTCGTGGCATAATTGTCGAGCAGATGATTGTCAAGGGCCGAATCGATACTAAATACGGTCTCACAGTCACATTTATTCCGCACCATATGGAGAGAGGTTGCACGTAGCGGCTACGGTATTGTGAAAAACTCAACGAGTTCATTCTCATTCGAGTAAAATAACGCGACAGTTGTAAATGCAATGCATGTCATATGGTTAGGTCCACGGTCCCTCCACGTGGAGGGACCGTGTAAGGTCGAAAACATTGGCGAAAAGTAAGATAAATAACCCGCGAAATTATCGAGAAAGTGTAGATCGCATCGTCATTGCAAAAGCATGGCCGCCATGCCATGACCTTTGGACTCTGCATGACCTTGATCACATAACGTTGTCATAAAAGTGGCCAATTGTCGATTAAAGCACGGTCCCTCAACAAATTGTGGAGGGACCGTGATTAAAGTAATTTCGAAAATAACTGCAGCGAAAAATATTTCTTCTAAAATGAATCCAATAAAAATGACTCACCAAAAGAGGTTTAAATCTTCTTCCTTTTCTCTTGTTTGAGATCATGACAGAAGCATTTCACTGTAATGTGAAATTTACCTTTGGCGGAATGAACCATAGGCAGAAAGCCACTTTGCTGTTCAATTTTAACCAAGGCAATTTCGATGGATATGTAATCTCGTGTTGGCTGTCAACTGAATTTTGTAGAAGAATGTATACTGAAAAGGTTGCCTTATCAGTTGCTTGACATGTATCATGTCATTGTCACTTTACAGTACGTGACAATGACATAGTGCTCTTACACTCGGACGGTGATAACTTATCCTTGTCACTGTCGGCAAACGTTACAGTGCAGCGAAGACCATGTCGTAATTCTACTGGTAATGTGTAATGTGTGACTGAATCTAGTATCGTCTAATATCGAAACTAGTCAGTCCTTGGAAGTCGGGTTTGGCCAGAACTGTGAGGTGGTGAAATGTCATATATATACCGGATATTTACTTGCGATTTGACAGAATCTAGTATCGTCTAATATCGAAACTAGAGTCAGTCCTTGGAAGTCGGGTTTGGCCAGAACTGTGAGGTGGTGAAATCTCACCGCAGTCCCGAAAACGTCGATATGTCAAACTTTGATACTAGATTGTAAATATCCGATATTTAAAACTTGTGCAAAGTCGCGCCTTCATGTGATTGGGAGAACAAATGTTCATGTACTTTTATAAGTGCACATTCATGAGCTGCCTCGGACATTCATGACCATGCATATTCCATTCCCGACTTTGATAATTCCCCAAACGAATACACAAAAATCATGTACAACGTAACAATGCACACAACGACGCAATCATACATACTTCAGGGTCGCAATTAATCTTAGATTTATTTCTGGAGCTTGCTCAGTATAGGTCTTTAAAAACATCACTGCACATCGCATCGACATGACTTTCTCACACCAGAATTTCTTTACTTTGAACTAACATTGACAACCCGTCCCTTCACGAACTCATGGAGAGAGACGCAACGGTGCTTCGTAATACAATAGAGGTGTACCTCGATTGTAATATTAAAACTGTCGTATCTCGTCATCTTTCCCCGGTCGGATAAAGTCACCTTACGGCAGCACGATCATACACCTGCCTCATTTTTGCCGAAGCCCAGAATTGTATTTTACACTGCGGCGTCTTGCGTAGCGGCAACGAAATACCGGTAGACACAAGTGATAAGCTTACTTCTGAGCGTGGTAGCCATGTTTGCTTCTATAAATGCCCGATCTGACAGGTTGCGCAGTTGATGACGGTATCAATACTTCCGCGATATTGCTCATTTTCGGAACTGGATTTTTCAACATAATGACATGTCAGTTGTTAAATTTAATTATTTAGTTTTTTGTTCCACACAGAGAATGAATTTCCAGCGTTTTAGTGACCAGTTTAGTCCCACTGTGTAATACTTCTCTGAACACAGTGCATGCGTGAGCGCTCAGGTAATTTTGAAAACAGACACTGGACAGACAAGCTTGGCCTTCGCGCCTCTGTAAGATAGTGGGCAATTCGGCTACCTCGGAAACATCAAGTCAGAATTTTTCACTGACAAATAAAACGGAATTATAAGCAAAATCAGTTCGCCGATGAAATCACTTGCAATTTTCTACAACATTATTACCGTTGACTTAGCTGATACGGACTCATATAACCACAGTCCCTCCACCCGTGATATAAGATATAAACTAGCGTACCATCAGGTTGACATAGGAGCAAAGTCGTACGTGAAAAAAGTAAAGGACAAAATGCAAGTTCTAGTTTTCAAACAAATTTTATTGAGATGTAAGTTGATTCTCATTTCCTTGTCGCTAGCGCTCCCGTTCAAGACCTGAGAAGAAAGGACACGTGGTTTAAAATGTAATAAATTGACAGGGCAACATTCACTTGGATTTATTTGGTGCTCACTGTTTATTTTTTTTACCCAAATTCGTAATTTTTCTAACAGAACATAAAACCAATGGAGAGCACAGTGTCTGTTGCTGGTAGTTTTATTTGTTTTGTTTTTTAAATTTTACTACATTTGATCTGCGAGGTATAATCATCTCAGAACGGGTTAGTTTTACCCGGGAAGACAACTTTTTCAAGTTACCTGCCCTGGTGGGTGGTTGCAATGCCCACGAATTTCGAACACTGGCTTTTGTAAGTTTTCAAAACTAGTAAAATATCCGTGACAGACTCGAAGAGGATGTCTCCTTGTGAATGTCCTTGAACCCATGACCGCGAGCGTCGTTTTTTTATGCGTTCCCTTTGTATAATGATCGATACACGTACATATAGCGTTGGATGGGTGATACCATTTTCACGAAGTGGTAAAAAGCAGGAGTATGCAAAAATGTCGTTGCTAAGTCACAAAGAAATTCATCCGCAAATCGCAGTGAAAATGCAATTCATAGGATTTTGATCAGTTCTAAACTAAAACTTGAAAAGACCAGACCTTGTCCATATTTTTTCATTCTTTAATTATTATTATGAGATAAAGTGAACGTCCCCTCCTGAAAGATAGTCAAGGCCGGATGTTTTGCAACAAGTCTGTCAACGTGAGTTGTTCACTTATGTAACATGTACATAGCGATGTGTAATCGGCGACCCGACCGCTCTGAAACAATTTCGAAAAGACCATGACTGTAAAATCTTGTCTTTCCTTGTTCACTGTAATAAGCAGCGTGGCATTAGGGAACATGAATGTCCCATGTAGATTTCTAAGTGCCATGCCCACACGATGTTTCCATAAACCAGACTGGGCCTGTAGCTACTTTGTCAAATCGCCATATCCCCATTCTCGCGAGCACAGCATAATTTCTGCTCCGCTGACCTACGCCAAACAGGTAGCGCTGAGCTACTGCAGTAAAGAGGCACGTTTATTACGACGATGAATATCCCCAGCCGGTTCCCTATGTGTGCAAAGAAATTAAATACTACTTTTTAGGAAACATGCAAGTCAACTTCCCAGGCGCGTTTATCGAGCGGCTGGTCGCGATGTGGACATGTCACTTATCGCATGTAATCCTGGCCACTTTTGACAGTGATTTTCACATGAGTAAAATCCGACTTGTTTGAGTATTTTATTAATGATATACAGCATTGAACAGCTTAGGGGTGAACTTTTGACGATGTCGGGACCCTAGAAAATTTCACTTTTCACAATCTACCTGTGCTTTGAAGCAGTCTCCAAGCAGCAAACTGTCTCGCGTGAATTGTCTTCCATAAAATCAATCAGTAATTTAGTAAATTATTTTGCTGTGTTCATTTCCTATAAATTCTACGAGGGATAATAAATGGCATTTACAGAGCTTCCGTTAGGATTTTCAAACCTGCGTAAGGCTGTACGCAAATGTTTTTATTATTCGCGTAAAATGTATCAAAAATGCGTACAACTACATGTAATCACTTATAAAACAGCTGTATACGCCATATCGAAAACTAGTTCAAAAGTCAATGAATAAAGTGTTCAATAAACATCAGCAGTGACAATTTTTTTTGGACGAGTTTTACAATCTTTAATACTCTTCTGTTCTATTCTCTGACGACGGTATTCGTTTCTGACTAATTACATTTAGATTACAACTTCCGACGATCTCTTTGCTGCCTGAACTCTATCGTCGCTGCTCTGAAGTCAAATGCGTAAAGTTTTTGGCCTTCTGAGGCTTCCATGGTTACAACTATCAGATCATTTACGGCATCTTCACTCAGATAATTACGTTTCGATGATCGTGTTTTGGGTACTGAACCCCCTTCACACGGGACAGATGACACTGGAATCACGGCTGACTTTGCAATATTTGGTAAGAGTTCACGATAATCGTTGTAAAGAAGCGTACAGACCGGCCATTAAACTATTATTTCTAAGTCTGCTTAGCATTAGCTTAAATATTCGACGCAGAGATCTTCGGGGTTTACAAGCCCGAATTCAAAGAACGTATGCAATTCTGGGGTGAAGAAAACGTAGTTCTAAGAAATTACAAAATTACAAAAAAATTCAACTGATGTGGGGTTATTACAAGGAGATATGGGTCGTGTACACTGTTATTCGGCGAAAGTAACACTAACTTTTTCAATTCTGGCGCCAGATTTTTCACCTGTAATGAATATATTTAGTCTGAAAGACCGTTTCTCAAACTTCCAGTCAGACCGGCTCCAAGTCTGTGGGCATATCAAAACATATAGTAAATTGAAGGATTAAATATCAGTAGACCGTCGCGCTGAGTTGTAGGGCTGTTGGGATAGATCGCGGGATGATCGCCTGGCTTGGCCAGCTATGCAGTTACCATGACTTTTTGGAACTTAGCTTCCGAGAAAAGCCAAGCGACTGGGAGCCAGTTTAACTTCCGGTAAAAGCCTGGAAGTGAAGATACAGCTTGCAGCTTGACAAGCGTGAATAAGGGCTGATAATTTATGCAAAACTCGTAAAGAAAGTTGACGCTTTGAAGGCTCGTTGTGCGAAAACAAAAGCGAAAAATCCAAGACTTTGCTTTTTTTTGCCTCAGTATGTACCCAGCTCTCGATTGCCGTTAACGGAACACCAAGGTCTATTGCATACAGGTAAAAGTCGCCACTTATTCACATTAAATTTCTAGAGTAAAATTGCCAAAATATCTATTTCCAATTGTAACAAAGATGGTCTCGATACCGTAAACTGCGAAACCTGTCCGATCGGGCATTTCAAAGCGCAAACACGGTAAGCTTAACTGCCTATGCCACAGCGCACATCGTTGTGTATAGACTACAATTCTTTCTATACTAGGTTGCGGGGACTTATCTGACCGTACTGTCATAGAGGCGTCTTTGTCCGACCGGGAAACATAAGGAGATACGACAGTTCTAAATATTACCATGGCGGTATATTTCTATAGTATTAGAGCACAGTCTCTCCACAGATTGTTGAATGACAGTGACAAAAGTTAGGACAAACGATGTAAAATAGGAAAGTCATGTGCACTACACTGATGACCAGTTGTTTTTTACAGACTCCCTGTTAGTTTCACGATCGATCAAGCAGATTACGCAGCGCATGGGTGCCTGAGGTTTCACCCGTCCGAAGAGAAATAAATGCGTCTGTAGAATTATTGTTCGCAATTTACTGTCATTGAAGACTTTACACCACTAGTCCTAGATTATCTCCATACACTTTGACGCCGTCACAAGGGAGTACATGGTCATTTTTCACCTCCTCGCATGATACAAACATGAAGCTATGGAACGGGTGTCATGATCGGTTGACGATAATTTATGAGTGAAAACGAGGAAAGCTTTATTTCAACAAAAATTCTACATTTTTAGTCGTGGATCGTACTTGTTGAAATTTTAAAACTGTATTTGAGCATATACCAACCACTAAAGTTGAAATGACTGGTACAGATCAGTGATCAGTTCCGAGTTCACCGGCATTCACTTCTTGCATTGAAAAATAGAAAACATGTCTTCTGCGATGTGTTGTGGTATCAACTTACCACCGGACCCTGACTTACCTGATGGTCACAATCATCGAATAAATTTCTCTTCGACATCACGTCTTTCTCAGATCAGTGATGTCATCTTTATTTAAGAAATTTATTAATTATCTATCGGATTCAAACTCGCAACATACCGCACCCGGCCCACCCAGCCAGAGAAATATTTTACAGTGATAGGCTATTCATTGTATTGTATACCAAACAGAAAGACATGATTTATATTTCCCTTTACAATTTTGGCGATTTGGTGCTCAATTACTGTGAATAGCATGCTAAGTTGACTCCCAATCACCTTTCCTGTCTTGCTGTGTAGGCCTACAGTTGACCACTCCGTGAAGTTCAAATTTGCATTTATATTTGGTTTGTAGTAGGCCTACAGAGTCGCAATTTCTTCAGCTGTGGTTTTGAAGCTGTCAATCATTCAGTTGCCGCACAAGTTTCAACATTTAGAACAATAGAATGCGATCGCAACGAGGTGTTACCGCAGCATTTGAGTTGTCAGTGTGTTGCCGCACTGCTGTTGCCGCATGTTTTGAGGCATCAGTGAGTTCCCGCAAACGCGTTGCCGCAGTGTTTGCGGCAATAAAACAATGGGAAGTGGGCATGAAACAATACTTGCGGGAGAGAACAATTCTACCGCACAGTTACCGCATGTTTGCCGCATACCGCAAAATGCGGTTACAAGTTATGTGATTCTGGTACTGTAGTAGAGAAGCAAGCTGTGGTGTCAATGGGCACATGGGCCCGGTTTTTGAATTCAGTGAACAGACACTGACTCATTTTTCAGAGCAAATAAACCCTAAAATTAACTGTCGTGACAACCAACCTTTCTGTTTGTTATTTTCCCCATTCTAAAATGACTGAAAAAAAGCGACTGGAGCAAATCTGACATCGAGAAAAACTCACTCCGCATTCAAGTCAAAACAAGGGATCTGACCCTCTAAGTTGTTCGTTTTAGCTCTACTGAGTCTGCGCACAAACTACAAGACCAGCTAGGTCACTACAAAAACACAGCTCACTGGTTTGCAAAGGGCAATGTTGATCCAAACTTACAGTAGTGAGGGATGATATACGCACAGTAAAACATGACAAACAAGCACATTATTTTTTTTCAGAAGCTACAAAACATTCTTTTATATAGATTTTTTTCTTGGCTTGTGTAGTGCAGACAGTTCAGTAAAAATGAAAAAATCCCCTGAAGGCTAGCTGTTGTTAACTTTGATGTTTGAATGTACATTACTAGTAAGCCCCATGAAAGCAAACTTACAGAATATGTGCAAACAAACATACAGAATATTTAAGCATGAGGAATATGCTACAATTTTTAGGGATATTAAAGCTTATGAATATTAATGAGCCGTCCGCCACCCTTGGAAGCCCTATACATTCACAACAGTGACACCCAAATTTGTTGACTTTGAAAAAATCTTATAGAGGATGGTGTTTATAGCCAGCAGCTTGGATTGTGTAAGCAAGTGATTTATGGCTTGTAGTATGAAGTATATCACAAGTGACATCACTGCAACATTAAAACTTACAAGATATGTCCTTAAATGTTTCAGTTAAATCCCCCCAAAATTTTAAAATCCCCCTGAAAAATTCCAAGAGGGGGGTAACCAATCCCCCTGGTATAGTATCCTAGATGAAACACTGTATCCATTGATGACAGTAAATATTGTGTTGTGTCAGTTCTTACAAGTCAGACTTACCTGTGGATAAACAGTTCACTTTCCTGTCAAAGAATTGTACGGTAATTTAGCCATATCAATTTCCGTGGCAGTCTAATAAACCACACACTTCAGTTCTACTGATGAATATTTTATTTTAATAAATTGGTATTCAATTTGAGTGCATTTCATGAGGAATTGTTCACTGGTAGTTTGTTTGGAAGCGTACAAAATGCACATTGAGAAATAAAAAAAAATGAAAAAAAAAAAAATTTCCCTACCTACCTACCCTATTTTTGAAAACCATGTAATCGGAACAGCACAATTTTTTTTTTTTTTGGCCTTAATTAGATGCTTGCTATAGCACAGCAGATGTGTGCCGTCAATCGAATTCTTCACCCCGACTTTGGGGGCCAAAATGGCATAAGCCTGCAAGACATTTTCTGAAAGCTGAAAGATTTTTAAATCAATGGCAACAAAGTGGTCTATGCTGAATTTGCACATGAAGTCCTCTAAAATTGATGTTGTAAATATTATTATCGTTTTCCACCCAGTCCCTGTACCTGTAGGGAAGACAGTGGATACATCTGTCGGTGTTGCCAGGTCGTTGCCAACCAAAGTACCCGACGTCAGACAGAGGACACCGTTAGCTGGTTCCAGAACCCCTAAGGCCAAGAAGGATGCACAAGCAGTGCCAAGGTTTTATCCCGTTGTCAAAGAGGGAAAGCCATTGGATGCCAAGGTAAATTCAGTCCTGGAATGGACTGCGATATTCTTCAGATTTTCTTGTTTGTTACAGTGAGATGTCAAATTGGAGCAGTTGTAGAATTGTATTCTAACATTTAAACTATGGTAAAGAGCCGTAGGTGGAACAGAAGATTTTTTAAATTTAAAATTCTATGGGAAAAATGTAAAATTTGTACACTTTTGTTTTCTGTAGACACACTTTCCCATGACCTCTCACCTCAAAGCCCAATTAAAGATGTACCTTAAGTTACATCAAGATCAATATATGTGCCATGACGAACAAATACCAAATCTTGTGACAAAAAATTTGCCTGTTATATTTCTAACCAACCAACCCCTCCTGAGATCCAGCAGTTCACACTTTAACTACCATACCGGTAGCTTTCCCCGACCCATTGTTATCAATGGACCAGTTTGCAGAGATTTTAGGGGTGAACAGATGAAAGACCAATGTCCCAACTTTTTTTTCCACTCAGAGCCCACGAAAACAGAAAACAAAACACAGCAAGAACCCACCTGTGGAACACCACGTTGGTTGGGTGTTGGGAGCTAAAGAACACAGACCTAGGACAGCCTCAACCAGGTAAGAAGTTCGTCTAGCTGTGAAGCATTTATTGCAAATGGTAGCTGCATGGTTCCTGTTTTTTGAATAACTTTTGTATGAGTGAATCTACTTCACATGGTTTTAGAGAACTCTGTTATGACATGGGAGTTATGTAGAAGTAACTTTGTCAGGACTCTGAAATGAAATTGAAAATTTGTCGTAAGTCTGATGAGAGAGGTGTTGTTTAATTCATGTCGTGAAGGAAGGGATATATTTAAATTTGGCGTTTCAGTGAAAAAATCTTGAGTCCTTTCAGTCACTCAGTGTAAGAGACTGACAGGCAGGAATTACCTTAGAACCAATGTCACAGATTTATTTTGCTAAAAAAAGAGATAAAAAAATTTAGCCTGCTTCAAGCTATCATAACCCTGTCATGAGTCTATCATTTTGTTGCCATACTTACAGTATCAACTATGTTTGATTGTAAATGTAACCAGGTTTGTTAGCCTGCCACAGTAAAATCCATCTGTGTCATTGCTCTCCAACATTTCTTTATGTTAGCTAAATGTCATGCCCAATTGACGGAACGACTACTGCATGTAAGTGAAAGACTCTGAATTCCCTTTCAATTCCAGTTCTCCCTCAGAGGGCGCGCCTATATCCAGTAGCTATGGCAGTACTCCCCAGTCGTTCCCTAAGTTCGAGCACCCCTCCCATGAACTGCTCAAGGACAACAACTTCACACAGCATGTATATCACAAATATCACCAAAAATGCCTCAAAGGTACGTACTCTGTTCTCATTACACAGTCTGTATATATTGATCCAGAAATTACTGGCCACACAGTGAGTTCTTTATAAGTAGTAACAGTATTTTAGAAATGTACAGACCAAATTATATACTGTGTCATTATGAATCATATTACACTGAAAAAGGAAATAATCTTGATGGTACATCTTTGTGCATTATTTAAACTTTGAACCAATTTATTAAGCTGATTTGACGATGATGTTTTTTTCAGCTTTTATTGCCGTGCTCTTTTCATATTCACTGTAGAGATACATATGTTTATATGCAGTAATTGTGTTGTCTTGCCCATACCTTGTCATAATCTCACTCGATGCTTACTATAAAACCGACTTTTCCCACAGATCGCAAGAAACTTGGAATTGGGCAGTCACAGGAGATGAACACGCTATTCCGGTTCTGGTCGTTCTTCCTCCGAACAAACTTCAACAGGAAAATGTACCAGGAATTCCGACAGCTGGCAGTCGAAGATTCCAAGGCGGGATACCGCTATGGGCTGGAATGCCTGTTTCGCTTCTACAGCTATGGTCTGGAAATGAAGTTCAGGAAAGATATCTTTATTGATTTCCAGGAGGAGACAATGAGAGATTACGACAGTGGTGAGTTTTGTGACGTAAACAGGAATGAATCATTTTTATATGATGTTTTTTTTGTCACTACAAAATATCCAACTATGACTACATGACAGTGATGACACAACCGATGGACATGCAAACCAATAGTTATAAATGAGCTTATCTATTTAAACTTTCGACTATCATTTAAGTCAGTAAAATGTTTGTTTGTTTCTGTTTGTTTCTGTATTTGTTTGTCTTTTCATACGTTTATATTTGTCCCCACATTTATTTCTCAACTTGGCTTCTATGCAATTATTCAGTTCTGCATGTTGCTTATTGTTTTTTAATAAGAAAAAATAATTTTACAAACCTTTGGACTTCAGAGAGAGTGCACAAAATTGTGTTATTACTCTTTGCACTTGATCATTGTGATTGATAGTGGTAGTTAAGCAGCAGATTGTTTTTACCTATCAAAGGCATTGGGACATGTGAATGCACAGCAACTGTGTGTCCCAAGTATTTGTGCAATGAAGGTATTCCGTTTCTTTGTTGTCCACAGGTCAACTGTATGGCTTGGAAAAATTCTGGGCTTATTTGAAGTATTCCAGAACCAGAGTAGATGTGCTACCAAGGCTAAAAGAAGTCCTTGGGAAATATAAAAGACTAGAGGATTTCAGAGTTATGGTAGGTCAACAATATGAATGATATTTTCATCATCAGTATTCTGTTAATGAATATCCTGTAAATCATGTATAGTTTGAACGGCTTTATCCTGAAGTGTACTGCCAATTTTGTAATATTTTCCTTGCCAACATAACTGCTAGTCTAGATTAAAATTCATGTCGACAGTAACATTGGATATTACTTGTATGATGTATTGACGTGATATAAAAAAACTCACAGTGAAAGAGTCTTGCTACTGTGTATATATGTGAAAAGTTAGTGCAAGTATAAAGTTTTTAGGCTCTGTTTATTGCAAGTTTTAGATTTGATCACTGAAAAATAAAGGTGAAAATCACCCCATCCAGAGTTTCCTTGCATTGTTATCAATATATCATGTTCTAATGGATGTCAATATCCCACTTTGCACTGCCCAGCCTCCAAAGGAGGAAGAGGAGAAACAGTCTGGTGCCAAAGCCGGAGAGAAAGCTGAAAAGTCCAGGGAAAGGCATAAGTCTGGAGGGACAAAGGCGGAGAAGAAAGGTGCAGCGAGTGGTGTTGCGACTGACAGCAAACCCAAACCTGATAGCTCAGGTGCTGAAGCATCAGCAAAAGTGGACCATGTGACTGACGCAATCCCAAAGGGGGAAGCGCCGGCAGAAGGGAAAGCCAGCTCAGAAGAGGAAAGTAAAAGCAGTCCAACAAACAACTCGGAAGCATCATGATATACAATGAGAAAACAACGGAACCTTGATTTAGAATAAGCAGCTGCGTTTTATTTGCATTCATCACCACACCAGGAACTATGAAAACCGTACGCTATCATTATTCAAGACCATGAAAATCATTGAACATCAGCAAAGAAAACCCCTTGGAGATTAATATTCCTTTTCCCCTCCCCCACCTACTTACCTTGATATTCATCATCTGTTCGGCAAGACTGAGGAAAAAACACCCAGTAGAAATTTTTGACATTTTCTATTCTGTTGTCTCTCAGAGTGATAGCCTCAACTCTTGTGTAACTCCATGATTTGAAAAGGTGACGATGGAATGCCTTCAAATGACTGTATATACAAAAAAATGCCACTCTCTAAGTTTTCAGACTTCAAAATTATCTTTATTCCTTCATTTTAGAAGGAAAAGGCCCATGTATCCTGTAAAAAATTATGGATTTAACCTTTATGTAGCATTTGTTGAGACTGTGGAAAGTTGTTCTGGCCGAGAATCCCTAAAAAATGTCTCAGGCTTAGATTCTCCTTCCTGAGAGTTTCTATGTTTCGGTCATCTCCCCATTAATTTGCATGGTCATTTGTCACACCTGGTGCTTGAGCAATAAACAGTTTCAGTGCTTTGCAGCAGAGAGTTGAAAATGGTCCGAGAGGTTTCCCAAGTTCATTGCAGACTCTCCCAACAACGCTGCATCCAAAGTTTGCAATAACTAGCCAGGTATCTGCTTTAACATTAACCCTGTGGACAAAGCAGGGTCCTGCAGTTTTCTGTTTCAACAATGAGTGAATAACGTATTGTTCATTTCAGTGTCTGATAATCCAAATTATTTCGAGAAGACTGCTTCAGTTTATCAAAGATGTCTGAATTCAGTTCACACTCAGACTTGTAGTATTGGTGTTGACAAAAGAAAACTGCCCAATAGATTCACAGTATTTTGAATTTAAACATTACAGCAATTGTGGGGAAATCATTTACAATACAAGAAATAAATAGATAAAGTTTACTTTTAATACAAATATTCAAAGCCAGGTTTGCCACTTTGAAGAGTAACGCCAGTTGACTCTGGTTTGGTACTATGGTGTAAAAGTGTGTAATATGTCCTGGCACTCATTTTTTTTTTTCAAAAAGTGAAAAAAAAAAAATCTGGCAAGTTTTACCATTCTGAAATGTTACGGCTTGGGCCAGCTATGAACTTAAGCACATTTGCATTTAAGTATGCATATTAATTCATTAAGAAAACTTGCGAATGTTTTAGAACCGTGCTGCAGTTTGTTTCAGAGAAGAGCAGCTACCAAGGATGTGTGTGCGCTTTACAAATTGTTTTTTGTTCCCTTCGGGCGACTGTAACCCAGAGAACAGCAAAATTGTCAATTCCTTGTCCAATGGTGATCAGACAACTCAAAAATTGTCATACACAGGAAAACATGTTCTGTGTAGCGGAAGGTCACAGAGAGAGTGACCAAGCCATTACTTGAAATCTGCCAGTTCTTCAAAACTGAAAGTATCAAAACATTCCTCACACAGATCTGAAAATCTTGAAATATTCTTCTGTGCATAATCTAAAAAACAGTCTTTTATGATGTTAGGGGTGTTGCTTTCCACTTTATTATTTTTTTCCACCATTATATTCAAGAGAAGGAAAAACTTAAACTTTTGAATCAGTAATTCCATTTCTTCCAAAACTAAATGATAGCCTATAGAGGTTTTATGTGGTGTTTGTGTCATTTTCACTCATTTATCTGTGCTCTCGTAATTTTTTGCATTTAATGCTCATGTGTTTCCATTTATTTCAGTTAATGCAAATAGGTAGTATTATTATTATTCATCATTTTCTCTAGTCAATAATTTATCATTTTTTTTAAGTTTCCCAAAGCACATGTTCAATTTCTCAAGTTCAAGTGACAAAGGAATGAATGGCCTGATGTGCTTGACACGGTCGGTCATCTGTCAGATATTCCTTCATTTTGTTCCTTTGATGAAAATATAAAAGTGGTGCAACAGCACACCTGTTTTGATAACATAGATCTGGCCTCCTGGAAAATTATGAGAATTGACATGAAAGGAAGATTACAGGTCATGTGAACCCTTTTAAATGATGTGGTCTGGGCCATGTCCATGCTTGTATCAGATGATGGTAGATGGAGTGGATGCCAAATATGTTTGCCAACCTCCTATGACTTTTAGACATCTTCTGTATGTACCAAATGGATTATATAACAGTATCAATTAAAAGGAAAAACTTTGCATGAACTGCAGCAAACAGAAAGAGGCAGAGATGATAGAAAAGTCAAAGTTTGCTTTTGACAGATGAAATCCCTGCTTTGGGTAGTGTCGCTGCAAATGGCATCCTGGGACTGCTTCTTCAACAAGACTGTAATATACTTAAAATGTTGAGGCAGTTATTAAAGGAACAGGCGCTGAGCGAGTCCCCTTTACACTGTTGTTGTAATTTATGTACTATGAAGACCGCATCCAAATTAAGCTTGTATCTCTTTTATTTCCTTTGAAGTCCGTGTGTAGACTAGGTGCACTGAGGGATTCTAATAAAACTACTGGTTTATTTGTTAAGAATGCCTTTACTGTACAAAATTGCCTACATCAACTGAGCTCAACTTTGGAAAAAAATAAATACAGGCAAAAAAAAATCCAAAATGTTAAAGTTTTTACTGTATTTCCATTTCAGAGAAGAGATGGAAGTGGAAGAAAAATAATAAAGACATAAAAAAGTGAACTGGAAATGTTCAGAAAAATATTAGAACTTTGTTGCTAACATACGACTTAACCAATCTGCAATATATCAGTATTTTTGGAAATAAACTCTGTGTGGTCCTTTTGTTTTGATGTTATGATCAAGTTCATTTCTTTTTTCATAATTATTATAAATCATATCATCTTTGACAAATTTGGACATCACTTATTTTTGAATCTTTGAACAGATAGCTCAAAAGTAGATATACCTTTATTAGACTTAATACAATATTTCTTTTTCCTGTTCATTTACTTATCACTTCCTTGAAGGATATTGACCAAAAAAATTTAAAAAAGCTACAAAAGTTTACATATTTTATGAGAGAAAATTGAGATGAATTTGTTTTATGAACTCAAGTTGTCTGAAATGTAGTTTACATATTAAAGATATTTGTGTAATTATCTGAATTACTTTACTTGCAAAGAATGTCTCGGATTACTTTGGGGGTAATGGTTGCCATAGAGATAGTCACTATATCAAGTTTTTTCTTTTCAGAGTATTGCACGCTTTAAGTGTTTGGGTTTTTTCCGTCGGCTTACACTATACTTGACAAAAATGGCCAATTACGAAATTTTTTGAATAAAACATGAAAAAAAAAATTTTTTTGGTCTTTTTGAATTGTGGGAGTGAATTTTGATTTCCATACCTGTAGGTTTGTCCTTCCCTGGTAGTTTATGGAGACCAGGTGAGCAACACCTGCCATAGATGTTGATTGGTCAAACACCGGAACAGCAGTGGCCAATCAGTATAGTCGAGAAGGAAAGGAAAGAAAGGAAAGCTCAGCGACCCTGCTGAATTACAAAATGTACATTTGTAAACTTAGGGTAAAAACTTTGTACAGATTTTAGTTGGAAAAGTCGGCATGTATAGGCTGTTGATAAGAAGTTCACACCTACAGCGTACTTGATCATGTTGTGATGATTTTATTGTGAAACGTCTTTACTTTTATCCTTCCTATATGTGTTGTTGTTAACTTACCATATTTTAATGTCTAGTTTACTCGTAGATGTAAGAGTGAATACCTCACAGTTGTAAGAGTGGATTAAAAAAATATATCAAAAAGACCAAATCCTTTGTGTCTGTGTGTAATCTTGTTGGTTTGGCTGAATAATGCCTTTTACTGACGTCACAGATCAATGGGCAAGTGACAGGCCTAGTAGAAAAAGGGTTAAACTACTGTAAGATCTTCCACGTAGAAAAACTACCTCCACTCCAGCCCCGGGAAAAGAGCTCTTCCATGTGTATTTGACTGAAATTAACTCGTGTATGGTGTTCTTCAGAGACCTTTACAAAACCCAAGTTTCTAACCATGCAACATTTTGTCTCTGTCCTATACTAATTTTACCTCTGCTGTCTGGGCAAGCCAGACCCCACGGCCTATGCATAGTGAAGCCTTGCTCAGCTGGGGATACTGAGAATCCAGGCAGGAGAATGCCATACTTCAAAGCCAATGAGGGGCTGCAAGAGTATATATTATAGCCCAAATTGAAACAAGGGTTTATGTGCCCGAGGATAGGTGACGTCAGGAGGGCAAATGTTTTCCTGCCTGGAGGCCTGCCTGTTTGGGCTATAATGTTTTTATTACATGCCTCTTACATAGTTTTCTCTCAAAATGTTTGAGCTTATTTGCAAATGACAAACATGCTTTATTTCAATTTCAGACAAAAGATCTGTTAAAAAATAGAACGATTTTCATCCTTGAATGGCACATTGATATTATTTAAGTCACTATTATGTGGTTTCTCGACTTTTGCATGCATAATTTGCTAAAAACTTGATTTCCTATGAAAACATGTAATTTTAACATTTTTAAATCCTTAAGTTACCAAATTGAAAATAGTTCTGGTTCACCATCAGTCACATGATGACTATGCGGCACACAACGTCATCATCGAATTACCATTGAATCCTAAGGAGCGCGCAACATTCCGTATACGAGGCATGTAATAAGTGTTCCTTGACAATTTGTAATGGTTCTATTCCAGAACAAAAAGCAAGCACTTTGTTCCACAGACCCACATGTACAATGCATAGGGAAATACAGCACAACCAGTGGGTATATGTCAAAGTTTCTAGAAACTGAATATCTTCGTCGCTTCACTCTTATCCTCTGTTCCTGTTCTTTATTTACTGTATTTGACTGACAGGCTGTCCTGTACCTGACTTAGGTTGAAGAATTCTAGAGCAATACAAGCCATGAGTTGCAGATTATCAAAGCCTAACCATGTAGCTTGACAATAGATTATAATCTCACAAAAAAATTGCATGCTTGCAGACAATAACAGGCATGAGAATTTGTGAGAAAAGTTTGTTTTCCACATCTCTTGCCTTGTTTTGTCAAGCAGGTTGCAGCATGGCGTTGAAATTAAAGTACATAGGCATCCATATAAACTGATGCACTTTTGTTAATTTTTATCAATGTATGTGTGATATGCATGCTGGGTAACATTGAGCTTGTGTCCAGTCAGCCTTCAAAACAAAGAAACCGATATCATTTACAGTTCCCTTAAATTTAAATCAGCTATGTCTCTATTGTCATACAGGTTCAGTGTAAAATGATATCTCCAGTAGTCATGCTAGGGTAATTAAGGTAATATGCACCTCGAAAATGAAAGACTTAAACTTTTGCTCAAACTTTTCTCAGTGAAACTTTCAACCATTCTCTTACCGAAACAAGAATAAAAATCAGGGGTCACCGTGCAAACTTTGGCACTAGAGAGACAAATAACTTGCGATTTTCTCGATATTTGAAATTCAAAATGGCCGCCATCCCTATGTTAACTCTATGGGAAAAAATAAAATTTTCGATTTTTGAAAAACTAAGACGGTGAAAACTTTTCTTTCGCCAAGAGCTTCAAAATGAGCCCCCACAAGTGGTAGGTCAGAAGAAAATTGATAAAATTTGAAGGCCCGAATATTTGTCCCCGAGGTGTGTTCTACCTTAAAAGATAGTACCTATATCTATCTGTGCATGCAAGTGTAGAACAAAGAGGGTCCTTCCATTCAAAGTCACTAGAAATTCAAGGACTTCTTTAGAAGTTTTCAGGGAGTTTTTAGGTTCAAAATACCACTTTACAGATACCATTTTCCAAATGTATTATTTTTATTGATGATTTTTGCGATATCACAGCTGATGATCTTGTCATTTTTGAGAGCGGCGGGTCGATTATCAATTTTCCAGGTCTGATCACTTTCATTTTGAAGAACTTTTCCAGGACTTCCCTGGAGGCTTTAAAATCCACAGACTTTCCAGGAATGTACCAACCCTTAATACTCATGAACATTTTGAGTTGAACATAGTAAAAATTTCCTGCAAATACAGTACACACCCTTCTTTCTCAGACCCCCTGATGACATCATAAGCATCCTTGGAATTGTCAATATACAATTAATTATTACATGTAATACCTGGAGCAAACTACATGAATGAGAGAGCTCCAGCTGTATCAGGTCTTTTTTGTGTAGTTTGGTTTTTGGTGAAGCAAACACTTTTGTGGTCTTTTATTTTGTCACAAACAGTAATGTAAGTTTATATTGGTAATTCTAATGGCAATACTACAGTATTTATTGTTGCAATATGATACTCAAAGTCAAGTTGAAATTCAGAATTTTTGAATTATTGCCTTTTAACGCAACTACAATCTAGAATTTACAATTTTACAGTTTTTTCTTCTTGGTCTTTCAAATTATAGGCTGAAGTTGAAACACAGAATGTATAGCTCTAGCATAGACAGTAGAGGGAGTTTCTCTACTGTCTATGGTTCTAGTTTCTTTGTCAGTCTAAATTTGTCATTCACTGATCTCAACAGCTGTTTGCACACTTGATCCCTTGTACCAGAAATCCCTCTTAATCGCCAAATAGCCAAACTTGATCTACATTGGGCATGTAATATACATGGCTTTGTACAAATATTTGAGGGGAAAAATATAGATCAGGGATGCTGGCACATGATCAAAGGTTCATAAACATTCTTCATTGATAACGAATTAAGGTAGGGGACTTGATCCCAGGGATCGAGTTTGTTCTACTGTGTAAGAGGATTATGAAGGTGTCATAGCCTTTTGTTTTCCATTGAAATTGTAATCTAGTAAGTGAATTTCCTGGCAAGACAATCTGACGCCTGAACCATGTCTTTAAGATCACCAGATTGTCATGGCCTAACCATACTCACAGTATGGTAATAGTCTATGCATAGATAAATCCTACTGACACAACCTATGAATTGGATGCCCAGTGATCCACTCTTTTGGGAAATTTAGGAATTTTTTGAAGTTTCTTGATATCAGCCCTGTACCAGAGAGTGTCATGTCTAACATGTTTTCCATTGGAGAGGATCATTGAGTCGTCGGTGGTATATCAGTTTAGATTCACAAGCACATCTGCAGGTCCATTAATATGCAAAAGCAATGATGGCTATTGTCATTATTTCACAAAAATGTACACATGCACTGGAACATGAGCATTGATACTAAAAATGAGGTTTATTGCCAAATGAATACTCTTACAAATCATAACCGGAAACGCTACAACATAAAAAATGACAACACCCTGAGGTCGACGTCATAAAAAGAAAATCTTGCTGTTTTCAATAAAAAGTACTTTTAAGTAAATAAACAAGAACAATGTGAAACATTAATGCCCTGACAGGCGGCAAAATATAAAACTTCATGAATAATGTACTTTCATGAACAACGTGTTGGTCTACAGCAACTCTTTTTCCAGGAAACCAATATTTGTGGATCATTGGTGATGTCATGCACATGACTCAGTGATTTGTACTGTGCTAGTTCTAAATTCGGGTCACTTTCCAACCTTCTGCAAAAAAGTAAGACAACAACATGTCCGTGAACAAACTACTGTACAGAAAACTCTGAAGGAATTTTACATGCTTTTCTGTAGCTTGTACGATAAAATCACATATTTCTATGAATATGGTGACTGTATTTATCACGCCATCACAGGGTGATTGTGGAAGTGGGTATCCTCTATATAATCTATTAAACATAAAACAACCTGAGTTGATGGTGCACTGATAGTCTTTATGTTGTTGGTTGATTTCCGACACCCATATAGTGCACATAGAAACACAAGTAGGCAGAAAGTCAAATACAATACTCTGCACACGTAGAAGAAAGACATTTTGAATGTAGATGTTGTAACTTTGACGATAATAAGGGGTGATGCTTCACGTCACAATACTGAATCAGTCAGAGCTTTCAATAATTCACTGAAATCCCCAACAGTTTGGCATGGTACTTTTGTTTTCACTGTCGATGAAATCTATAACATGCTTTCCTACTGGTTTAGATAAACCCCATGTTGAAAACTACCATGTGGCAACTGACCAAACGAAATGCTTGATTCTGGAGCTTCATCTGGCAATAATATTGTTCATGACTATCATAAAGCTCTATTGCTTCTACATGTATATGGTGTGCCCTGTGGTGTGTTTCAATTGGAATATTTTGAGTGCGCAGCAGAATCCAGCCGGGCAATTGACACTAGCCTAAAACTAAGAATGCACTGCTGCCCTTACAGAATGTACCATTGTAGTGCATGGTAAAGTCAATGAAAGTTTTCATTCTGGAAATGCTGAAATGTCAAACATTATGGTTTATGGTAATAACACTAACATGAAAAATGGAAATTTCGGGTGAAAGGTTTTCCGTTAGATGTAGCCCTGATACTTGGGACTATCCTTGGATATACAGTGCATCCCACCAACCTAAACAGATAATGATTCACATAGAGCCCTTGTTAAAGGCCGTATCCTAAACAACAATGGTCACTGTCACCTCTTACTATGGGTTTAAATTCTAAGCCACAACTCTGTGTGAGAGTTTTAGGTGAGAAAACATCAAAATTTCAGCTGTAATTGTTACTAAAAACAGCGACATTAGCTCAAATGTAATCAACTGTCCAGCTATTGGTCCAGACAGAGTTGCCCCATGCTGGTTTACTGTGACTAATCATTGAGTCAGGCTTTTAAATGTGTAGTGATACCCAAGCTACTTGTTCATATTGTACATAGAATGTGTCTGTCTCACACACAGAGCTGTGGAACTGAACTGACACCCACTGTATCTCCATTTCAATCAGCCAAAACTGAATATGGTATGATCAATCTGGCATTACTGCTCTGGTTTGGAATATAAACTTGCGTGTAACTATGACTGCACCACACCAGTTAGAACAGTGCCCAATGAGTCATGTCAGGACTTTTACCGCGACAGTGCTGCATGTAATGGTACACAAGAGAAAGACACTAACCCTTATGCTGACACATTCATCTGTCATCATCAGGTCAAGTTGGTTAAAACCAGTGAGGTATAACATGTCTCATAAGATGCATTTGAACAAGGACTCAAACATTTAAAGGCCCCTGACAAACAAAGACACCGTAAACATAGTTGTTACTGATTTTACAGTTATGCTCAACGGAAAGTAGACGATGAGATTAAATGATACCTTACTCAATTACTAATTTACATCAGACACTTTATTTCTAAAACTACACTAGTACCTCCACAATATTGCTTGCGAGCGGCAAGTTCTCAAAGACAAGAATAACAAATACCAGACCTAAATGATTCCTTAACATAACAGTCGCTTGCCTGCTTCTCTGCCGACATGAGTGCCTTATCTCTTTCCACTGGTTTATTGCCGTAATCTTATACCACGATACTAATTACACAGCGACAAAAAGACAACTGTAGTTCTTGCTGAAATGAACGTCATCGCCGGGGTAGACCGGCCGACATTGTTGAGACACTGCTCAGTAAGTGTCAAGTAGATTGGATTTTTCAATCTTTAAAATCATGACTTCTGCTTTTGCCAATTTTCATTTTCTTTGACACTAATTCTTTGTATGAAAATGCCTCGACCTAACCCCCCTAATTCTTTGTAAAACAGGTCCACACTTACGATTGATAACAATGGGTATTTTGCCAAACCATGGTGGTGAAAATGTTACAATCAACTGCCACTCTGTAATTTGTGCTAGAGTGAAGATAAGTGTGGACAAAAACATTTGGATAAAACTGACTTAATTTGGCAATGTTATCACGCATGGGGGTCTCTAGCTATGTACCATATCGCCAACTTTACAATTACCTAAGCTTATACTGATGATTAATGTGAAATACTGTCTATGTGTCCACTGTTCTGTGTATCTCTTCTAGCAGTCAAACAGTGGTGCAACTATTCTCATGCATACTCTTCCAAGTACATTTGATTGGGATGTTTAACGTTTTGTGTTTATTGTATCCAATCAAATGAGACTTTGTCTATCTGTTATTCAATGGCTCAAAATTGATGAGGGTCAATTACAGATTTGTATAATCCTCTACAAGATTTACTCGCCAAACCAGAGAGACCATAATTATTGTCTGTCTCAAGATATCTTTGCAAGAGCTTTTCAGACAAAACGTTTGATTCATGAATGATGAAGATGTTTCATTATTTGCCTTTTATATATCTCTTTGAGAGGCATATATGTTACTTCATGCTTCAGCCAACTTACAGTTGTCTTTTTGTCGCTGTGTAATTAGTATCGTGGTATAAGATTACGGCAATAAACCAGTGGAAAGAGATAAGGCACTCATGTCAGCAGAGAAGCAGGCAAGCGACTGTTATGTTAAGGAATCATTTAGGTCTGGTATTTGTTATTCTTGTCTTTGAGAACTTGCCGCTCGCAAGCAATATTGTGAGGTACTAGTGTAGTTTTAGAAATAAAGTGTCTGATGTAAATTAGTAATTGAGTAAGGTATCATTTAATCTCATCGTCTACTTTCCGTTGAGCATAACTGTAAATGCTTTGAAATTCATGCCAAGAAGGTGAAAATATGTGTAGGTTTTGGCTCAATTCCTTTTCTTTATTAACTTGGCAGTTGGAAAAGTCACGGCCTGGCAGGAAAAGGGTAAAAATTCATTTACTGTGTGGGCAACATATTCACCAAAATTTCACATCGCACCTTGTCAAAAAATCTTGCCATCTTTGGTAGACATGTTCCATTGACTGGCTTTTGCCCTGAACAAGAGTATTTGAACAAAGGAAATCGTTCTGTCAAAGGTTGACCTCAACGCATCCTGCTCCATGGGTGACAAGTTAGCTTGGCATCCATATGCAATGTTGAATCAGCCAACAATATCAAGAGTTCAGTAGAATTGCCATACAACTTCAGACTCCAACTCATTCATCTGGTCGTACTTGAAGGCATGACAACGGCCGACTTTAGGGACTTTCCTTTCAACTGTTTTCTAAGAATTTCTCTCTGCTCAAGATCATCCTTCTCTTGTTTCATTTTGAAGTTCTTCAGGATTTTCTTGCGCAGGTCCACTTCCTGTCTTTTAAGACGTTCAGCTTTCTTCTTCTCTTTCATTTGTCTCCTTCTCTCCTCCTCAGCTTTCTTTCGCTGTTCTTCAAGGAGCACTCTCTTCTTTTCCTCTTCCAACTCCTGAAGTTTTCTCTCCACTTCCTGCTGTCGTTTTTTCACCTGGTTTATAGAGACAAGAGTTCAATGTGTGATTTGTTTTGTTTTACACTAAAATCATACGTTGCAATCACCGGTTCAAGGTATAAATGACAGCAATAGACAATTTAGCAGTCACTGTAAAATATTGAGAGACGACAGGATTCAATGCCGTTCAATGGACCCATTTGCTCTGTTAAAAACGACTGGGCAGGTCAAAACTTACAGGTCACTGGGTTAAAATGGCATATCTTCAATATGGTATACCTGTAATTGTTTCAGTGTGGACACAATATGATAATTCCCACTTTAAGTTCTTGGTTTTCTGTACAACATAAAATCCACTGAAACTATTTAATTTCTGTTGAACATCTTCTGCTGGGTATATCCCTCTTTAACCGAATCAGTGACTTTGTGCAGTTTTTAACACTTGAAAAAACATTTTTATCCTGTGCATGCATTTAGATAATTTCTGTCCAACCAAAGCTTTCTCCCTAAACTTGTGAGAGACATTCCACCTGAGTTCACAGCTTGCGGAATTCTGTAACTCCCGTCACCAAAACCACACACAATTATCAGTTCCTGAAGAACATGGTTAAATGATCTGTTATCTGGTTCACAACCAAATATCAAGAGAACCTAACTTTAAAAATATTAGGTCAGACATTCTCACTCTGGCATAAAAAATAATGAATATTCTATCTGCAGTTTCAGGGAAATTGTATGCCCCACCTTTGCCCTTTCCATGAGTTCAGTCAGAAGTCTCATGGATTCAAGTTTTCTCTGTGCCAGGAGAATCTTTCTCTCTTCCAGCGCTATTTTCCTCTGCAATTCCCGTTCAGCAGCTAATCTCCTCTTTTCTAAACGCTTGTGTCTCCTTGCCTCTTCTCTCCGCCTTCGATTCTCTTCCCTCCTTTGAAGTTTTTCTAGTCTCTTCTTCTCTCTTTCCCTCTCCTCCTCTTCCTGTTTCCTCCTGGGGATATAATCAGTGAAAAGAAAACTCACCACAGTGAACAAGGGAAACCAATGACAATAGAACTCACTGTTTGCCAATAAAAGGGTTGGACTTTAAAGGTAGAATGTGCCTCGGGTACTGTCCTGGACAGATAGATATTTAGATTTTCAAACTTTTACAATACATTTTTGGTCTACTGATAGTGGGTGACTAATTTTGAAGCTCGCGGAGTAGCCAAGTTTCACTGTCATATTCTTGCAAAACTGGAAATTTTTCCTAAGTAGTTCGCACAGGGATGACAGTGACTTTGAATATTAAACAGTTATTTTTTGATTTCAGGTAATTTATTAATCTACTACCACATTTGGAAGGTTACCCCTGATTTCTATTTTTGAATTTGATAGGAAATGTTTGAAAGTTTCCTTGAGGAAAGATTTAGCAAAAGTTTATAGTCTTTTACTATCCAGGCATGTACTTCCTTAGAGCGGACGACAAATGTTTGAGATAGCACAGTCCCTATCAATATCCAACCAATGTCCCTGCCTCCCAAGGACAACAGTGAGGAACTTAGACTGGTGGTTTACGATGTGTCCTGCTACTAGCCGCATGTGTTATCTTACCTCGATCTCCCTCCACTTGCCTTGCTCTGTCGATTAAAATATTCTTATAACAGTAAACCATAGCACACACATGCATTTTTGCTTGATATAAATAGATTATATTAACAGTTCTAAGTGTTATTCATTTGCTTTAATCCCGCATAACGATTATAGATGTATTATTTGAAACATTCCATGCATAATTCTTCCAAGTTGAATAGCCTTGCCTAGCTGGGAAGTGGAGAGAAATCAACACCCCATGCAAGCAGCAGGACACATATGATGTAAGTGATAAATTTCAACAGAAAACAGGTTCATTGGGTGAAAATTATGCGAAGAGAATGCATCAAATGATAAAAGTCACAGAGAGCTGACATGTATGCAATACGCATGACCAGCAATGCAAAAATTGAGAGACTGGGAAACAGCTTTTGCAGAGACAGGGTTCTCCATAAGGGGGATCTAGGGTGTTGGCCATCCCTCTGCTTTTTGGGGAATTCAATCCATATGTTAATAATAATACAAAAGAATGCATTTCATTACAAAAGAATATGCAAATTATATATTGTTATGTGAATTGTCTACTCTCTGTGTTTCTAAGCTGTGGAGAACACTGCAAAGGGACAACTTTGCACAACATGATTAGCAAGTTGGTTCTGAAGTCTGACATGGACAAGGATTACATGTAAATTTATGTGATACATATGCACTTTTTTACCCATGATACTTTTCAATACATCATGTATAAAATTCTTCTCTAAACATCACTGACCTTTCTTCTTCTTTCTTTCTTTCTTCCTCTTCTCTTTCTTTCCTAATTCTCTCTTCTCTCTCTTTCTCAAGTGCCATCAACTTCTGTCTCTCCACTGCCCTCTTCTTGATGTTCTTCTCACAGAGATGCTTTGTCTTGTCAAAGTCGACCTGAAGATACAGAGAATAAGAGAGACATATTCTCATCTGGTTCCATAACATACGGTATGGTTGTTACTAATCTTGTGCTACCTTTTTTAGTTACTGACTAACACATGCATACCAACAGAGGGTCAAGAAACTTTCATAATCATTGAAAATGACAAAAACTTATTTGTTCCTCCCTGAATCAATATCATTTCCTTAAACAGACAAAAAATTATTCTATGCAAATCTATGCATGATATATAGAATATGAAAAAATGCTATTTTGTCAATATTGGTGAAATTTTCAAGTAATCACCCAGATAATATTACTAATAATGTATCCAATTATCCAGCATTGTGGCCCCAGATGTTTTCTACATCTACAAATTCCCTGGCATTGCTAAAACTTAAAATACTAGCGATAATGTACCCCCTCCCGGCCCATAATGGACTCATAATGTACATGATATACATTATGTCATGCAAACTTTGCTTTTGTCCATTATTGGCCAGGAGGGGGTACACCATTGCGTAAAAATTGCTAGGCAATGTAAATACATATATGCAAGTAGTATGATTTCAGTTACAGCTGAGACTTCCTAGTTCATGTGGGCAATAGCTGTAACTTTCCTTTCTTTCACTGTCTTAGCTCTAAAACTCAAACAAATACATTATCTCACAACTCATTCTTTCATTCACATGTGTATTAAAATACAAAGAATTATTAGCTTTGTCATTAATGCAATTTGCATGATATGCAGTATTTTGTTGGCAAATGAATTTTATTTTTGCCTAAAATTCAGTTTACAACAACAACATTTGACATCACAAACATACTATAGGTTTTAGGATAAACTTGGACCCCTATGGTATGAAACAGGAATTGATGGGTTAACATTATCATTTAAGTGAGTGAATTAAAATAAATCTATCAAAAAGAAATTGAAAGTGAATTTTCTCTTTTCTTCATAGAGTTTTATCTACAGATATTATGGTCATGAAGTAAAGCTAAATTTACCTGATTTAGGTTTTCTAAGGCATGTTATTGAAAGTGTCCATGAAAGGTAAAGTTACCACTCTAACTGACCCACCTTAATATTGGCAGTATACGCTTTGCCATCGTCAGCCTTATACAACAACTTCATACTTCGGAATGCATTCATCGCCTTCACAAAACCAATATATTCGTCAAATTGCACATAGGCATCAAAATTCAAGTGACCACCAAAGGAAAAAGTCTGAAAGTTATTCGCGCCACTGACAAAGTTCTCTCTTCTGTACGGATCCAACATGGGAATGTCAACGTTGCGAATTCCACCGTATTGCTCAAACACTTTCTTTACAATGAACTCACTTGGCTTCTCCGGGTCTTTCTTGGAGGCGAACCACCTGCAGGGTAAGTTTTCAAGGTGGATGGTGTCCGGTCTCTCTCCTGGTTTAGAGTCGTTCATGTTTTTTGCATCACGGAAAAAACTGTCCCAGATGTGACGTGACGGAAAGGAGGTCTTTGCCTCGGCAGCACGCACACGAAGAATTTCTGTAAATCCGCTCAATTTAATATTTTTACCGTCAAGCCGAGCAATTAAAGTTTTTAACAAGCTTCTAGCTTCAAGTTCGCCTTCAAACCGAATAAATTCCAAAGAGCTCTTCGAAACTTTCAAAACACTGAACGTATCTGGTTTAATCATTTGCTTGATTTTCTCCATAACCTCCCAGTTGCTAATAGATTTCCCAGGAACTTTGAGTTGGGGCAGCGTAACGGAGATGTTCAGCTTGGCTACTGGTTTCAGGTACAGGAACTGCTCTGCCAGCAACTCTTCTGCTTCAGAAGTGTCCGAGCACAGCTGAGTTGTTACAGACATGGCGCACTTCAGGTGATATAAACTCAGCTATATAGGAGCGACGTTACGTACTGGTTGCCAGAAAGTTGACGGATATCGCTTGTAAATGTAAAACAAAACGGAGGCACAGGTAAAATGGTGTAGCCATACATGTATGTAAATACGCGGTCGCATGCAGCGTTGACCGAACGTCAACAAAACTGACTCGCTGGTTACCTCACACGAAGGTAATAGAATCCGAGTGCCTCAGGCTAGCGACAACATAAATTACGAAGCAAACCTTCTAGTATAGATTGTGACGATGATGCCGATTAAACAGACATCATAATTGTGAAAAAAATGTTGGCACACAACAAATTTTTCATTGCTCCATCTTCTTTCCTCCGAGAATAGTAGAGCGCCATGTTGTTTGATGAACTCTGGGAACTTTTCGTGTCTAAATCAATAAATTGTCGACTTTCACTATTTTCGTTTGTAGCAATAATTCTTGTTACAGTACCCCTCACATTTTAAATGACAATGCCGATATAACATATCTTTTAAAATTACAATGGGTGATCCCTATAATTAATGATAAATTTAATGTTGACCCCTCCTCTTGGGCAAAAGGTCAAAGTGCAAGGGGCAAAATGGAACTTGCGGAGTACACGAGGCGCTGCCAACAACAGGTAAATTGTCGCCTTTCACTTTCATTAGTCCCATCTAGAACGTACATCATCGGAAAATTTATAAGTTACACTTTAATGAGGAAAATTTTATTATGAAATACGCATCCGTCTTTCCTGCAAGCTTCTGTAGACCGCGGCAGGTATGCGTTCGTACGGCGGTGCACGGTGCGGCGTTCATTCAATAGGCGCACAATCAAGCAGGAATTCAATACTGTACGGATAATCATAGTTTTCTACCACTAAAGAGACTCCTTTTCACCACGATCGTTTTCAGTTAATTGCAAATATCACACATACTTATATTTGATCTTATAACTTGTTCACAACCAAAGTACGGTCAAACGGGGGTCAAACTGACAGCTGAAATTCATAGAATAATGATGCAACTGCTTGCAAGATTATATTAGCACGCCCTCGACGAGATAGGTGTATGCTTATTTCGTTTTCCAAGTCGATCCCAGAATGTTGGGAAACGATTGTTAATTTTTTAAGGACTGAAGAGAAACGGCATATTTTTGCTCGTTGATTCGAATAAAAAGATTTATAGCTTGTTAGAATATCATCGGAACATTTGGTTCACACTTGGCAAGTCGATGGCAATTGCAATTCTTATACATTGGTTTCCAATTGTTTGCTTTGATCGTTTTCATCATAGATCCCAGAGAAAAACTCGAAGGTCTATCATTTCATAAACGGGCTTTAAATATTTACTTTTTGTCACAGATCATTAATGGTAAACACTGACTTTCACTAGAATGTGTGCTGTCATCATTAAAATTGGTCATTTACCAAACGAAAAAATGGAGTAGGCCCCTGTATCAATCAAAGTCCCACCAATTTCTCCAGTATGGTACCTTGTGTGTGTACTCATTTGCAGTGTTGGAAAAACCTCTCAACAATGTGGAATGGGTCTACTCCAGAATAAAAAGAATACGCAGTGTTCTGCAGACTCAGTACACCCAAGAGATCACTTGATGCCAGTACAAACAAACCAAGGAGTACAATTGCTTATAGAAATACACGTTATTCTGTACACTTCGTGCACATGGTTTTGTTTGTACCATGGCCCATTCAAATTCTAGGTTTAATCTATCTCAACAACCTATTTCCATAATTTATCATGTTGTGGGTACAGTTATTGTGAAGGAAGAAGTTCCAATCATTATTTCACCATTGGATTTTTGTAATTTTAAACTTTCATTTATCGGAGAGGTGAGGTTTAAGATAAATTTTCCAAACAAATAGAGTTTTGTTTGCTGTTCATGTTTGATTAACCACAGTCTCTAAAGACAGTTGTACCCATCTCCATATTTCATACACTTCTTAAGATAAAGTCAGATCATAAAGTCAGATCTCAGCTGTGTCCTCTGATTGTAGAATATCATCTCAACGACTGCAACCATCTTTTGCCACCCTAGCCATGTTCCTAGTCATTGATAAGTATCAAAAATCATCCTCCCACTTCTTGACAAGATAACATCATTTTTCAAATTTCTCACTTCATTCTCTTTTTTTTTACTTCTTTTATTACCACAGGAATTTGAAATCAAAACTCTGACAGAGGAGATTGAATGCTTGTCCAAGGGTGAACTTCCACCAGATATCAGCCTTGATGCTGTATCCCCAAAACTTGCCAAGTTGCGAACAGAAAATGAAAAGCTGAAGTATCGCCTCAACATCCTGCAAAGGGTCAGTGTGCATTACACACACAAAAAAAGATTTTTTTTTAAACAAGGATTTTTATAAATACGAGACAGATTCTCATTGAATGTGGTTAGATTGAAGAAATTGTCTTTGTTGTGTTGGAAATTAAGACATTCATGCAAATGATCATAGTGTTTTTGCAAAGGTTGAGGAACATTGGTAAATGATTTAGGAACCCCAGTGACTTTTCTTCTGTCATCTAGTCTGAACCCCAGTAAAATGACTTGGGAACCATTGTAACATTCACCTGCATACCTCCCTTAAGTTAGAATGTACCTTGGGACAGATATTCAAACTCTCAAATTTGTACAATATTCTTCTTATGTACCACTTGTTGGGGCTCATTTTAAAACTGTTGTTGTAGGAAAAATTGTCATCATCTTGTTTTTTTCGAAAATCAAAAATGTTATTTTTCTCCATAGAGTTAGCATGGGGATGGCGGCCATGTTGAATTTCAAATATCAGTAAATCTTGTGTAATTTGTATCTCTAGTACCAAAACTTGCACAGTGACCCCAGTCTTTGTTTGTGATTTTGAAAGACTATGATTGAAAGATGCCTTGAGGAAAGTTTGAGCAAAAGTTTAGGACTTTCACTTTTGAGACGTCAACTATTTTAACAAAACACAAGATCAAAGTGCAACAATTACCAACATACCATATCAGTTCAGTTTTGTTACGCGGTACTTTTGATGTATTTCCACATTGCTTTTGTTTTGTTTGTAAAAGTTTGTGCTCTGTTCCCAAAATATTACCGAATTACATAGTTTTCAAATATTTCACACTGCCAGAATGTGTCAACTGTCAGTTGTTGTGATTGACAAGTGATTACTGGTCCGGAAAAGAATTTGTTTGTCAACAATAACATTGCATAATGTGCGTCATGCAGTGTGTTTGCAAGGCTAATACCTAATCATACTTCAGGGAGGTAGCAATAAAAGATGTAGTCATTTTCTAAACGGAAAATATTGTCAAAAGTTACAGCCATATTCAATTTAATGTTACAAGGCATAAAATTAAAATGTAAGCATTAACCCTTTGACTGCTGTAATTTTTCCCACCAAAATTTTAATGTAATATTTTACCAATTTTTGTGAACTTTTCTGTAAGTTTTTTCATAATTTTGGACCAAATGGATATCACATTTCATCAGCTACAGTTTTTTATCAAAATTTTGGCAAAAATCAGAAAAAATTACTATAATGGTATATTTCATAAAGGTGACAAAAATAGACTCTGGCACTCAAAAGATTAAGCATCAACTCTAATACATGAAACAATGTGTTTACTCTTGTGGGGACTGAGACTAATAACAGGCATGTGCTGTTTTTATTGTTTTGAAACTGAAAATTTGTGCACGTTTTCAAAACCAAAGATTTGCATCAATTATATACGGGTAGGTCAGCTCTGAGTGCACAATAGTATGGGCAACTTTGTGATAGAGGATGGTATGTCTCCAGTAAATTTTCAGCATTGCTATGCATACCACTGATGCAAGAAGTCGAGTAGACACTGTAGTGATTTTCTATCTTTTTTCCATCTCATGTACACACAGAGTATTGCAGAGCAGGAGGCAATGCAGGAACAGAGGGCGCCAAGTCTGATCAAAGTGCTGGACGAGATATTTGTCGATGCCATCAAGAGGGCAGTGCCGGAGCTGGAGAACCCACCGGTTATCCTTGCTCTGAGCACAGCAGAGAAGTTTGGAGACTACCAGTGCAACAGTGCCATGAACATTGCTCAGGTGAGTCTTTTCAGGAAAACTAAAGACTACTGAATGCTTGCTGAGCATGAGTACAATTCAGCTTTATCTTAGGGGGTATGTTTGTATTTATTTACCATCAAAGGCTCCCTTAGACAAGCTCCCGTTTCTACCATATGGAGGGTGTGGCAAAGTGTTCTTCCTTGTTTAATTTGTTATCAGTTTGCAGATTCCTTCATGTTTCACAAAGTAGGAATGTAAACTGGCATGAAATGCCATATGATTTGATCTGATATTTTGTCAGACTGGTTGCAAATCTTAGTGATTTTTTGAGTCGATGGGATTTTCCACTGAAACTACTGGTAGTACCTATATTCAAAATGGTAAGTTTTGCAGTGATGACATTCATAGCCATGGACAAAGTGAGGGCAGAAACTAAACACTTGACAATCAACTGGGTGGCGAAAGGGTTAGAATTTCTACCAAACAAACCTGTTGCCTATCCTCCATGCATCTGCCTTAGTGCTATTTACCCAACAGTCTTCTGCCAAACATTTTACATCGCATATAAATTCATGTTTATTGTCACCTTTTCACAGCAATTGAAGGCAAAGGACATCAAGAGGAGTCCAAGAGACATCGCTGAAAATATTGTGAAGGAACTACCTCCCTCCAACATCATTGAGAAGGTATCCACTACTGTCTATGCCAATATTTGAACAATGTATACTTATGTTTTACAGGATACTGGTACTCTGATCTCATGGTTTGGCATCCACTATTGACACAATGTTTTGTTGTGATGTAAGATTTTTGAAAAGAATGCCACAATCAGAAATAGTGACTAAAGATGAAAACTCCAGTTTTGTTTTTAGCTATTTGCGTTATTTTGAATATTTGCATTATTTCTATGATATATTGATTTGTAGACATTTTTTTTTTCTCAAATGTTGTCCCTTGTGAATTCAATATGACATTTTGTAGTACATGATCATGTTCATCTGAAATACATGTATTACATGTAAAAGTCTGATATACATGAAGCAGAAAGCTACCATCAAGTTTGATGAAAAGCTGTGTAGCTTTGCATTGAACGGATGTAACCTCAACCCCCACCTTTCTCCTACTGCATGGAGAATCTGTTGGACATGTATGTACATGTAATATTTTGTACGGCTTTTGTTGTTAGAAAGTCAAAGGTTTCCCTGGCCATCATGATTGACCATTTGAACAGATTCCAACCTTTCAAATGTTTGTGTTGTGAATTCCCCAGACGGAAATAGCGGGACCAGGTTTCATCAACGTGCACCTCAAGAAATTATTCGTGTCCGAGAATCTGAACGATTTGATTGTAAAAGGCGTCCGCCCGCCGCCGGTCGGACCGAAACGGCGCTTTGTGGTTGATCTGTCATCTCCAAATATTGCCAAAGAGATGCATGTTGGTCATCTGAGGTCAACCATCATCGGCGACAGCATCTGTCGTTTGCTGGAATATTTAGGTAAGGTGGCAAGATCTTGCAGTTATTCCTTATGTACGCATGGATTTCCACTGAAAACTGGTGATAGAATATTTTTATTTTACAGACAGATATTTCATTTTCCAACTGTATCTCGTAATCCAGATAAAATTACTGATATTTTTGGTTTGTATCTCATTTCTATCAATGGTGACAGTTTTATAATTTATAATTTATTAAGTCAGTAGAGGACCCAATCCTCAGTGAGAGTACAGACATTGTTAGCTAACCACTGCTTAACCCTTATCCTTGCAGGCTTACCACTTCCTGATCTACTGGGTCAGTAAAATGCCACAATGACTCAAAACTTATATGTATTTTAACCTACTTGGCAAAGCAGCATAGTATGTTATACAGCAAGTAAAGTCTGCAGTAAAACCATGTTCACAGTATTTAGGTTGTCAGGGTCCTTCAAATGCTCAAGTCTTTGTTTAAATGGAAGATATGGGACATGTTATGTTTTTTAACCAACTTTACTTGATGGTGACATATGAACTTGGCAGGCTATTATGTTCAGTCTGTCAAATTCATATCACTAATGTGGTTCAACCATTTTACAACACTAATCGACATGTAGTACTTAGTACACACAATGCATATCAATGTTGTGACGATGTAGACATACCGCTAGACCAATGTACATGTCTTGCATGACATAACTACTGCTGCATTTATAGTGATCTGTAACTGAACATACCAAATTATCCTGCTTTCTGTCATTTTCACAGGGAGAAATTATATATTTTTAGTATTTTTTTTAATAAAAACAAATTTACTGATGATGTGAAGTCCAAGCCATGGAAGAGAGAACACCATTGAGGACTTCATAAAGCATAATTGAATTTGCCCGGTACAAACAGTAGTCAATTTTCACATCATGTATACAATACCGTATAGGGCCCCCTTTTTATTTTTTGTCTACATCAGCTGCTTTGGTTTATAGCCACATGGCAATCTTTTGGTTTTCACAAATCGCTATTGCAGCAGTGAAAGATAATCTGAGAAATGTCAAAACAGCAGACCCTTGTGCTTAGGCAGTCATCTGAAAAATGTGATAAAATTTGTTTCAGCCATGCTCTGGCAATGTCAGTAGAGAGTTAAAGGAAATGAGTAATCCACATGTGGGGATTATGCGGCAGATAACTTTCAATATGATGTTGAAAAACTAACGCAGTTATTGAGCAAGTAGATTCAAGCTTAAACCTGATACACAGTGTTCACATTGTGGATATTGGCAAAAAAGTTTTGAGTGCATGGTTTAATCCTCTTTCTACCAGGTTCCATAGACTAACCATAGGAATAAATACAACTTGGGAGAAAGAGGATTAAAGAGTTGTCGCTATGTCAACTATACCAGTGCTCTCAGGGCTTCATTTGCAAGTTGCCCCCCCCCCCCCCCCCCCCAATGCCAATTCAGGAAGTGGAACAGCCTGTGTGCTAAATGTGTCAGTTTTTCAGAAACACAGATCAAACTGTCTTTTTCAGCAACATGTTTATGTACTGGGTTAAGCAAACACTTGTTAATGCTTACCTGATGTCATGCCATCCCTAAACTTTCCGTAGATATCACTGCACATTTCTGAAAGAGAACCGTTTGTTTTCAGGTCATGATGTGCTGCGACTGAATCACGTGGGTGATTGGGGTACACAGTTCGGTATGTTGATCGCAAACTTGGTGGACAAGTTTCCAAACTACAAGGAAGTGTCTCCACCAATCGGTGACTTGCAAGCTTTCTACAAGGTAAATGATAAGATGATGTAAAACCTGCATACCTGAACTTTTACACATATCTCTCTATCATCTCGCACACAGTTGCATTTTTTCACCAAATCTGTCTCAACTTAAAGTGTAAATTTTGTGATTTTGGAAATATATGTTTCATTTAGTCTCTCTGCAGAACAAATATCAAGTGTGTTAAAGCTCGAACTTTAAAATTTTTGGCTGAAATTATAAGTTTCATAATAATCTTAGATAGGATTGTATTTTTTGTCTGTGCATTGGTAAGTGTTTTAATGTCTGTAGTAGAAAAACATTCCACATAAATTTTTAAGACATCTACTTTACATGTAATTCCCCTTGGTAATTTACAAATTGTATTTCCAAATTCATGACATTGACGTTTAACGGGCCAGTAGCCTTACTTTTATGATTTTCTCACAGTTTTTGTTGTGTAATGTCAACTACAGTTTCTTGTTGTACTCCCAGTAGCGTGTTGGTATCCACAGCATTTAGTTCGTCAACTCAGCCTGTGCATGTATAGACTGCATTGTAATTGTTGACAAGAGAATTCTAGTTCGGACTGTGATTAAAATGTCAACAATAACAGTGCACTTAACGCATATATGCATTTTCTTTACAAGCTTTAATATTGCATCTTTCAAAATGCTTTGTAGAGTAGAAAAAGAACAGCTGTAGATTTACAAAGCATAATTGTGAAAAAGATTATCAAAAGTAACAGCTACTGGCCATTTAATAAGCCAATGATCTTGCCACTGCCATTCTCACTGACAACTAAAGTGAAATCAAACTGTATATGAACAAATTCAACACTTACGTTTCCTTTTGGTGTAGAGAGCATCAAGTGCACCTCTGTAATATTTGTTGATTATCCTTCTCAGGATTCCAAGATAAGATTTGACAACGATGAAGACTTCAAGAAGCGAGCATATCAGTTTGTGGTCAAGTTGCAGGCCAGAGAACCAGACATCACCCAGGCTTGGAATCTGATCTGTGAGGAATCACGAAAAGGTTAGATTTTTCTCTTTGTTATTTGTTTTTATGTGTGAATACTGATTTTAGAGTCCTGATATTGTCAAACCCAGCAATAATGGAGGAGCAGCCCTGAATTCAAATCTAAACCATGTGCAGCTGATTTTACCCGACCTCACCTTTACAGTGTTTGATATATACAGACATGTGCAGGGAATCTACGATGTGTTTGTCAAACAAAAACGATAGAAAGTCTGGTGATAGAGGGTAGGTACACTGTAGATTAAAGCTGGACAACCCATGTCATGAAACGACAAAGTTTCAAATATATGACTACCATAAATTACTCATTACATTAGTCTGATAAGACAGCATCACTTTTATGAAACCCATTGTTTTTATTTCATAAACACATCACAGGTTCTGTGCTTGCAATGTGTGTTTAGCAGACACTGTACTGGACAGCTTTAGTGAAAATGGCTGTAAAATAAGCATCAGAAAGTGTACATACTGCATGTTTAGTAAGTTTTTTCATCAGAAACAATTCATAGTGACTTGTCACATTGGTAAAATTCAAGTGAAGTGAAACTCTTGTTTCAAACCATAATTGATCATCAGTTGCAGGTTAGTTTGCTGCACCTAGATTTCAGGGTCTTTAGTGGCTGTTGGTCATAAAAGCTGATGCGCTAGAAATATGATTCCTGAGTTTAGAGGGGAGGGTAAGACACCAATTCGTTTTGTGTGTGTTAGTACCACAATAAGGATTCTGCTGTAACAAAAGATAAATTAAAAAATCAGACTGTTATATCATAATAAATACCATATTTTAATTGCAACACATGATGAAAGCAGATTTGAAGATAGAAACTCAACAGAAGTGAAAGGATTACAATACAGACATGGAACACATATTCATGAGTGGTGGACTCAACTAAATGTGATTGTATGGCTCCCAAGCAGTACTATTTCTGCAGTCATCAAGAACAAATGAGACACAAATTACGACAACCTAAAAAGAAAACAAACGTTATTTGAATCCTGACAGAAGAATATAGACTACTTGGAATGTTGAAAAAGATTAAATGTAAAATTTGTTTATCAATATTCACGTGTAGATTTTGCACAATGCGTGCATTTAAGACAGGTTGCATTCTCTATACATAATCAACAACACGGTTTTTCTTAAACCAATTTGCAGTATGGAGTTTTGTTCTGAGGAGGGGAGGTGGTTGACACCAAAATTACATGTAAGGAATTATATTTCTAGTGTGTCAGCTTCTATAATCGACGACCCCTTACAACCCAAATTTGTTGAGTATGTCTGCAAATTGACCTAGGTCAAAGGTCTACTCTAAGTTCTTCTCATACCTGTGTCCATATCGTACTTGAATGTTATAGCTGTGTGTTACTGTTGTTTTGCATGCAACAATACATGTGGATTTGGTTAGTGTAGGTGCAGACAGCTACATTACACCTAGTTGTGGAATTAATCCATGGAGGTATTTTCATCCACAGAATTTCAGAAGATCTATGACCGACTTGACATTGATCTCATAGAGCGTGGAGAGTCCTTCTATCAAGACATGATGCCGGGAATTGTGAAGGAATTGGAATCCAAAGGTGAGAATAATTAGTTAAGGTTGGTGATTTTAAAGGGACAAAATCGCTATAGTGTATCAATAAAACCTGGAATACTTGCATAAGTAACTCAGTGTACAGAATGACGGCGGTACATAAGTGTAAAAATGTCAAAAGTTACCCCTTTGCTGAATGCAAACAGATTGTTTTGTTTCTGATCTTTAAACAAAATGGATTTTTCCTATTCTGACTTCGATGAGTCCAAACTTTACATGTATGTAACAGTGTATGTTCAGCCTTGCATAGTAAGAGCTGTACACTTGAACTTTTGAACTTGATTTTATGGTACAGACCGTTAAATGTTTCAATGAATGTTCAATCTTATCCGGCTGCAAGCAGACTAGAGGTTGTGCACCATACAGTACATATATTTCAGCATCTTTTAAGAAGCCAAATTTAACACAAAACTACTTTTCATATCAAACAAAATTTGTGAAGTAAGCTAAAAAATAGCACCTTTATCCCTCTAAGATGTCTGTATGACTGTAAGATGACTAATTTAACCCTTTACCTGCAAGACAGTATCACTTTCCCATCTGCCAAGTCAGTAAAAAGCGGTATTGAGCCAAAACCATATGTATTTTTTCACCCAAGTGGCTTTGTATGTTATAGTAGCATTAGTCTGTTATGTTTACAGTATCTCTGTCTTCAGGGACTTTCAAATCTTCATATCTTTGTTAAAATGCACCGTATGGGATATGTTTTGCTTTTCAAGTTTTAATCAATAATAATGTGACAAAACCTATCTCACCACCAGGACTCTTAGAAATGGATGAAGAAGAAAGTGATGTTTGTTCCGGGCAATGATGTGCCCCTGACAGTTGTCAAATCAGATGGCGGTCTCACGTACGACACGTCAGACATGGCCGCTATTAATCACAGGCTCACAGAAGAGAAAGCAGATGGCATACTTTACGTGGTTGATGCCGGTCAAGTAAGTATTCCCTCTGGTTTGATTCCATTAATATACATTAACTATTGTGCTCAAATTTGACACTGCTTTCATTGGAAAGGGATAAGAAGGCCATTAGAGTTTAGGTGCATCTTAGAGACACTGAGCTCAATCTTTGTAAAATCATGAACCTTTCTTAGGAGGACTCTCCTACTACTTTTGTGAAGTGACATTATCCCTATGAGATTGTTTTTATTTGTTAACCCTTTTAGCGTCAAAGTTAATTTTTATCACTTTTATCATACACATCCCGGTTAATTTTTTTCAGCTTTTTGCCAAAAATTTTGATGAAAAACTTTAGCCAATGAATTTGATGTCCTTTTAGTCCAAAATTATAAAAGACAATATAGAAAAATTCAAAAAAATGGGGAAATGTTGCACTTAAATATTGGCGGGAAAAATTACAGAACTCAAATGGTTAAAATTGTTCTATGTGGGCCTAGTATCTATTCTTGCTGCAGGTTAAAGTAGACAGCAGTATTATTTTGTCAATAAAAGTCCACAGAAGACCTTCATCTTCATGCATTCAATTGAATTAAATTAATGAACATTGAAGAAAACCACAAAGTGTTATGATCAGGCAAGTACAGTGTCTGAATTCAAACACCTTTCCTCTGCTTCATGTAGGGTCTTCACTTCAAACTGATATTTAGTGCTGCACAGAAGGCTGGCTGGTATGATCCATCAGCAGTCCGTATTGAGCATATTGGGTTTGGAGTGGTGCTCGGAGAAGACAAGTAAGCCATATATTATCAATGTTGTCCATAGAGACCTGCATCCACGTACAGTTCCCCCAGCCCACACAATTTGCAATTGTTCCAAACTAGAGCCAAATGTTATGAAAAGTTTTACACGCCTTCAGGTAGATATGGCACAAATTATAATTAATGTAGGTATAGCATACTTGGGTATGGGGCTTTAAAGATGCATATGAAATGCTCATTAGCTGAAATTTTTTTATTGTTAAGAGTTCAACATCTGCTGTTTCTCGTTACATTACATGAGGTATCAAGTCTTGTTAAGTCATTTGATAAGCTCAACCATAACAAATTCATTGTTCCAAGACTGAGACAAAAACTAACTGAAATTACAATAGCAATTTCACACTCTTTAATATCTGGTGTTGATGTATTTATGCTACTATAAAGTGTGTGATGATACACTAATACAATGGTCTTCTTTATCTCTTGGTTTTGCTTTTTCTACTCAGGAAAAAGTTCAAGACACGATCAGGGGAGACCATCAGACTTATAGACCTACTCGAGGAGGGTCTTAAACGATCTGGGGACAAATTGAAAGAAAAAGGCAGAGATCAGGTAATGGATGCATTGGCATTTTTTACTCATTTTTATGTCCTTTTCTTCCACCATACCACTCTGTGCAATATCTTTTCTGGAAATTATCCAGAATGTTATGAAAAGTTTTGCATACCTTCAGGTAAATACGGCACAAATTATAATTAAATGCGGGTATAGCAGTCAAGTAATTTTGAAGTGATAAGCAACTAGAAAAAAGAACTTGCTCACACATGCTCAAATTTGATAACTGTGATGTATTTTTTGTATTCAATGATGAAATCAGAAGTTGCCAATTTTATTTTTTTAATTGCAAACTGATAAATTCAAAATTTATGGATGGAAATTCAAAATTGCTGCTCTTCTCCATGAATTGTAACTCAATCAGAAGAAAATCAAATTTTTACAAAAATGATCTGATGTAAGATTGTTTTACAGACCTGTTTAACCTGTTTGCCCTCATTTCCAGTGAAACAGTCCACAATCATTATTACTAACAATGGTGTTTGGCCAAACCATTGCAGCAAAAGGGTGAAATTAAGTCCACAAAAGATATAGACAAGCAAATAATCATGAGAGTCTGAGTGTCCACAAGGCACATACTGCCCAAGATAATGTGCAGCATCGTACTTATACAGGGTCTGTACGCGCCTTGAAAGTTCTTGAAAGTCTTTGAATTAAAGGGTTCTAGAATGTCCTGGAAAAGTCTTTGAAAAAAAATTGAATCTTGGAAAGTCGTAAAATATTGATAATCCACCCACAATTTCCCAAAATGACAGGATGATCAGTTGTGATATCTTCAGAAATGATTTTGAAAATTATATACAAAGTGATTTATAGACAAAGTGATAATCTGGAAAATGGTATTTTGAACCTAAAAAGTTACTGAAGTTGCTAAACAGGTCCATGAAAGTCATTGAATTTGAAAGGACTTTTAGAGTATGAACCCTGTTTATGACACTGCTGTGAAGCTCATCAAGTTGAGACGTCTTATCAAAAATAGTCCACAAAGATGCTTACATTATCTGTCTGGATCTTCAGATTCTAACACCAGAAGAGCTGAAAGCTGCTCAAGAGTCTGTGGCGTATGGTTGTATCAAGTACAGTGACTTGAGTCACAATAGAGTCAACGATTATGTCTTCTCATTCGACAAGGTCAGTAAACAATGCACTCCGTACCAATAGCTCCAATGTTGATTGTTCAATTTTTACCAAACATAGTATCACATATTCGAAATTAGCTACTGCTGACAGAAATCCTGAACTTTTGTCTATTTTACATGTGTATTTATAGTTGTAGCTTCTTGTCACATCTGTTGACCTTTAATTCTCAGGATTTTCATCATACTTTTGGTGCTAAGGTGATACCATTTTAACTATTCTTGTACATTCACAGACAAATACTTGTGTTTTTGCACGTTGATAACAGAACTGCATCATTTGGATCAAGTCAAATTGTATTACTTCTCACAATATTTCCTGATTTTTAATGGCTTGATTTCCCAGATGTAAGTTGCACAAAATGTAAAATGCAGCCAGAAGGTTTCAGTCTGGTCACTTCACACGTCCAAAACTCACCCTCAAGCAGACTGAGAAATTTCCTGTTATATCAATTTCTCTTCACAGATGTTGGACGACAAGGGAAATACAGCTGCTTACCTATTGTACGCATACACTAGGATCAGGTATGGTCAGCTGTCCTCAAAATCATCTCTGTGTGTGTGTGGATTTTAAGAGCCTATGATAATAGTCCTATTTGTAGAGGGCGCCTCTCCTGTACAGACTCAAGGCTTTTTGCCAGAGAATATATACAGCAGTATGTGGTCTTAGGTACATGAGTGTTCGCTGTGCATATTTGTTCATTATCTTATGATATTTATGCTTTGAGTATAGACAATGATTCACTTTACATTTGTCAGTTTCAATCATTATGTTAAATAAACATACACAGAGCTGTCAGGTCATTGATCGAGTAAATCATCATAGCGTGGGGGCCAGCCAAGTGCAACTCATACATGGGATTAATAGATGAGCAATTAAGGATAATATCAGGTCACTCTTCCACATAGATGGAATAAACGATTACCCAGTAAATTTTACAAATTTATAAAGAGACAAGGGTCTGTGGACTTCTAATATATTTGCTCACCCTTGTTTAACAGATACCAAATACCAATATGATACCAATATGATATGTATATTTATATATATATATATATATATATATATACCTCCATTATTCTGTTAAATCAAACGTTCAATAAATACGTAACTTAAACATGATTACTAATCTCTCAGTAATGTCTGATCAACCAACAAACAGACAATTTGACGGTGTGGGGACTGTGTCATCAGTGGAGACTTGTTAATATTTTCTTGGCTGTAAAAGATCTGATTATTGTCTAAGCTTTCAGCCTGTATGTGACTTCGGTCAAATAATTTGTTTACCTTTGATACATAACATTTCTCTGTGGATGCATAACATAAAGTTTAATCGTCAACCTCCTCATGCAGATCCATCGCTCGTCTGGCCAACGTCAGTCGGGAAACCCTCAAGAAAGAAGCTGAGACGACGCCAATTGGACTTGAGCACCCAAAGGAATGGAAGCTGGGAAAATGCCTGATTCGCCTTCCAGAGATCGTACTGCGTGTGTACGATGATCTATGCATGCACACACTGTGTGACTACCTCTACGAGGTAGCAACCACTTTCACAGAATTTTATGACCACTGCTATTGTGTTGAGAAAGACAGAAAAACAGGTGAGGAAATAACGTGCAAACCAGAAAAGTGAGTCTCAGTTTCAATGGAGGCCAATGTTACCAATTGCATTATTACAATTGTGTTATCATAGCATATTTAATATTTTCAAATTTATTTATTAGTGGATAGTTTTTGAACAATCTCATCCTGTACTACATAGGGTAGTTGGAACAATGTGGATAATCATGCATTGGTGACCCGTCATTTATGTATGCATTAGTCTACATGCATGAATACATTCGGCTGTATCGAGAAGAGGTCTATCCATAGCAAAAACTTCAGAACTTTTGCAGTCTTTTCTCTACCGTGTGCTTTTTCTGATCTGAAACATCACAACCATCCATGCATATTTAGTACATGTATGGCAATAGGACCAGGCAACATGCAACCTGGAGTAAACATTCCACAAACATCTGTACTACAATCTTAAACTGCCTGTAAAAAGATATCACAGGCCAATGTTGATCAGACAAATGATTGATATTGCCATTCCATAGATTTTAATTGTAATGAAAGTTTCAGCATCTGTCCCTTGCACAAATTTTTAGAGACTTCAGTGTGGAGGCATCCAACTTTGAAAACCAATACTTATTTACGGCACGTAGTGAGTGTGTGTGATGTGTGTTCTTCCAACCTCCCAAACCTACCTTAGCTTCTTACCCAACCATTACCCACCCTCAACAGTCTCAATATCGCTACATTCCATGGTTTTGTCCCTCATGTGTTGCAATCTTTCCTTTTTCTGTCCTTGCAGGAGAAATTGTCAAGGTCAACATGGACCGACTGTTGCTGTGCGAAGCTACGGCCAACATCATCGAAACAGGCTTCCAGATTCTCGGAATAAAGCCAGTTGAAAGAATGTAAAATTTCACAGAGAAATGTGCTGGACAATGTCAAATGGAATATAAACTGACCCTGGTCTGCTGTTATCCCCAAACCCATGAATATTTTTACTCACAACCCATTACATCGGATTTGAAGCTTTCCTATGTACTAAAGGAACTTATATTCAGGATTTCTGTAAATTGAGCGTAGCCACTGTCATGGTGATAGTTTTACCCTCTATAATCCTCTGGATATTTAAAAGACCAGTAGCTGTAATTTCCAATGATGTTTTCACCATTTTTATTTTGTATATCAACTGCAACTCCCTGTTCTGTTCCCCAAAGCATGTTAAAACACCCACTCTTTAGTTTGTCAATACAGGCTCTATACATGTGAAATGCAATGTTATTGTTTACATTTGTATTGTACTCTGGACCTGAATTCACCTGTCAACGATAACTATGCAGTTTACATATATACAGACAGAGTAACCAAGCTCAACACTGTGTTCCTCAACATGCTTTGGGGAGTAGAAGAAGAAACTGTAGCTCATAAAAAATAACAAAAAAAATCATCAAAAGTTACAGCTTGTGGCCCTTTAACCTGTTCACCCCCAATTCCCTGTAGACAGGTCCACAATCACCATTGATAACAATGGGTTTGGGCCAAACCATAGTGGTGAAAGGGTTAAAGCACAGTATTGAGTCTTGATCGCAATTCTTCAGTCTTAAGAACATTGAATTGTAATAACTCCTGATCACCCAGTTCTCAGCTTTCGTTGATGAGTCATTGTCATCACAGTAATCATAAAACCTGATTACATTGGAACAAATAAAATGTTGACCTATATAAACTATACTACCCTATTTACATGTCAAAACTAAGAATTTGAATCGGCCATTATACAAACAAAACAGTGTGCAGAAACATACTCAGAACTATGCATATCCCTGTGCAAGCATTTATCCATATGTATTCGTATGTACCGCTATGAGATCACTTCTCCAGAGTCCAGATTCCAGATTCCATAGAAGACACAGCAGTAGTCATATTGCAACATCTTATTCCAAAATACGACCATTTTATGATATGGAGACCACAATTCTGTATATTCCCTTACAGAGAGATATAACTAAATAAACAACTGCAGGAAAAGTCAATCAATAAAGTCTTGTTTATTTTATATCCAAACTTCAAAAATCCTTCTTTAGACAAATGTGCTCTGTACAGCTGGGACAGGAGTTCTGTTGACCAGGAGTCACATTGCAATCACCCAACTATTGGTCGGCCTGTACAGTATGACCGATGTTTACAAAATGATATGGTTTAATCATACATCTGATATGTATTTTAATATTCAGGCATTTGGCAAATAACATTCATACTTATTTTAAAATTTCAGATCAGAAATAGAGTGACAACACACATACGGTACATGCATACCTAGAGATTTGGATAAATTGCGCAACATTTAGCACAATCAAGCTGCTAGGCGATTGCAACTATATTTTCCTGCATAGTTTAGCTACCAAAAAAGGAAAGAGCAGAATCAAATATCGAGTAATTGACACCAAACAGAAAAACCAGTGCTCATGACGCAAAGGATACATATATATGTATACTTGTCATTGGCAGTTTAGGTGACACAAGTGACAAAACGTGACACTGCTGATTTGGCTAGCCAAATGTTCTGGTAAGGCAGTTCTAAAAGCAAAATCTTATACATTTACGCTCTCCCAATTTTCTGCGTAACACCGTTTTTTCCAGCTACTTAAATGTCGGTCTCTGCATAGCCTTCTATGCAAGTCGAGGGGCACATTTTAGCATTGGCTAGTGTGAGCTTTTTCTTCCAATCAGAGCAACCAAATTTCTCTTCAAGGATGTTAGATGACAGGGGGAATACAGCTGCTTACCTGTGATACATAATATGGTAAAATATAACTGGTGTGCGCCAAAAATTGAAACGTATAGCTGTAATACACAATGGTTTGACATTGAAAGTCCTATCTATAACACACAAAGTCACAGTCGCCTGTTTTCTAGAATTCCTTTCTGCACCTAAGCGCACCATAGACGTGTGTACATACATAAGAAAAGAACAAAGTTGTTCTTTTCTTGTGTATCTATACACGTCTATGGTGCGCCGCGGCGCAGAGCGAAATTTTAGAAAACAGGCAACTGTGCACAAAGTACCATAGCATAAATTCCCATAGTTGCTCCCTTTTTAATTATCATAATTAATACCAGTTACTCATGACCTTATGGTGAAGTTCAAGGTTTGGTGAAATCTTTGAAAGTACATTTGCAAGTAGTAATTGTTTGCTCTCACAAATACAATAAATCTATAGACAAGGCAGTTTTATGTTATCTTGTCTGAGATGTAATTCAGAGGGCTTCAAAACTATTTTCCACACTCTTCAACTGCCTCCATTAATCTCCCAAAGGATAATAAAGATACTCTATAATTGTTTATGTCAATCATATGACCTGAATAATGTTGGTCAGAATAAGCTTATTGTTTCTGAGATGTAGGAGATTGTGTCATTTTTTTCGTGATCTATGTTGTGGTATTTGTTGAGCTTTCTTTCAGCATTTTTACGAAAGCCATCAAACCAAAGTAACCGGCTTCTCAATTATAATAAAAAAATCTTGGAATTAGGCCCAAGGACGAAATTTTGCCCATTTTCCATTGTTATCACAATGGGAATTAGCCCCAAGGACGGTTATTTTGCCAACTTAATATTTCCATTGTTATCACAATGTACCAATATATGATGTGACATGTCACCGAAGAACGTCGTTCATTGAAAGACATCGCTATATCTTCAGTTAACCGATCACAGAGCGAACAAAATGTTTAATTCCAGTCAATCTTACCTTTCCATGGAATACGTGCGACCTTGAAATGAACGTGCACATTACGATATAAGCTTGTATTTTGAGTCGCCGGAGGCATTGCCCGAGCAATCATCTTGCTATTTTGCAATATCTATATCAAACGTTTATTTTACTAACATTCAAAGATTATAGGAAAAGGGTAATTTAGAAGGAAACACAGTGTAACCTGTCAACATTAACTTCGAATTGCATTTGGCATTGCTGTCTCAGTAACTGTGTTCATTGTTTCAGGGTCTAAGAATATCTCGGTGATATTTGTCAGTAAAGGTCATGCATTTTCATTAAAATTTCTCGCAATGTAATTTATTAAAAGCAATATGAGTTTTTACATGTTTTTTCCATCTTCGTGAAAAAAAAACTGACACTGACGCAAATGTGTTGTTTTTTCACCGCCGTCATTCTAATGATTCAAAACGCGTCAAATTTGAACAGCGATACAGGCACTACAAGTGGCGAAACATTGCGTCATTCGTCTCAGAACTCAACAAAGGCTTGTTCGAGGAACTGCCCTAATTTTTAATATGGCTAAAACTAGCAATGATATCACATCCAGAGGCCAATTGTCGAGAAATTCATAATATAAAGCCGCTAACATGTTCCACCTCTGTACAGCTGTATTCCCACAAGGTCATAAGGCGATACCAGTCATAGCAAAAATGTAAAAAAAATCAATGTATTTATGATTATGAATTTTGTTAATAAAAAATTACTATTTATATCTGTAGTACAGACTCTCAGAAATATATTTCATGCTGAAGTTCTCAATAGATTCACCAACATGCAACATTGATATAAGTTTACTACACTTCCAGCCACGGCCTAACAACATCGCTAGCGCATTCAACACAGAGTGGGATGTACGACCTGGATGGCGTTCCTCTAATTTTCAGGTGCCGCCAAGTGGCAAATTTCATCTATTTCGCAAAATGATAAAAAACATGTTGTGAAGGCTGATATACAGATTTACTTATTTTTGACCTTAACCAAAAATTTGGAGAGGAAAGTATAGCTGTTCGTAACTGCCCTCCCACTGGCATATACGGAAAGTATGCCCTCCCACTGAAATTTGATGCCCACTGCCCTCCAGTATCTATGGTTTGCCTGCTCCCCACTCCCCACAACACTCAAGTTCCCAACTGCCCTCCCCCCTCTACTGAAATTCCCAATTGCCCGCTAGGTGCCTACTGGGTAACTCAGATCATAAGCAAAACCCTGAATTTTGATCGAAAATCCGCTTGTTATTAACAGCAGTCAGAAAGCGGTCAAAGATTTGCTCGCCTCACTGATCGTACGCGCTGAATGGATGAAAGTGATGCCAGGTTATGGTACAGTTACCTGTTGGCCGCAAGTCCGCTCTAGAGGTGTATATACATGTCAAACCAAACCGAGTGTATACACATCTAGAGAGGATTTGCAGCCAACAAGTAACTGTGTGTTAAGAAACCACACGATTTTTACCTTGGCTTAATCGCTTTTCCGACCGGTTGACCAAGGTAGAACGTTATTTTCAAAGCGATACCTACATTGAATCTTTTTCCTAAATCTCCTTCGCTACCCAGGACATTACAAGGTTCTTAGCTACAAGTCGGGTCGACGAAGGCATCCAGTGAGAAAATAAAAGCGCGACAACCAATTGGAGCCAGGGAAACGTCAGATTTCATGAGTCCGTGGGGGACGAATCCTCCAAACGTATGTTGGCAGATTTTGCAGCAGGTGAGTTTGGGCCAAAGGTAGTGAAGAGAATTTTCACGAAAGATGATTTGTTTCCCAACGGTTCATACACAAGATGGCACGTCACGTTTAATGAGATGTCGAAATAATCACGAATCTAGGATGTGAGCCATACTGACTTTACAAAGAGGGAGTCATTCATTAACAAAATTAATGCGGTGTGAGAAACTCAAAGCTGGCTGGTTTCGAGAAGAAAACGTTCGGGGTGTTAATACAAGGTAGTCAAAACCATGCGCATGGGAAAGCATGCCAAGGAATTGATCGAAATGTTAAGAGCTATGTAAGCAAATATGTTCGAATTTCAAACAAGTGTTACAAATAAGATTGGTCGACAACAGTTATTCATCGGGAAATGGTAACATCCCCAGCCGATTCCCTATGTATATTGGGACTTCGGTATTCCAAGTTTGTTGCGTCAGCAATAATGGCAAAGGGGATCATTTCTCCTTCCTCCTCGGAGATTATTGGTGTGGCTTGCTTCGAAGTACTAGGATATTGCATTCAACGAATTAACTTCACGAAGACGCTATTTTCGTTTCTGCTACACAGACTTTATTACTAGGTATAGAGTAGACAAGCCTGCATCAGCCATCGTCAAGGATACAGAGTCTCCCACGTCTTGTTGTACATTGGTACTGAGGAATTGGGCGTGATAAATTCAGAGAGCGACATTGCCGAAGTATAGGGATATGGGGCTTCAGCCATACAATAGATATAAATAACATATAAAGATAAAAGAATTCATCCAAATATTAATATCAATACAGCTCTCGTAATAAAATTATCACACGAGCTGTAATATCACGATCAGTGATAGTACCGTCATCATTGTGTACAGATCAAACGAGCTCGTAAAACACAATTAGCGTTGTAGAGGATGTCGCCGCCAAATGGATGTGTGTAAGCTTTGTATGCAAATTCACTTATAAATTGAGATCCTAGTGTTTTTGTTTTTATTATTAATATATCATTTGGTGTTCCAACGTCAGTTACCGCTAGATGCGTATGAACCTTGATTAAAGATTATTGAAAGATATACTAAGAAAGTTTTGGAGGAAAGAGCAACAAAGGTAGCCGGTGATCCGATATATTAATGTGTGATTATTGAAGTAAGACGAGGCCGTGACTATTAAAGCCAGTCTTTAGGTCGTTACGTAAAATCTAGCCAATAAACTATAAATTGTTACAAAGTTTAGGTAAAAAAAGAATAAAAATAACAAACTCTTCAATTTTAGTTAAATATGTCAAAAAAGTGTAATGAACATTAACGATTGTCCGAGTTTGCTTTCTATGTAATACCGACAATTTGGTGTTTAGAAAATAAAAGCAAACACCTAGTAAATACTTCAATGTTCCCGGTATATACTTATAGAGGAAAACTTACGCAACCTTAAACATTACATTAATTACCGAGATTTTGTTTCTCACTTATTTCGCCAGTCTTATCAGACACTACGGAACAGCTTTTAAAAATTAAGTGTACTCAAGAGTTCTTAAAAAGTGCAACTAGTTTCTCAAAATTTTCTTTTATAATGCCCCAGTCTCCTGCAGTGCATTTATTGATGGCGCTGTTGATCGGCTGCCTTTTGGTCACCTCTTCAGATTGTTACTTTTTATTAACTTATCCGACGTTTTAACTGTTCGATTTACCAGTGACTTTTTAACAGTTAAAAAACATCTGATTTTACTCCTGTTTTTATCGTATCATGTTTGCTGTATTTTATCAATGACTTTCATGTTGTTGGCCTGGGACATCGCTGTAAACACGGCAGCCCAAGCTTTATTGTCAGTGTTCGTCACAAAATAAGTTTTATAATTTATGTTTATGTTTTATAATTTATATTTATTGATAAAACAAAATTTTATAATCCATGTGCTTATCTTGTATATAGAATTTATTTCAATTGCCAAGCTAAATATTCAACATAGCGCTCTATGGCAAAATTGTGAATGCTAGGGGGCTGGGACTCGTTTGTAAATTGGATAGGGACTAGAAAATAGTATCATACTAATAACTGATCTAGACAAAAGCATCCTGTAGGACTATAGACCGATGTCAAACTACCATTTCTGGCTGAAATCCTCGAAACAATGGCCGCACAACAACTTCATAGTCATCTCAACAGGTCTGGACGTTTTGCAAAGCGCCAAAGCGTTTATCGAGCTAACCACAGCACTGAAAATGTCCTTGTTGACTTACACTAGCTGCCTGTTGAATCGCTGATCAACTTTTAATTAAGATTATGTTGATAGCTTTGGATGTGTGTATCTGGCAGAGCTGATCGAGCAGTGGGTCTCGGCTAGAAATCTCCGTCCAGCGGAGAGTATTCGCCTGATTCACCGGTGGAAATTGAAGGCATTTGGCCAGATGGCCTTTTTTTTGTGTGCGCCATCTTTGTGGAACTTGTTGCCATCAGGAATCAGAAGTCGAATGCTGATTCTTTTAAAGGTAGTATGCGCCTCGAAAGCGAAAGACTTAAACTCTTGCACAAACTTGCCTGAATGAAACTTTCAACCATTCTCTTACCAAATCAACAATAAAATTCGGGGTTCATCGTGCAAAATTTGGAATTAGCGAAACAATTACCCAACATTTTGCGATAATTGAAATTCAAAATGGCCGCCATCCCTGTGTTAACTCTATAGGGGAAAAAATTAATTTTGGATTTTAAAAAACTAACCCAGTGAACGTTTTTCTTGCTCAAAGAGCTTTAAAAATGAACCTCCTTAAGTGGTAGATCAGAAAAGAATTGTAGAAATTTGAGAGTCAGACCATCTGTCCCCGAGGCGCGATCTACCTTAAGCGTGGTTTGAAAATCTATCTTTTTACTAGTAACTTGAGTACTACTTTTGATTTTTATCATGTTACAGTTCATCCTTTTCTCGGACTGCTCTGTGCTGAATTTTTCGAACTGCTCTTGTTTTTTTGCGTTTTCTTTTCTATTTCAGCTCACAGTGACGTATTTATAGTGCGCTTTTTTCCTAAGAATAAATAATAATGATTTGAGAACTGGCACAAACATGCGAGGATATATAAATTTTTGAAATAAGATGAGCACACATTTTACTTTACTATTGCAATTGTAAACGCTGAATATCTCAATCAGTATTTGGTACGTTAAATGGGTGTTCTACGCAAACGAATTATTACTTTGTTAGAGTGAATTATATATGGAACAAAAAAGTTATAGGCAGTTGACTGACCCGTATGTGACATCTTCTCTTGCCATTGTCTGCAGAAAAGCTAATTTTAAAAATACTTCACAGACAAACAACTGAATCGGAAATGAAACACTTTCTTGTTAATGATTACTTAATTATTAATACTCGCTCGGAGACAGACATCGCTGACGTGAAAGTCCGCATGAAGCGCTATCTTATAAGCTCACTAAAAGATGAGAGGACACAGATATTGGTTGATCAAACAGTCTCTGTATTTGTTAAGTAGGAAATTAAGGTAAGACAAATTAACAGTAAAATTTACAAAAAACTCCTTGAAATAAAATAGAACAATTGCCCTGAGGGAGAAATACATGAATAAAATTTGTACAGCTAGATTAAACCCGAAAGGACATACTACATTGTTTAAAAGAATTGTGGATTATTTCAAGAAATGAAAAGGTAAATGTTTCGTTTATGACAAAAGAAATTAAGTTGTTCGATAAATAAACGCTGTGTTCACGTGATATCATACATGCATAGTAGCAACTGTAAAAAATGGTAGAACGAAAATGTAAAAATGTAGCAATGAAATATATAGACATAGCACAATAATTGGAAATATAACCGTTGTCTTTTTCAAGACTTTCGTCGAGCAAGGTTTTTAACATGTAAATCTTCTCAAGAAAGCAATGAGTATATTGCTATACAGTGTCGCACTGGAAGACTGGTCACACTTTGGTAATCCGCAACTGAGATTTGAAATCTCACGCCCATATAGCGTTCTTCACAGGCCCGACGACGCAATAATCAAGCAACCTGCGAACGGTGTGAGAAAAGAGTATCTTGAGTTAAGCTAAAACATTAGGCTTGTCCATGATCCTGGGCCTGAAACAGAAACAAAGGCCTGAAACGGGAATAAATCCCTGCTAGAAGTGTTGGAGAGCTCTTGTCTGCATAGCACAAATTTCCGGCTGTCATGAATTAAATCATACAGAGTAGATTAAATTTATTTGTAAATAGGCCGTCACACTTAGGACCTAACTCGTTTGATGCATCGCTAAGGTGATTTCCAAATGATTCTTCCTGAGAATCAATAAAAGATGAGCTTCCAAACAAAACAAAACACTTCATATTCTAACACTTCCATGAAATTTCATAACTTTTAACATATGTGGAGAATAAAATCCATGTGATAAATTTTGCCGATTTTTGAAGTTATCTTCCAAATAACAATAGCAGCACCTGCATGATTTGCAATCTAATATTTTATCTGTGCATCTTTTATTATCTTGCACATTTCATCCAACATATGTTGATAGATTTCATAATATTTATCTATTGTTCGTTACTTTTCTATTGTTTTTCGTCGTTTCTCCGAAGTTATGCTTGCTTATAAATTTGTCCTCGTTTCATTCCCCCGGGAATAGTTCAGAGTCTAATGACTGTATGCTCACAGAGCATACGATTGGTACTTGTCTTTGCCATAACAGTATTACGGGTTCCTTAATTGAAAGGGTTGGAAATGATTGACAGGCGGATCACTTACGCTTTGCTTTTCAAAAGAGGTAAAATGAAGTCACCCAGTCAGATGACCATAGAGCTGTCACCAGTTCTCATGCTGAGTAGTGGAAGTGGTTTCTATGGAGATTCGATACTGAAAACGTCTTCGGCCACTGTGATTCCTGTATCGAACAGAATGATTGGACCGTGGTAAGAAAGTAACCAGCAGGGTGGGTCTCCAAGACATATTTAGTCGCTGTTCTAACAGAGTAATCGGCAAAAATCAAGGTACACTCATATAGACGGCGGTATCCCGAGGCAACTCTTACGATTGTTCTTTTCCTGAGAAAAAACAAGGTCGGTAAATTCCTTGCTTAGTTTTTACACTGCCATGGTAATTTATTTTGACTGCAGGATAGCATTGTGTCCTTTGAGGTTTTCGCTTCATTGTACACAATTTCATCAATTATTCTAAACCTTTCGAGGGATTTAAAACATAAATTGTTTTGCAATGCACGATCTAGAATCATAAGGTTCGTTTCTTTCAACGTACACCAGTTTATGCATTCTCCATTAGGCGTACAATATCCTTCTGAAGAGAAACATTCAATATTTATAGATTGCGCCCCGCACGTTTCCCCCGAAACGACCATTTTCTGCTTTTGCTGCCTTGGTTTATCAATATATGTCCTAAGAGTACATTTCATCGTTATAGATTGCGTTTTGTAGGTTCCCCAAGCATGGTAGAAAGATCATTTTCACTTTTGCTGTCTCCATTTTTGTACCTCCGCGGTATATATTACAGTGTGCAATTAATATTGATCGACTCACTGGGCAGCAATAACATAAATCCAAACAAAACCGGCATATTACATCCTTTCAGAAGTAGGGAATTAATGTGCGCAACGTATTTTGTTCTGCTTATTTAGTCTTCGTTGTAATAACAAACGTTATTCATCATTCACAGACTAAAGTTAGGTTGATATGTTAATCAAATGTATATCGGATACGCGAGTTGATAGGGAACAATACCTAAACGTTTTCACTTGCTCTATTTCTGTGCCAGTAAATAGAATTACCCACTGCGCCTAGTTAAATGAACTGTTTGCTTTTCTACGTTGTGCGAAGTTTCATAAGGTTAAAATTACCATGGAAACTTTGCGACGTCATATATCTTTCTCTTCATGCATGTCGGCTGTGTAACCATTTTCACATCTCCGATTTAACATAAACGCTAACTGCCTAGATACAAAAATCGATGTGAGAAAGAACGAAACTAGTACTCCTGCGAAGAATTCGTCGGTAATTGTCGCAATTCTGCGATATGATTCTACGAGAACACAGCGTGTGTGTCGCTAGGGGCATTGATTTTGCTAGTTCCGTATTACTGAATCACGTACATGGCTTAGAAATCTGAAAATGCTAAATTGGTGATCAAAACCAAACTTTTAATTTAACATATTCGTCAACCCTTTCGACACAGAACAGATTCTGGCGTCAACAAGTCAGGAATGGAACGGAGTTCACCGCTACTGCTACAAAAATTCTGCATATGGTACTGTGTGATTTTATTTACGTTTCGCATAACTGATCGTATACGGCAAACATGATTTTTGTTCATAGTTGATTTTTAAAAGGTATTTAGAAACCTATTATTATTACTCTTTATTTATAGAGGGTAATCTGAGTTACAAATGAATTGTAATTTACATCAGAGCCCTCGTCAAGAAAGCAACAAATCAATACAGAGTAATTAATTATACATCAAAAGAAAAAAAAGAAAAGATACAACGAAAGCATCTAATCAAGTGATGAACCCTCATTAATGAATTTTTGAAAAAGAAAATTGCGCAATTGAGATTTGAACTGCGATAGTCTTTCAACACTTCGGATTGAAATAGGAATATTATTCCAAATCGTTGTGGCCCGATAAATGAACGATCTCTGTCCAGTAGCTGTTTTGAAAATTGGAGCGTATAAATTCCTGTTACTAGAACTACGGGTAGTAATATTACTCACGTCAGAGATATAACGGAACTGGTTTAAGTAATCAGGTGCAAGCCCATTCAAGATTTTAAAGGTCATTACAGCAATGAATAATCAATTCGAAAGTCAATGGGTAGCCAATGAAGGCGAGAGAAAAGTGTACGTGTAGAAACTGTAATGTCAACACCTAAAATAACCCTGGCCGCTCTCTTTTGAAGCCTGTAAATTCTTTGTAAATTACTCTTTGTGGTGTTTCCCCATACAGTACAGCAATAATCGAAAACAGAAAGAAAAGTGGCATTGTAAACTAAAATAAGGACACTGTAAGGAGTTAAAGGACGCAGCCTTTGCAAGACTCCTATTCTCATAGATAATTTCTTACACAGCTTATTTACATGATTATCCCAACTTAGAGTACTGTCAATTTCAATACCGAGAAGGTTGTGACTGAAAACATTTGAAACCTAAAAGACTATATCGATGTTGTTCTCTCAAGGAATCTATGTCAACCGAGGGAAAAACACGCCGTAGAAAAGGAGGCCAAAAGGAGGCTATCGTTTATCGATGCAAGTAAATTACTTTCCAGAACATTTATATGGCAGAAAATTAACAGGGCAACATCATATGGCCGTATTGCAGACACAAGAGCTGACTGAAAGTTTGGAAGAACTGTACCAACAATAATTCTTGTTGAGTTCCCACCTCGAATTCTCGTTCATCCCGAGTTTCTGAATTGGCGTGAGTCGATTGTACATGTTCGGGATGGTTAACCAAGAAATCAATGGTTATGGAGGAACATAATAAGGAACAACGGAGAAAAAACACAAATACTCATTTGCGAAAACGCTTGCAATCTGTTATGTGCAAATGTTACACGGATCCTTCCGTCTTCAGTAACACGCTCTTCTCTTTGCAGAGCCATCTGCACCCCAGAAGTCGCCGTTTATAAATCCATTGCCTCCGACACATGCTTTATGCCGATGACTATACTGCTGTCATGACATGGTGAACACTCCCACTGAAGAACTCTGTAAAAAAGTAAGTGTGTTTAATATCAAAGTTGTCGCATGTAGGCGTGTATATGTGTTAGTAATTTTTTTATCGGTACCGAAACATATCCGTTCACTTTTTGTGGTTAAACAATCTGATAAGCGATACGCTAACGTTCTCATTGAGGGAGAGTGTCGAAGACAGCACTTTAGTATCATACACATGACTGCCATTGAAGGAGTCAGATGCGAGAATGTGTTGTCATGAACATTGTCACGTATTGCATGTCAAAAGATTCGAATTTATCCAAGACCTTTGAATCTTTGTAGCATATGGCATAATGCTGATTTGTGAAACACCACCATTAACAAATCCGGAATCGTAGCAAAGACTATGGTCAAAGACATAAGTGATGGGATACGGCAGTTCATACCAGCAGTACTTGTTGTGATGGGAGCATTTCATATCGGCCTTGATTTCTCAGTATATTACTAACGAAAAGTCTATTTGTTCCACAGGTACATTATTCTGTTGTGGCAAGCTGGACGGTGGACAAGCGGATGGCATGATTTATGGGCGAGCAAGTTAACGGCATCTTTCGAGCGTCAACTGGGCTTCGCGTGTCGTATCAGAATTTCAAGTCATCGCCACAGTCGACAGAAATTGGCAAGCTTCGTCCAGATATGTGCTCACGAATTCTGGTTTTCGACAAATAATTTAGGCTCGTTTTTATAAAGGAGCTCGGGGTCTTGCAACTCTGACGAACTCATTCGGTCAATTATATTCCGTCAAGAAAAAAACAAAGGTATTATTTTTGCAAATATCTTTTTGGTGGAGATCAAGTCATTGGCGAACATGGAAAGCGTTTCTTCGTACAGTAATAACTCAGTTTCAAATTCGACAGACGATAATTATACTTTTTGGTCATATAGAAATATCCCCACCTGGCTTTTGGCATTGTACGTAATAGTTGGTGTACTTGGCATGGCGGGAAACTTTTTAGTTATTTTAATTTTTGCAAAGATTCGGAGATTCCTCATGTCTCGGACGTTAGCTAATGTTTTCATTCTTCACCAATCGGTGGTCGATTTTACGACGACGTCGTTTTTCATGTTATTTTACACAAGTCCAAAATTTCCTGTAACACCTAGAAGCCTCTCTGCGACACTGTTCTGTAAGCTGTACTGGTCGGAGTACTTTCTGTGGACGCCCGTCACGGTATCGTCGCTAAACCTCACTGCCTTGTCAGTGGAACGTTACTTCAGCGTGGTTCGACCGATCACGCATAGAAAGAGCTTCACCCGGCAGAGGGTTGTCGTAGTCTTTGTACTTGAATGGGTCTTTTCAGCCTGCTATTTGTCCTATTGGGTCGTGCTCAGCGACACAGAGGACGGCCGGTGCGTTGAGAAGCAAAGGGCGGCACGCGGGCTACTGTTCTTCGAGACCTGGATCCAGGCGGTGATGCCGTTAGGAATTATGACATACGCCTACGTGCAAATGTTCAAGAAACTAAAGGGTCGAGTCGCAGCCGCGCCCAACGACTCCGTAGCGTCGGTCAGCGCTGGCGTCGCCGATGTCAAAAATGCCAAATGGGTGAAAGCCAGCAAAAATGTCTTCAAAATGCTATCTATCGTGTTTTTAAGCTTCACTATTTGTTGGGCTCCAATGACGGTTTACAACTTACTGTATGTCTTTGGGATGCCGCTGTCGTTTGATGAGGTGTACTTCAATGCAGCGTCTGCCGTGTGCATGTTCAATGTGTGCGTCAATCCGATCATATACTCACTGCAGTACAAGCAGTTCAGAAACGCCCTCTCCGAGACTTTTTGCTGCAAGCTACAAAACAGATAAGAAGATCGTGAGGACACGGCCACTACAGACCCACCCCTCGTATTGATTTTTTTTAAAATTTCCTGTGCTGAAAAATATTTTGTCTAGCTGTACCAGTAAGTAACACGTACTGTTTTGATTCTGTAACAATTTCTTGTTTAGTTTTCTAAGTCTGAAGAAAATGTCTCACTGTAAACTACACCAACATATAACCCCTGTATGGTTCTTGAAACTTAAAAAGAGATTCGCGAATGAAGGTAAACAGATCTCGAAATAAAAAAAGCCCGCATGATAATATTAAAGATGTGCCGATGTATGTAAAAAGAAACAAAATTACTTTTGAAAAAATGTTCCTGTTTTAGAACTTCTTCAGCTTGGGATTCGTTCAGAGAACCTTTGACTTCAATGAGGCAGGAATGTTATGGAAAATATGTATGTACACCCGGTTACAAAATGACGGTTGTAAATTGTGTAAATCGCCTTTCAAAAAACTGAAATATTCCTTCTAGAGTAAGGGAATAGAAGATTAATAAAACCTCATGATAAGTATCAGAAAGGACGTGTCAGTTTATGGTTGTTGCTGTGATTGAACATGCTAATATCAACTGAAAGAAACACGTACAGTAGGTACGTTTTTCTACTGACGTTTATCGTACTTCTCTCTGTAGATGGCTGGGTCGTTTAAACTCTCCTTGAACTCGCTGAAAGTGTGCTTGAAATTGTCAATTATCAAGTTACTCCCAGCTGCGACAAAACTGTTAGCCGACATGAAAAACACTTTTCAAAGCAGGGTTCAACTCGGAGATTGTGTAAAGTCAAGTCATTTCAGCAAGTTTTAATGCGTTGATCCTTTGCTTTTTATATACGCTTGTGAGAGGTGAACAAGCTAGGTTGTGAATTTCGCATGCGTAGAGTCACTGCAATTGGCAATAAGTTTCTCCCGGAATGACCCACCAACTCTGTGAATCTCGTGATAACACCATCAGAAAACTAAAGCAGTCGCGATTACTCTAATACGTCACCTTCCCTGATATTAGTTTTTGTTAATATGCTAGGACCAAAACTATGCCTTTACGGTACTTTTTGAACATACACTTTATCTGATATCCCTTGTTCTGATCCCTAAGAGTGAGTTTTTGTGTCCGATTGACATAAACTGTATGAGGGGTTTCCTTAAAAGAAGCGAAGTGATTTTAAGGATAACTGCCAATTTCGGTCACTGATTCGCTGACGATTATTGCAATTATGTAAAGGAAATGACATAAAAACCCAGTCGTCTGAACTGCAAATTGCGATAATCTCTGTGGTTATTACAAAAATGATGAGCAATAATAACTTTTGTTTATTTTTGATATACAGCTTCAGTTTATTCATAGGGGCTGCCTACATGTCCTTCTCTAGTATAACTGTTATACCTTGCTGGCGCGTTCGTTGTTGACTTTGTCAAAGTTAATCCGGTGATTATCTGGTGACAGCGTCCACGGATTAGTAATTTACCCTAGCTTACTTTGGCGCATTAGGTAATCAAACGCATCAGATAATAAACGAAACACAGTGACATAACTTCGCGTAAGATCTTCAAAGGACAAATACGTGACACGGCAGTAGTAAAGTAAAGGTGTATTTTTGGGATTAATAAGAATTTTACACCCATTTTATTCATTTATCTACATGAAGCGAAGGAAAAATTAACCATCCATGTAACTAAAGTGTGACCCTGACCTATATATGAACTCACGCACGCGCAACAATTTTGGCACAGCAGTGCATTGTCCTGAACTAAGCAGGGAAATTCCCTGCTGAGTCAGGTCCTGGACTTGCGCAATACACTAGCTATGACTCACTGGGTATTAGAACGGACCACTAGTGGACATGTAGAAACTTGTTCTGTCTGACCTAAACACACAACATGTATAAACATGTACGGGAAATTCCATGGGAAATTCACCATCAAACTAGCCTATATAAAGGGACTTTTACCCCCGTTGTCAGTCAGTCGCGGAGTCTAGCTGATGTGAATTTTTTCCTACTGCATGACTGAGGTCTGAATTTCCGGTAGGTTTTTTCTGAACTCGGAGTTCCTATCGGTGCGAACTTGTTCACCCGATAGATAAAATTTTAGTAATTTCCTCTGAACTTAAAATATGTCGGAAGACCATTACTTCAAACAAAATGAGTCGTTTCAGATGAATGGTACTGATATCTAAAGTGTTCACTCTTTTATCTCTACGTACAAATGTAGTTCCTAAGTCGTTCTCTATTCTATTCCCACCAACAAAACATTCAATACTCATTTCATTGCGATCTTTATCAATACTTATGATAATATCACAAGTTGTTCTGTTATCTGTTTTCATAGCATAATATCCAACCAAATCATCAAACTCGTCTCCTGTAGCTAACTTTACACATCTAATGAGAACTGTACCATGTTGAAGTATTTTCATATTATCAGTCATCTGTTGATTTACAGTCTGTAAAGTTAATTTAGCTGCCTCATCACCGACACTTTTAAGACCCAGTTTCTTTAAAGTTGTGTCCCAAAATAATCTAACTGGAACTCCGCTAGCTGTATACGAGCAATAATTCTCCCCCTCGTTTATCCACCTTCTTAGTGTATTATCTGCCTTCATTATTGTATTAAGAGGACTAATTTTAAGATGAATGGTATACCAAGAAGTGCAATGTATGGATTCATAGGAGTAAGCCAACTACGAAAATCTAACAATTTATATTTGTTTACATTGCTATCAAAATAAATCACATTCGGAGTTCCTGGTGGTTCAGCAACACCTCCTGCAATTTCACTATCCATATATCTAAGATGTTACGCGGCACATTATAAGGCATGAATTTCTGACTAGCCGAATCCCATGTCAGAGCAAAAGGAGTAGGATCATTCGAAGCCTTTGTGGCGTCAATTACAGTTTCATCAATGTCTTAAGTTCGGAAAATTCTACAGCATGCTCGTGGGAGGGTGGCACCGCGCGCATTGGCTAAAACGAAATATTTTTCGCGGTCTTTATAACGAAGGACGTAATCCTTATTATGATTAGCAGCCATCTTAGTATTATTGTTAACTTTAACATCACTCAGATCTTCAAGCTCAAGATTTTGCATACGAATTGTACCTAGACCGAAGCCACTTGGATCAGACATACTCCGTAGGGACCTATATACAGTGAAAATTAAAATAATACCTTGTAATATACACAACCATGGCTTCAGCAATAGGAATGACAGTTCTCGGTGCTGTATTAAATGCAACGGCATTCACAGGAGGAAATATTATCGGACAAAAGCTTTCTGGGAATGGTGAGGCTCTTATTGAAGAGAAAGTCCGACATGATAAAGCATTAGAAAAATTTGAACATGATCGCAACGTCTGGTCAGAAAAAAGATTACTACAGGCTGACTGGGAAAGAGAAAATCAGGCAAAGGATGCACATGCTGCGGCAGAATTAAGAGATACAGATGCAGAAATCCTGGAAGAAGCAGAAGCGGTGCAAAGCAACTCTACGTCAGGTCGTTCCGAAGGCGAAGCAGTTCAATCTCAGATTATTATCAACCCAGTCCTGAGCAAAGAAATATGAGATGATCTATATTGCTGGAGGATTGGTCGTGGGATGGTTTATCTTCCGATAGGGTTACACCGGTAGGCGGAACGACTACAATAATTCAATACAAAAGCTAATTGGCCAGTTATTGAAATCGATCATGTTTCCATCCTGATCCGTTATCCAGATACGCATTGAATTCATGTAATCTCCCCTTTTCTCAATGGCATAGAAATTGCTCCGTTTTTAAAATCGTAAGTAACCTTTCACTTATTTCTCTCGTATCCCGGATGGGAAGTATTTGTAAACAGTTCGATACTTTCCCCTGTATGTATTCACCCGAACCAAATGAAACATAATTTCCAGTAACATCGACTACATCTGAATGAACTATATATTTAGTGACTGTTAAGAAATCCACTTTCTTCGGACTAATAGTACTTTTTATAACTGGGTTGTCCTCAGGTTTATCTGAAAAACCAACTACGTTGGCAAAGCTACCTGTAGCATTGAAATAAACTTTAACATCTTTAGCCAAAGTTAGAAGAACGTGGTTTGTCGGCAGATGTTTTCAAAATTAATTTTTGCTTCAACCCGATTGCTTTGTTTAACGTATCGATATTGTAGTTACCTGGACGTATTGATTTAGTCTTCTTTGGTTGGTCACCTTCTTGATATTTTAGTACATTATTTGTCGATGTTATGTTATGCCATGAATTATATAGTCCACACTCTAGCAGTCTTATCTTCGTAACTGTGTCGTGTCAATACAAGGGTAAAATTAACAGTAACAGGTTCACCTGTTTGACTTTCAATCCAAATGATCATTGTTGTGCGCTGTATATATTACTAAGTATAATTTTTTGATGAATAATATTCCGAAGGTGCCCATTACAAAGTATAAGGTTCTGCAGGAATAATATTTTTCTGTTCAAGGAGATCTTTGGTCGCAACCGCGGCAGCAGTCGCACCGCCTAATTTTGCCAATCGAGTCAAATTTGGTCGACTTGGATCGCCCATATCCATTTTCAGAAATTTGCTGGAGATCATTAGATATCCCATCGCAAGTCCTGCGATTACAATACCATCGTACATTGTGTTTACAACTGTTTTAATATCCATGATTGCTGACTAGTATATAAAATAAAAAATAAAAATAAAAAATATGGGGAGTTAATCCATCTCATACAATGTAGAGGAGCTGGAAACCTCCCCCTCCCCCTCCCCTCCGTCGGAACTGTTCTGGAGGGAGCCGCTACGGGCTCTGTTTTTTTCGCTTTCTGAAGCGGTTCATCTTTCCGGGGAGGACAGGGGGTATGCCGAGCACGCCCCCAATATAGCCCTAATGCAGTCAATGAAACTCCCACAATTCCTAAAACAAGATAACATTTATTATACCAGCGTGAGCTATCACACTGTTCTTTCATTGTAGGCGGTAGGTCTGCTTCAGTCGCTACCGCATCGCTATCATTCCCCTCCATTGCTTTTAGTTTCTTCTCCTTGTTTTTCCTGTTCCATTCCGCTAGTCGCTTCCCTGAAGCAACTCTCCCTGGATGCTTCGGCGGTAACAAAATTTTCTCTACGTTGCGCTGTGTCGGAGGTGCCGGTGTTGGTGGTAGGATCGTCCCTGACGGAGTCCCTGGCGGAGCCGTTTGCTGAGTCGGCGAAGTTGAATCCATTTATTTCAGGTACTATATTAAACCCGATTTTTTTAAAATTTAAATGTTTACCCGTAATTAAACCGGTGGAAATTAGAGCAATCAGGGGCCCCCATGTGTACCCTATCCATCCTGATAATCGTTTTATTTCACTGTTTAGAATAAAATCCTTTTTAAGATCAGTGGCATAGTTATCTCGATCATCGATTGGAACTACCTGACTAATTGCGCGGGCTCCTAGATCTATGAAACTTTGAGTGATGGTATCACTTATAAGAGAACTGTATTTCGCTTCGTACATTTTGAAGGCTTTATTCACCGTTTCATCTCCCCATTTTTCTACGTCAACAACTGAAATCTCCTTACCAAAAAATAACTTACTTTGACCACTTGCGATGACACAGAGTATTTTTTCACGTTTTGTCTCTATTATGGATCGATTATTGTCCGACGCTGCGGTTGGTCCTTCGGAACCGTTCCGGTAGGGCGCTGTCGTATTTGCCGCTGCCGATGTCTTTATTAAATTCTCCATTGTTTGCAGTATGTTATCTATTCTTAGTAAAAAATAAAAAATTCGTTTAAACCTGAATCCGAAATAAATATTAACATAGTCTGGAATGTTAGTACCCTAACGTTCCGACAGGGATTCCGGGAAAATTCTCCTCCATTTAAATCTATATGTATATAGAAACACAAATAATGAGTACAGACCTATTCCCAGTTGCTTTTCAATTGAATAAGACGAGCGTACCGACAGTACAGCATGCTGATATTCCTTCCAAACCGAATGGAGGAATAAAACCTATTCTCATGGACTTAGAAATATATGTAACGCCGACAGATAAATTTACTTTCCATCCACGGGATGTGTTCAAAGATAATGTAATCACTCATAGAACAGCAAAAGAAAGTAATGTCTGGCTGGGCAGCCCGCATATGAAATATTGGGACCAGCAATTAAATTTCGCCGTATGGTGCAGCACTACTGGTTGCGGTATATCATTCGCCCATCTCTTTGTTCCGAAGGGGGGGATTTTCCTCCGCAAATACTATCATTCTGCCGTTTCCATGTATATTTTACAATACGTAGATCCTTCATGAAATGGGCGTTGCACTTCCAGACGATACCCCCACCTTCAAAGCGGGCGACAATCCATACAATCTCGTCCAATATGAACTTCTATGTACTGAATTTGGAAATATAAGTCCAACGAAGTCCGACTTTCGTTATCGAAAAGGTCAAAATAAAGGTCTTGGTTATGGATATGAATATTACACTAATCGTGGGCCCGTTAGACAGCCAAAAGCGATATACAACGGTCGGGACTTTTTCCTCTCCGCTGACGGAGGCGTTTTCTATACACATACAATTTTTGGAAAGAAAAAAACATGTACTGTCCGACAAAGAACGACCGCACTACTATTTCTTCCGAAATGATGGATCGGAGGGACAATATAATAGTTTCATCCCTCTGACAGGAGACTCGGGATTGACAAAGGCTGGCCTAGCCCGCCTCAATGAAAGCCTTGAAGCCTACGTATATTGCATACTCGGCGCACAAGCAAATATTCGCAGTACCATAGTAGGTGATACTGGCAGTGCAGAGCAAGTAAGAAAAGAATTCGGCGTTCTCCTCGAAGATGAAATTCGTAATACCGACAAAGTAATTAGTTATAGGCGATATCAAGACACAATAATGAATACTGGTGTGAAACTTGATATGGCAGTCTCACCAAATTTACTTCTCTTACCGTCTGAGATGGTCATCCTTTCGGGCCCGGCAATCTCAGGTTATAATAATGAATTGCAATACGCAACAGAATCTATGTCCTTCGGGGTGAACGGTGATATAAACACGGAAGTTCGAGAAAGTGCTATACATGAGATGGAAGGAGGGAGGGGGGGATCCTGTTAAGTGGCAGGACGAGCCCGGAGAGTCACCACCACCTCACAATGACATGACTCTGGGGGGGCTCCCCTCCCCAGAACGGGCAGCATCTGCAGACCCTATTCACGAATATGGTAAAATTGGTTTGTTATCTTTAGCAATATTCATTACTATTGTAGGTACTGGAATAAAGTCACTAAATATATAGATCCAGAGGAAATGTCAATATACGTAACCCCACCATTCAACATGATTATAACTGGACCGACATATTCTGGCAAAACAGAATTTATGTTGGACCTCCTCACCGGTCCGTACTTAAGGAAATTCGAATATGTGATATTCATTTGCCAACATTCATGAATAATAAAGCGTATAATAGAAGATTCATTTTCACCGATGATAATGTGTTTATATTTCCAGTCGGACTCGATGCAGTGGATGATACATTAACATACGTGCATAAAGAATGGGCTGGAACGAACACTTTAATAATCCTCGATGACTGCGCCTCGTCCAAAGATATGAAGAAGCGCAGTAACGTTTTAGTCCAACTTGGTTTCAGCGCAAGACATGACGGATTATCTGTCTGGGTTCTGACTCAACAATATACTAGTATTAGTAAACCATTTAGGAAAACATACAGATGTTAGTACTATTTTACACACCGAACAAGATAGACAACAAAACTATTATAAAAGAATATGGAATGGAGGTGTCAGAACGGGAAGCCGTGGGCCTAATCAAGCAATTGAAAAGTAGGCCATTCAGTAAACTAGTATTTCGTTTACGGAATCCGTACGACATAAAATTTTTCGTATAATATAGCAATTATGGAAGCTGAAGGCACTCTTAGAGAATTATATTACAACCCGAAAACTGGTTTTGGAGGTGTACAAAAATTGTATGACGCAGCACGCTCCAGCGGGTTAAAAATTACTAAGAAAGAGGTGCAGGAGTGGTTAAAAACTCAGCTAACTTATAATCTACATAAACCGGTACCTCGTACTCGCGGTGCCTTCCGGAGGGGGAGGCGCGTTTTCGTATCATCGATAGACTCACAGTGGCAAGCAGACCTTGTGGAATTCCCTGCAGCATTCCTAAAAGAGAACCGTAACATTCGATACATGCTAACAGTAATCGATGTACTCAGTAAATATGCCTGGGCTAGGCCAATACAGTCAAAAACGGCCGATGACACTCTGAAGGCACTACAAGATGTGATTAAGAAATCTGGGAGGAAACCCGACAAACTTCAAACAGATGAGGGGCGGGAATTTACTAATCGAAAAATGCAGGGGTGGCTCCAGGAGTCTTCCATTCACTGGTTTCACACCTACAGTGATAAAAAAGCTAGCGTTGTTGAACTTTTTAATCGGACGCTTAAGACGATGATGTGGAAATACTTTACATACAGACAGACACGTGAATGGCTTTCTATTTTACCAGAACTTCTCGAGAATTACAATAACACCGTTCACGGAAGTATCAAAATGAAACCCAGGGACATAACGGAGGAGAACGATTGGCAGGCATTTTATACACTATTCGGTCCTGAGTTGGCAGCCGGGGGAGTTAACCCTGAATTCAAGCCGGGAGAACGGGTCCGAATTACAAAATACAAGACCACTTTCAAGAAAGGATATTTACCAAATTGGACAGAGGAGATTTTCGTGGTTTCAAAAGTTGTGTACGCAGCTGGCTTGGGAACTCCACCAGTTTACAAAATAAAAGATCTGAATGGAGAGGAAATACTCGGCACTTTCTACTCCGATGACTTCAGAGCGCCCGGGAGCCGACGAGCTGTACAGAGTAGAACGAATTTTGAAGACGAAAAAAATTAGAGGAAAGAAATATTATCTGATAAAATGGAAAGGTTATCCGGAAAGTTTCAATAGTTGGGAGCCGGAGGAAAATGTTATTAGAACTTCGTAAGTTCCTGTGCTGGTACTACGTAAGTACTTCGTAAGTTCCTGTGCTGGTACTTGTCAAGTACTACGTAAGTACTAACGTAAGTATTTACGAAAGTTATTCAATAAGTACCATGGAAAAAGTCTTAATTTCTTGAAAGCCGAAAGTGTCAGTTTACCCCCCACTTCCACCCCCCACCTGGCCAAGTATTTATCATGTACTGTCGTAAGTAATGTTCACTTACTGCATCTTTTTCGGCAGTATGTGGATGAGGTGGTACCTCGGTTCCTGAACATATTAAGTTTGCAAGATCTTCAAAGCGACTTCTCATGTTGCCATGGTCCGTTCTTTCGAGTCCCCCTTGTTCAGCTTTATCGATAAGTTCTGGTTGAAGTATAATGTACACAACTGACATGAGCCATAGACAAGTAACTTCAAAGTCCCCCCTTTTCATAATGTCAAGTGCTCGTAGGTCAAACGAAGCATTATAAGCACACACAGATTCACAAGCGTTAAGAAGTTTGTGTAGGTTATTTAGTGACACTCGAGGTTGTTCTAGTTGTTCTTGACCAGGTGGGAAGTACGCTTTTTCAAGTTCCTCCTCCTTGAAACCGTCTATTAAAAATCCCTGGCTGCCGCCGCTCCATGCAATTCCAAAGTCAAAAGCTCGTGGATATTCTACTGGTCCGACTGTCTCGGTATCAATTGTTGGATTAAGTATATTCTTGAGAAGGGTAGGCGTAAGAGATTGATGAATTACCAAACATGGAAGTCTGTAGTCATTACAAATTTCTAAGAAAGTCTGTTTGAACTTATTGTGAATCTCTTCTAGTTCTTCTACGGCAGCTATTTCATATTGTCTGGCTCGAGTCAACACATTCCGCCTGCAATAATCCCAAGGCATATCTTTGAATATGATAATGAAACTGGGTAAATGGTCAAATGCTCTAGAAACAATCTTTTTTTCTTCCGTTGCCACGCCCCGGATTCGAGAAAAAGTCAGATGTTGAATTATGGAAGAGTCACAAATAATGTAGTGTTCTGAAGGGGTACACCCCTCCCTCACCCAAGCCTGATATTGTAAATTAAGAGTATGTTCTATAAACTGTTTCTGAAAATCGGCAATCGAAACAACGACACGCCCATTATAAAAGTCGGCAATGTTGCTAGAAAAACTAGTGTCAAATTCTGGTACGTGAGTCTCCGCCAAATTTACTGCATCGTAACTCTTACCACTTCCAGTTGGTCCATTTATGAATATGTATGACATTTTGAGGATACTATATCATAGAAAATTTTTTTTAAATTATTTTATTAAGATATATACAATAATACAATGACAATCCTTTCTATTTCAGATGCAATAAAAATACTTGAAACCGGAGAAGAGAATATTCAAATCAGTGACGGCAAACTCATATTTGGTGAATATTTGGTAGATCCTTTCATATACGTAGACAGTGAGCTAGAAGTGGTTTTCCCCATCGGACCTAAGTACGGTTCTAGAGATCCAGCTACATGCGATGGGGTGTGTGTCCGTTGGCAACCGAGTCTTCAAAGTTTACTGATTTGATAATATTCCGTACCCTAGGTGAAAGTTTCGATGCAAGCGGGGCTAAAAGTTATGCTGCAAGTTTGGCCGCTAACTCCAAGAATACTATCGGAACGAAGGGAATACTATCGGAACGACCTGCAGATTTTACAATCCATCTAAATTTATCAGAAGCGAGGTAGCGGGGCGCAGCCAGTTGCGTATTTTAAATTTCAGTTTAAAAGAGGGGCTCACGATTTCGCTACATGTATTGATATGGTTCAAGAAATTGACTGTGTTTTAAAACAGTGAGCCCATTGCCAGTCCGAGAAATACCTGCTATTGTACCTCGTAATATCAGGAAAGGTAGTAAGAGAATTCTTAGCATTTAAACCGCGCTTAAATAAACGTGCTCTTTCTTTCACTGTTGAGAGGTTATTTTTGTGCTGCGCCTAATAAACCAGAATTCAAGATGCGGAAGAACTAGTCGACTTAGAAAGATTAGGTGAGATATATAAACAAATAAATGCTGACAAAAATATTATAGTGGATTTTGATGACCTATCATAGAATAATTATTTTTTCATTTTAAAAAAATTTTAGGATAGTATATATCATAAAGATGGCCAGTCATTACATACAGCATTCAAGGGAGCAGTTTTACAAAAAAAATTTCCTGAAGTCAAGCGAGTCAAGGATATCGGGGAGCTGGTGGATATTGAAGGTATGGTCAAAGAAAGCCATTCGGAACAAAAGATGTACTCTGTTTATACTGAAATGGAAGTCAAATTATCGGATCCGAAAACTGGTAATACACAAAATCGTACATTGCCTGTTAAATTAAAAGATACATACACAAAAGGGTTGGTAGGGGCGGAATCGGATGTGGGGCAACAATTAATAGATCGCTACGATCGTATGCTTGATACAATTGAAAATGTTGAGGGTTCTGGTCTCGTTCTCGAGGAGATACTTAATTTTGAAGTAATTCTAGTAGAAGTTTTACTCGGGGCTGGCCCGGAACGGATTCAACTTCCCGGATGGTTAAAAAATAAGCATTGTGTGAGCGATCTGGTGCTACCTTCGGGCAGCGAGAACTGTTTTCAATACGCCATCGTAGCAAGTTTAAAGTTGACCGACCCCGAGTTTCGTGAAAAGAGGGGTGGTCAGGTAAGGAGAAAATGGAATACGTACGCCCCATTTATGGCTGACTACTGTTGGGAAGGTATTCCCTTTCCTACGCCCGCCGATCTGACTGTATTCAGGCGCTTCGAGCAGCAAAATCCAGGGGTCAAACTTCAAGTATTTCAGATCTACGAAAATGATCCCACTCCCCCGTCCGACATAACTGTGTTATATAGTGCCAGTTCCGAAGGCGAAGCCGATAGGAATCAAATAGCAAATATCTTACTGATAGTTGGTGAAGACGGCAACCACTTTGTACCAATTACTGCGTTAAATCGCCTTCGTAATTCTCGTACTAATCGAAAGAATGAGCGCAGACAGAAGTGTATTTGTATGGTTTGTAAAAGAGGTTTTAAGTCAACAGAAGAATTAGAAATACATCAGGTGTACTGTGGAACAGACGACGCCCAGCCAGGTTTTCCTAAGGAAGTATGTCAATTCGAAGGACATCGGAAGAAGGTCCCCGCCCCCTACGTCGTCTATGCAGATACTGAGGCAATTATTGAGAAGGGGACCGGCCGACACATTCCAATTTGTCTTTCGTATGTTATGGTGGAACGGGGGTGGGGGGCTCCTTCGGAACGGCGGCCAAAAGTTTATGGTAAAAGAACATTCACAGGTCTCTCCTGTGTTACAGAATTTCTAAAGGATATGAAAGAACGGGCCGAGTATTATTCGAAATCGTATTATTGGAAAATAATACCGATGAAAGATAGATCTAATTACCAGCGTGACGGATGTGATCCAGTCTGTATTGCATGTGGAGAGCCGGCAGGATACCGAGTAGTGAAGGAGGAGGCGACTTTTTATTGCGAAGGATGCCGACCGTCGAGAACCATTCCTATCTACTTTCACAACCTCAAGGGATACGATGGTTCTTTTATTTTGAAAGAATTACATGAAATAGATGGAGGGGGTTCCGGACAAGAGCCAAATATAATAGCTAAGACGAGCAATGGTGGAATTATGGGTCTCTCGAAAACATTTATTTTTAGTGCCTCAATTGTTGTTGATGGGAAGAGGGAGATAAAGAAACGTTTCTTTTCTATAAAGTTTATGGACAGTGCTCAGTTGATGATGGGGTCATTGGCGAAGTTGGCAAAAACTGTGCCGGAGGATGGGTGGACGGCGGCGCCACTTTCGTACCCGGACATTCAAAGGGCGAAAGGTTTCTTCCCCTACGAATATTTAGACTCGGTTGACAGACTGGGAGAGAACCAGCTCCCGGAGAGAGGGGAATTTTATAGCGAATTGACGGAAGAGGGGATTTCAGAGTCTGATTACGAACATGCATTAAGAGTATGGGACGAAGTTGGATGTAAGACGATTCGTGATTATATGGAATTCTATTGTGAGACTGACGTTCTACTTCTTGCAAATATATTTGAAAATTTTCGTGACACATGTTTAGAAGCATATAAGTTAGATCCAGCCCACTATATGTCAGCGCCCGGCTTGACATGGGATGCTATGTTACTTTATACAGGTAATAAATTTAAACTCATTCAAGATGCTGAGCAGATGACTTTCGTACAGAGGGGAATTCGAGGCGGTATCAGCCAGTGTAATATTCATTATTTACAGACAAATCATCCAGCTTATGCAACAGACGAGCCTGGCGGGAATTACGATCCGGAGAAACCGTAACTGAAATAAAATATCTCGATGCTAACAATCTTTATGGATGGGCAATGAGTCAGGCAATGCCAACGGGCGGACTTCATTGGATGACGATGGAAGAGTGGGAGGAATGGTATGCCCGAGACGGTGGAGCTGGCGGGGCGTGGGGACCTGGCGCCACCTTTCCACCAAGTTTTCTAGAAGTAGACTTAGAATATCCCCCCGAATTACATCTAGAACACAGCGATTTGCCATTAGCACCGCATCACTATGAATTTCCGAGGCAGGGCGGTCGACTGATTACAAGTGTGTTGGACAGAGAGAGATACGTCTTACACTACAAGTTGCTGGAATTCTATCTTCGGATGGGAATGAGATTGAAAAAGATTTATCGGGTGCTTGCTTTCGATGAGGCTCCATGTCTCGCGAAATATATTGACTTTAACACTAAAATGAGAACAAAGGGGGGGACAGATTTCGAAAAGAATTTCTATAAGCTGATGAATAATGCAATGTTCGGTAAGACAATAGAAGATGTTCGAAAGTACAGAGACTTTAAATTTGTTTCGGACTGGAACGGCACGGATAGTGGACGTAAAAAGATTCAGAAGTATAATCCAAAGATGAAACATATAACTTTCATAACTTCCGAAGAGGATGGTGATTCCTGCGACAGTGCCCTACTGGACTGAAAACGGATGAGCATAGATATGTAAAACCAGTTTTCATCGGCGCCGCAGTACTGGAACTTTCTAAGCTGCTTATGTATGAGACGCATTACAATTACTTTCGAAAACAGTTCCCTGGAATACGATTAGCCTACATGGATACTGACAGTTTTGTTTACAGTGTACCGATCCCGGACCCGGACGTAACTTTCAATGATATAGTCCGAGAAGATGTTGAAAAGAATGGTGAGAAGTCTATATATGATACTAGTGGGATGAGTGGACCCAACTTTCCGAAGATTAATAAAAAAGTGATAGGTAAATTTAAAGATGAGTTGAATGGTGAACCTATTCTTGATTTTGTCGGCATACGCTCGAAAGTGTATGCTTTTCGAACTCCCGTTTCCGAGACGAAAAAAATAAAGGGTGAAAGATGTTTGTGTTAGAAAACATTTGAACTTTGAAGATTATAAAGATCTATTTGAAACTGGGAAGAAGCCGGAGCCGGCACAGTTTGTACAGTTGTACGGAAAAAAGCTGGAGAAATCCGTAGTGAAAAGCGCAGTAAAATCATGATGGCGCCAAATGATATCAAACGTGTGCAGTTATACAATCTGGACACGGGCGAATGGCTGGCAGAAACATGGCCGATAGGAATGACGGGTCATGGTTTAAAATTGTAAAGACTTTAATCTACTATTTTCAATAGAGACCAGGGCATCACTGATAACATAAATGTGGGCAAATATATTATCATTGTGAGCGTCATCGCCACCCCACGCGGTATCTTTCTTCAGGATCTCAAGTTGAATTCCGTCCTTTGTGTTCATTACTTTTAAACCATTTCCATGAAACTCAATATCTTTAAAGCTACGCAGATCGATAAACAGACAGAATTTATTCTTCAAATAATCGGCCTCATCTATATCAATTTCACACCAATCTTTATCTTCAGCAAAATACCGTCGCACCTCTCGCCAAAATTGTCTTGGTATCATCTTCTGAGCGTACACTTTATTTGCAATGCCTTCGATTGATACAGACACAGATTCAATGGATGGATTAAAGAAAAGTTCACTGTTCAGTTCTGACTGATTCTGATTTTTAGTGAAGAGTATAGCGATACCTCTAATGCTACGTCGTGGTACATTTATATTTTCATTGATAACCGTGTCCGATTCTTTGAATGGGATTGTTCTAAAATAATGTATATGCTCGTAAAGGTAACTTTTTCCACCGTTGTAATAACCAGCAGTTGACCTCGCGAGATCGAGGTCAGAAATTGTCTCGTATTCCATTTGAATGTTTTTTAATTTATAATTGGTTGTAACAACCTGATTACTGACAAGTAATTGGGGGGCGGGTGCCAACGTAATTTCCCATTCAATATGACTCCCTAACGCTTTTGGATATGCAACTCCATGACCTGTTATGAGGGGATGAGTGAGACGAATAGCATATTTTGTTCTATATGTGTTGAGAAGTAAAATATCGCCCAAAACGGTAGTGTCTGCATCTTTCGCAACACTTCTCAATTTTCTTAGATTTTCGTTCTGAATTCCGTACAGTGTCATGTTCGTTCTCTCCTTTTTATGTTTGAAGAGATCACGATAGCATTCAATAAAGTTATATTTACTCAAATCGGAAAGTGTCTGACCCTCAAATGTGAGTTTCATACGCTCCACCAAATTTTTTGCAACATTTTGTACTACTCGGTTATATTCATCTCCCATTACTTCGAGATCAAAACCAGGTCGAAAGTATCTGGAACTAAGAGTACTCCGCTTTCTAACTTCGGACATCGTATGATAAGTGTCTGGCCTGGATCTGCCTCACTTGGATTATGAGCAATCACGTGATGAGTTCTTTCTGACTTTGTTCCATTCGGTATTCGGTTGGTGAAAGTCGGTGATAATGTTCTATCGTACCCCATTTTTCGTGTAATGTATATAGTAGAAGAAAAAAAAGAAAATTAATCACATCTTTACATAAATATTTCCGTCTGCCTGAAAGATAAATCGATTACCTGTGTCGCGAATCAATCGAAGAACCCAATATTCTTGGAGATGATGAGCCTCTTGGTCATCCTCAGTATCCTGGAATACAGCTATGAATTCTAGTCGCTTAAAGAAGTTGGTCTTTTGACATTCCTTCACGAAAGCTAATATGTTATGATACAGATTATCATCTTTGAGTCGGACACCTGGATTTGCTCGAAGTATATGTCGATTTACTCGTCGGAGTTTGCACCATTCCAATTCGACGGAGAAACCAAACAGGTCTTTATTTTTAGAAAGAAACTTTGCAATATTCTTTTCACCAAACATGTTGATGCCGTAGGGAGTGTGATATATTAATACATAATTTTATTATAATGACTAATGTTAATCCAGTTAAAAATATCCATAGCTGTTCTCCAACAAATCCGACAACCGATCCTGCTGTTTTTAATAGAAAACTGACGAGGGAACCGATTAAACCTGGTATTGCAGCAGCTCTTTTTGCGGCCAATGTTTTTAACCATTCGCCAAATTGCTTTACAATTTCTTTCGCTTTTGTATATACTTTGGGTGGACCTGAACCTCCTGTGTTTGCTCCTGCTCCCCCTGCTCCCCCTCCTCCCCCTCCTCCTCCTTTAGTTACAGCCAGGGCAATTGTTGATATTGTCATTCCAAGGGCAGTCAGTATTGCAGCAATTGTAATACCATTTCGTTTAAATAACTCTGTCAGCTTCAGCCTGAGTGACAATTCTGGATCGGAAATTACATCACGAAGAGACCTAGTCGTAGCCAGACTTTCACGTGCCCCGCTAATCTTACCATGTTCGTATTCAATTCGATCAACAATTTTAGCTTCTCTTGTTATGAGTTCAGCTAGTAGTTTCTTGGCTTTTTCTTTTCCTTGGGTGTGATCTTCAGGAATTTCCTTTAACTGTTTTTCAACTTCTCTTTTCTCTAGCCTTATTTTAACTTTTTCATTGTTAAGGTCGCTAATACGCATATTCGCAATCTTTAATTCATCATTAATAGCTCTATATTCTGGGTTTAGATTGTTCCATTGTTCGATTTTATTTTCAAAAGCTTGTATTTTATCTGCATTACCAGACGCATCTTGTCGTAAGAATGTCAGTTCATCTTTGTATATGCCCATGTCTTCTGGTGTCATCTTCTCAGCTGGTATTTTATCGTTTTTCACATCTTCAGAATACAATGTTGAACTCACAAATTCGGGCTCTGCGCTAGAGCGGCCTCCGAATACTTCTCTAATAAATGCATGTCCTCCTTTTTCACTCCTTAATGTGGCGAGCTTATAAAATCCACCTCCTCTGTCTTTAGACAGCTTGAGGTTTTTATAATACAGCTTTCCGTCCCTAATCTCAGATTCCATAGCCAATACATTTAGTGCATCCGGATCAGTAATTTTATTCTCCTTTAAGAATTTATTAGCCATTCTTAATTTTTTATCTACTCTAAGTTCAGTCAAACGACCCACCTGCGGACTCCGTGCGCTTGAGACGGCCTGGGAAGAATCGGCTTCTGCAAAGGTATCATCATCGAAAAAAGTTGTTTCAGCAGTAGCATCATCATTTACATTTGCATCATCTGAACCCCGGAGTGGTATATCTTCTCCTCCTTCTGCCATATTGTATTTCTATATTACTACAATTATTTTTATCATCCCTTACATATACAGTAAAAAAAAAATGCACATCTCAGTTGTTGAAAGCGTTGAACAGTTGGCTGATTACATAGAAAGAACAAGTGCTGCATATCGACGAAGTTATAAATTAATGGGTCGAATTGATATGGCTCTAATATTACTAAGGGAATTCTTGTAAGCTCTGCTGTAATAGCGGCAATTCCTACAGTTCCGGTACTGTTAGCCTTAACTCCTATACCAGATGTTATTATTGATGTGATACAAGGGAAAACGGTGTAGCAAAGAGACGAGAGAAGTATAAACATTATTATGTGTCAATATAAACAGCTGCTCACACAAATACAAGAAAAAGGTGCAACAACAGAGGCCCCGGGGTCAGAACTTATTCAGGACATATTTCATCAGGCGCTAGAAATACAAAAACAAGAAGGATTTAGTCCGCCGCTGGAGCGATATCTACGATATTATGGATTGAATGGATATGAAAGTTAGTTCGTACCGATAGGAACTTCGTGTTCAACATCAGCTAGACTCCGCGACTGACTGACAACGGGGGTTAAAAAAAAAGCTCCTTTATATAGGCTAGTTTGATGGTGATGACTCACACGGAATTTCCCGTACACCTTCGGAACGTGTCTATACATGGTCAGACAGAACAAGTTTCTACATGTCCACTAGTGGTCCGTTCTAATACCCTGTGAGTCATAGCTACTGTATTGCGCAAGTCCAGGATCTGACTCAGCAGGGAATTTCCCTGCTTAGTTCAGGACAATGCACTGCTGCGCCAGCTGTTGCGCGTGCGTGAGTTCATATATAGGTCAGGGTTATACTTTAGTTACATGGATGGTTAATTTTTCCTTCGCTTCATGTAGATAAATGAATAAAATGGGGTGTAAAATTCTTATAATCCCAAAAATACACCTTTACTTTACTACTCACGGCGAAGGAGAAAAAGAAATTGTTACAAAACCAGTCCTAACATAAGACCAAGACACCAAAGGTTGGCAGTATTCTTTATTAGTAGTACATATCATAGTCAAACGTATTAAAATAAAACAAACCATAGCAAGAAGAACCCTGTGTTGAACCCAAGACACCCCTAACCCCGCCCCTGCCCCTGGGGATGGACATTTTGTGCAGCCCCTATGGTGTATTGCAAATGGATGAACCGAAACCCAACAATTCTGAGAGCCACAGTAATACGTAACAATAATGCAAAAGACTAATTACGTATCGATGTATTGCGGATTATTTGTTTCAGGACCGAGTCCGGTTGAATTTCTGTAAAACTATTACATATTATACTGTAACTGGCATCCTGCATTACAGCATCCCATAAACACGTAATTGAGATCATGCTAGCCAGTATCATCTTAGATCTCAGTATGCACATTCATTGTAATCCCTGAAGCAGTATTGAATCAGCAGAAGCAGTCTGACTTTTGAGATGGTCAGAGAAAATATTGGCCTCAACGCATTTGCATTGGAACTTCAAGGAACGTTTTTTATAGTTTCATTAACGTCCCTATCATCACGAATGATTTTTTGTGATGGAAAATACACTCTTGTGTAAGATGTTCAGCTGAACCTGAGGCTGCGCACAACTACTTCGCTTCCGGACGTCACCACCTTTGCCCTTTATGGAATCATTGCAAGTATCTCATTGGCATCGACTCTGTCTTCAGTTATATAATTTCATACAACAGCTCGACTACTCAAGCAGTAGCGTTCAGTATTCTCTCGCAACCAAGTTTACAGGACCAACTATGATGGGTATAGGCACGACTTGATGTGAAGTTATTAAACACGTATTTACTGCAAGTGTATTTAGGCTGAAGGTACGGTCTTTACTTTCCATTAGTTTACGGTTACTGTTGAACCAAACACTTTCTCAAGTTTGATCAGTCTTAAAACTCAGGTATAAGCAAACGTGAGTTTCATCGAGAATCAACCGAGTAAACTATGTCTTCGATGAAATTTCATAACATATTTGTCCCGTTTTTTTACGGAATTATGGGTCCGTCGCTGAACGACAGTCGCAGCTTTGCGGTCTGACAGTTGACAATATTTATTTCTGTCACAGACATTGTTATGGGTGACAGGGGGATACTTTTGACGTGTACCCGGCAATGGTATATGTCAAACTACTTTTGGCAAACATACTTTGAATTGGACTATCTGAGAGAACATGCTCCAACTGCACCATCCATAGGCGAGGGCGAAACATAAAACGGAGAATAAGAGAGTCTGACAGAGATGCTACGTGTTCACGCAAAATTCGCCCCGGGGAAGGATATTCTGACTCTCGAACTTTTATAATACCTTTCTGTTCTACCGTTTAATGATGTTCGCTTCGAAGCTCTTGGATTAAGGAAAGTTTTCACAGTCTTACTTTTTTTTAAACAAAGTGTACAATTTTCCCTATAGAGTTGACACAGGGATGGCGGCCATTTTGAATATCAAATATTTGTAAATGTTGGGTAATGTGCTTCTCTATTACGTAACCGAAATTTACATGATGACCCCTTGGTGTGAAAATGGTAGAAAGTCTCCTTATGGAAAGATGAAGTTTGTCAGTTCCGAGGCGCGTACCTAAAATTAGCCGTATTCAAAGGTGCTCTATAATTGCCTTCAAGCAATCTTATTAAATGAGATGAGTGGTGAGAAGCATGATTTCCTACGTCGTTTGTTTTCGCCTAGAGCTTTTGACTGATTGATGTAAAGATTATGTAAATTTGTGCATCCTGTGTTCATAAGAATGATTTGTCTCGGTAAATCGGCTTCTTGTAAAAGCTTTGGGTGTTTATATTGCCAACTATTGTAATTTGCACTGTGTAGTGAAAATGATTAAAACATCCTGTAGAAAAAGTACTAATATTTCACATCAAAAAGTTTAATTACTTTCTCATCCTCTCATTCAATTGTAAATTATCTTTACTATCTTATTATCAGAATTTATTGCAATAAACTCAAAACCAATGATTAAAGTCGCTTTTCTATTGAACTTGTTGAAGAATTAATACACATAAGTAGTAAAGAAAAGGTGGGCAACTGGATTAATAAGAATTTTTACACCCATTTTATTCATTTATCTACATGAAGCGAGGAAAAATTAACCATCCATGTAACTAAAGTATAACCCTGACCTATATACGAACTCACGCACGCTGGCGCAGCAGTGCATTGTCCTGAACTAAGCGGGAAATTCCCTTCTGAGTCAGGTCCTGGACTTGCGCAATACAGTAGCTGGGACATGTAGAAACTTGTTCTGTCTGACCTAAATACACAACATGTATAAACATGTACGGGAAATTCCGTGTGAGTCATCACCATCAAACTAGCCTATATAAAGGACTTTTACCCCTGTTGTCAGTCAGTCGCGGAGTCTAGCTGATGTTGAACACGAAGTTAACTAAATTTCATATCCATTCAATCCATAATATCGTAGATATCGCTCCAGCGGCGGACTAAATCCTTCTTGTTTTTGTATTTCTAGCGCCTGATGAAATATGTTCTGAATAAGTTCTGACCCCGGGGCCTCTGTTGTTGCACCTTTTTCTTGTATTTGTGTAAGCAGCTGTTTATATTGAACGTAATAATGTTTATACTTCTCTCTTCTCTTTGCTACACCTGTTTTCCCTTGTATTACATCAATAACAACACCTGTATAGGAGTTAAGGCTAACAGTACTGGAACTGCTGGAATGGCTGCTATGACAGCAGAACTCACAAGAATTCCCTTAGTAATATTAAGAGCCATGTCTATTCGACCCATTAATTTATAACTTCGTCGATATGCAGCACTTGTTCTTTCTATGTAATCAGCCAATTGTTCAACGCTTTCAACAACTGAGATGTGCATTTTTACTGTATATGTAAGGGATGATAAAAAATAATTGTAGTAATATAGAAATACAATATGGCAGAAGGAGGAGAAGATATACCAATCCAGGATTTCGATGATGCAAATTTTAATGACGATGATGATGATGCTACTGCTGAAACATCCTTTATAGAAGATGATAATACCATTGCAGAAGCTGATCCTTCCCTGGCTAGCCCACAGGTTGATCGTTTGATTGGACAGAGAAGAGAACTTACACAAGATATGGCTGAACAACTCTTAGACAAATATAATATTACTAATCGGTATGCACGAGACGAATTGATTATGAATGCTGAGATTATTGGTAATGATCTGTATTATAAAAACATCAGAGTTACAACAGATAAAGGAAGTAGATTTTTAGAGAAATCCTCAATAAAAAAGTTAAAAGGAGGTTCTGAATTTGTAAACAAAGTATATAAATATAGTGAGCCCGAATATGTGAGTCGTACATTGTATTCTGTAGATGTGGAAAACGATAAAATACCGGCTGAGAAGATGACGCCAGAAGACATGGGTATATACAAAGATAAACTGACAGAGTTACGGCAAGATGCTTCTGGTAATGCAGATAAAATACAAGCTTTTGAAAATAAAATCGAACAATGGAACAATCTAAACCCAGAATATAGAGCTATTAATGATGAATTAAGGATTGCGAATATGCGTCTTGGTGAGCTTAACAATGAAAAAGTTAAAATAAGGCTAGAGAAAAGAGAAGTTGAAAAACAGTTAAAGGATCCTGAAACGAGCACCCAAGGAAAAGAAAAAGCCAAGAAACTACTAGCTGAACTCATAACAAGAGAAGCTAAAATTGACAATCGAATTGAATACGAAAATGGAAAGATTAGCGGGGCACGTGAAAGTCTGGCGTCTACTAGGTCTCTTCGTGATGTAATTTCTGATCCAGAATTATCACTCAGGCTGAAGCTGACAGAGTTATTTAAACGAAATGGTATTACAATCGCTGCAATACTGACTGCCCTTGGAATGACAATATCAACAATTGCCCTGGCTGTGACTAGAGGAGGAGGAGGAGGAGCGGGAGCAGGGGGAGCAGGAGCAAACGCAGGAGGTTCAGGTCCGCCCAAAGTATATACAAAAGCGAAAGAAATTGTAAAGCAATTTGGCGAATGGTTAAAAACATTGGCCGCAAAAAGTGCTGCTGCAATACCAGGTTTAATCGGTTCCCTCGTCAGTTTTCTATTAAAAACAGCAGGATCGGTGGTCGGATTTGTTGGAGAACAGCTATGGATATTTTTAACTGGATTAACATTAGTCATTATAAATAAAATTATGTATTAATATATGACACCCCTACGGCATCGACATGTTTGGTGAAAAGAATATTGCAAAGTTTCTTTCTAAAAATAAAGACCTGTTTGGTTTCTCTGTCGAATTGGAATGGTGCAAACTTCGGCGGGTAAATCGCCATATCCTTCGAGCAAATCCAGGTGTCCGACTCAAAGATGATAATCTGTATCATAACATATTAGCTTTCGTGAAGGAATGTCAAAAGACTAACTTTTTTAAGCGACTAGAATTCATAGCTGTATTCCAGGATACTGAGGATGACCAAGAGGCTCATCATCTCCAAGAATATTGGGTTCTTCGATTGATTCGCGACACAGGTAATCGATTTATCTTTCAATCAGACGGAAATATTTATGTGAAGATGTGATTTATTTTTTCTTTTTAACTGTATTTTTTTCTTCTTCACTACTATATACATTACACGAAAAATGGGGTACGATAGAACATTATCACCGACTTTCACCAACCGAATACCGAATGGAACAAAGTCAGAAAGAACTCATCACGTGATTGCTCATAATCCAAGTGAGGCAGATCCAGGCCAGACACTTATCATACGATGTCCAAAGTTAGAAAGCGGAGTAGTACTAGTTCCAGATACTTTCAACCTGGTTTTTGATCTCGAAGTAACGGGACATGAAGATAACCGAGTAGTACAAAATGTTGCAAAAATTTGGTGGAGCGTATGAAACTCACATTTGAGGGTCAGACACTTTTCGATTTGAATAAATATAACCTTATTGAATGTTATCGCGATCTCTTCAAACATAAAAAGAGAGAACGAACATGACACTGTACGGAATTCAGAACGAAAATCTAAGAAAATTGAGAAGTGGCGCGGCCGATGCAAATGCCGACAGGCTTTCAAAATGGGACGATCTTTTACTTTTCGACACATATAAAACAAAATATGCTATTCGTCTCACTCACCCCCTCATAACAGGTCATGGAGTGCATATCCACAGCGTTAGGGAGTCATATCGAATGGGAAATTACGTTGGCACCCGCCTCCCAATTACTTGTCAGTAATAATGTTGTTACACCCAATTATAAATTAAAAAACATTCAAATGGAATACGAAACAATTTCGGACCTCGATCTCGCGAGGTCAACTGCTGGTTATTACAACGGTGGAAAAAGTTACCTTTACGAGCATATACATTATTTTAGAATAATCCAATTCAAAGAATAGGACACGGTTATCAATGAAAATATAAATGTACCACGACGTAGCATTAGAGGTATCGCTATACTCTTCACTAAAAATCAGAATCAGACAGAACTGAACAGTGAACTTTTCTTTAACCCCTCCATTGAATCTGTGTCTGTATCAATCGAAGGTATTGCAAATAAAGTGTACGCTCAGAAGATGATACCAAGACAATTTTGGAAAGAAACACGACGGTATTTTGCTGAAGATAAAGATTGGTGTGAAATTGATATAGATGAGGTCGATTATTTGAAGAATAAATTCTGTCTGTTTATCGATCTGCGTAGCTTTAAAGATATTGAGTTTCATGGAAATGGTTTAAAAGTAATGAACACAAAGGACGGAATTCAACTTGAAATTCTGAAGAAAGACACCTCAGTTAAGGTGCCGACGACGCTCGCGATGACAATATATTTGCTCACGTTTATGTTATTAGCGATGCCCTGGTCTCTATTGAAAATAGTAGATTAATGTCTTTACATTTTAACCATGACCCGTCATTCCTATCGGCCATGTTTCTGCCAGCCATTCGCCCGTGTCTGGATTGTATAGCTGCACACGTTTGATATCATTTGGCGCCATCATGATTTTACTGCGCTTTTCACTACGGATTTCTCCAGCCTTTTTCCGTACAAACTGTACAAACTGTGCCGGCTCCGGCTTCTTCCCAGTTTCAAACAGATCTTTATAATCTTCAAAGTTCAAATGTTTTCTAACACAAACATCTTTCACCCCTTTATTTTTTTTCGTCTCGGAAACGGGAGTTCGAAAAGCATACACTTTCGAGCGTATGCCGACAAAATCAAGAATAGGTACACCATTCAACTCATCTTTAAATTTACCTATCACTTTTTTATTAATCTTCGGAAAGTTGGGCTCACTCATCCCACTAGTATCATATATAGACTTCTCACCATTCTTTTCAACATCTTCTCGGACTATATCATTGAAAGTTACGTCCGGATCCGGGATCGGTACACTGTAAACAAAACTGTCAGTATCCATGTAGGCTAATCGTATTCCAGGGAACCGTGCTAGAAAGTAATTGTAATGCGTCTCATACATTAGCAGCTTAGAAAGTTCAAGCACCGCCGCGCCAATGAAAACTGGTTTTACATATTTATGCTCATCCGTTTTCAGTTCCAGTAGGGCACTGTCGCAGGAATCACCATCCTCTTCGGAAGTTATGAAAGTTATATGTTTCATCTTTGGATTATACTTCTGAATCTTTTTACGTCCACTATCCGTGCCGTTCCAGTCCGAAACAAATTTAAAGTCTCTGTACTTTCGAACATCCTCTATTGTCTTACCGAACATTGCATTATTCATCAGCTTATAGAAATTCTTTTCGAAATCTGTCCTCCCCTTTGTCCTCATTTTAGTGTTAAAGTCAATATATTCCGCGAGACATGCCCTCTCATCGAAGGCAAGCGCCCGATACACTTTTTTCAATCTCATTCCCATCCGAAGATAGAATTCCAGCAACTTGTAGTGTAAGACGTATCTCTCTCTATCCATCACACTTGTAATCAGTCGACCGCCCTGCCTCGGAAATTCATAGTGATGCGGTGCTAATGGCAAATCGCTGTGTTCTTCATGTAATTCGGGGGGATATTCTAAGTCTACTTCTAGAAAACTTGGTGGAAAGGTGGCACCAGGTCCCCACCCTCCGGAACCCGCTCCCCATTCCTCCCACTCTTCCATCGTCATCCAATGAAGTCCGCCCGTGGGCATTGGTTGACTCATTGCCCAGCCGTAGAGATTGTTTGCATCGAGATATTTTATTTCGGTCACCGGTTTCTCCGGATCGTAATTCCCGTAAGCAGGATGATTTGTCTGTAAATAATGAATATTACACTGGCTGATACCACCTCTAATTCCCCGTTGTACGAAATTCATCTGCTCAGCATCTTGAATGAGCCCAAATTTATTACCCGTGTAAAGTAACATAGCATCCCATGTCAAGCCGGGCGCTGACATGTAATGGGCCGGATCTAACTTATATGCTTCTAAACATGTGTCACGGAAATTTTCGAATATATTTGCAAGAAGGAGAACGTCAGTCTCGCAATAGAATTCCATATAATCACGAATCGTCTTACACTCAACTTCGTCCCATACTCGCAAAGCATGTTCGTAATCAGACTCAGAAATCCCCTCTTCCGTCAATTCGCTATAAAATTCCCCCCTCTCCGGGAGCTCCCCCTCTCCCAGTCTGTCAACCGAGTCTAAATATTCGTAGGGGAAGAAACCTTTCGCCCTTTGAATGTCCGGGTACGAAAGTGGGGCCGCCGTCCACCCATCCTCCGGCACAGTTTTTGCCAACTTCGCCAATGACCCCATCATCAACTGAGCACTGTCCATAAACTTTATAGAAAAGTGGCGTCTCTTTATCTCCCTCTTCCCATCGACAACAATTGAGCCACTAAAAATAAATGTTTTCGAGAGACCCATAATTCCACCATTGCTCGTCTTAGCTATTAAATTTGGCTCTTGTCCGGGACCATCATCTATTTCATGTAACTTTTTCAAAATAAAAGAACCATCGTATCCCTTGAGGTTGTGAAAGTAGATAGGAATGGTTCTCGACGGGCGACATCCCTCGCAATAAAAAGTCGCCTCCTCCTTCACTACTCGGTATCCTGCCGGCTCTCCACATGCAATACAGACTGGATCACATCCGTCGCGCCGGTAATTAGATCTATCTTTCATCGGTATTATTTTCCAATAATACGATTTCGAATAATACTCGGCCCGTTCTTTCATATCCTTTAGAAAGTCTGTAACACAGGAGAGCCCCGTGAATGTTCTTTTACCATAAACAGTGGGTCGGCCCGGGCCTCGTTCCGAAGATTCGATCCTCCCCACCCCCGTTCCACCATAACATACGAAAGACAAATTGGAATGTGTCGGCCGGTCCCCTTCTCAATAATTGCCTCAGTATCTGCATAGACGACGTAGGGAGAAGGAACCTTCTTCCGATGTCCTTCGAATTGACATACTTCCTTAGGAAAAACTGGCTGGGCGGCGTCTGTTCCACAGTACACCTGATGTTTTCTAATTCTTCTGTTGACTTAAAACCTCTTTTACAAACCATACAAATACACTTCCGTCTGCACTCATTCTTTCGATTAGTACGAGAATTACGAAGGCGATTTAACGCAGTAATTGGTATGAAGTGGCACCTTCGGGCTTTCGCCAACTATCAGTAAGATATTTGCTATTTGATTCCTATCACCTTCGGAACGGGCTCCGCCTTCGGCTCCGCTACAGCTACTATATAACACATTTATGCCGGACGGATCGGGATCATTCTCGTAGATCTGAAATACTTGAAGTTTGACGCTCGGATTTTGCTGCTCGAAGCGCCTGAACACAGTCAGATCGGTGGGCGTAGGAAAGGGAATACCTTCCCAACAGTAGTCAGCCATAAATGGGCGTACGTATTCCATTTTCTCCTTACCTGACCACATTTCTTTTCACGAAACTCGGGTCGGTCAACTTTAAACTTGCTACGATGGCGTATTGAAAACAGTTCTCAGCCCCCACCGGTAGAATAAGATCGCTAACACAATGCTTATTTTTTAACCATCCAGGAAGTTGAATCCCAGCCCCCGGACCAGCCCCGAGTAAAACTTCTACTAGAATTACTTCAAAATTAAGTATCTCCTCGAGAACGAGACCAGAACCCTCAACATTTTCAATTGTATCAAGCATACGATCGTAGCGATCTATTAATTGTTGCCCCACATCCGCCCCTATTACATCTTTTGTGTATGTATCATTTAATTTAACATGCAATGAACGATTTTGTGTATTACCAGTTTTCGGATCCGATAATTTGACTTCCATTTCGGTATAAACAGAGTACATCTTTCGTTCCGAATGGCTTTCTTTAACCTACCTTCATATCCACCAGCTCCCCGATATCCTTGACTCGCTTGACTTCAGGAAATTCTTTTCGTAAAACTGCTCCCTTGAATGCTGTATGTAATCGACGGGCCATAATAATCTTTATGATATATACTATCCTAAAAATTTTTTAAAATGAAAAAATAATTATTCTATGATAGGTCATCAAAATCCACTATAATATTTTTGTCAGCATTTATTTGTTTATATATCTCACCTAATCTTTCTAAGTCGACTAGTTCTTCCGCATCTTGAATTTCTGGTTTATTAGGCGCAGCACAAAATAACCTCTCAACAGTGAAAGAAAGAGCACGCTTACTTAAGCGCGGTTTAAATGCTAAGAATTCTATCTTACTACCTTTCCGGATATTACGAGGTACAATAGCAGGATTTTCTCGGACTGGCAATGGGCTCACTGTTTTAAAACCGCAGTCAATTTCTTGAACCATATCAATACATGTAGCGAAATCGTGAGCTCCTCTTTTAAACTGAAATTTAAAATACGCAACTGGCTGCGCCCCGCTCCCTCGCTTCTGATACACTTTAGATGGATTGTAAAATCCAGTAGTATTCTTGGAGTGAGCGGCCAGGCTTAGAGCATAACTTTTAGCAGTAGATGCATCGAAACTTTCACCTAGGGTACGGAATATTATTAAATCAGTAAACTTTTGAAGACTCGGTTGCCAACGGACACACACCCCATCGCATGTAGCAGGATCTCTAGAACCGTACTTAGGTCCGATGGGGAAAACCACTTCTAGCTCACTGTCTACGTATATGAAAGGATCTACCAAAGATTCACCAAATATGAGTTTGCCGTCACTGATTTGAATATTCTCTTCTCCGGTTTCAAGTATTTTTATTGCAGTTGAAATAGAAAGGATTGTCATTGTCTTATCGTATATATCTTAATAAAAATAATTTAAAAAAATTTTTTTCTATGATATAGTATCCTAAAATGTCATACATATTCATAAATGGACCAACTGGAAGTGGTAAGAGTTACGATGCAGTAAATTTGGATCCGTGTCACGTACCAGAATTTGACACTAGTTTTTCCAGCAACATTGCCGACTTTTATAATGGGCGTGTCGTTGTTTCGATTGCCGATTTTCAGAAACAGTTTATAGAACATACTCTTAATTTACAATATCAGGCTTGGGTGAGGGAGGAGTGGGAGGGGGAGGGGGGCTACCCTTCAGAACACTACATTATTTGTGACTCTTCCATAATTCAACATCTGACTTTTTCTCGAATCCGGGGCGTTTCCGTGGCAACGGAAGAAAAAAAGATTGTTTCTAGAGCATTTGACCATTTACCCAGTTTCATTATCATATTCAAAGATATGCCCTGGGATTATTGCAGGCGGAATGTGTTGACTCGAGCCAGGTCGTACGAAATAGCCGCCTTAGAAGAACTAGAAGAGATTCACAACAAGTTCAAACAGACTTTCTTAGAAATTTGCCACGACTATAGGCTTCCATGTTTGGTAATTCATCAATCTCTTACCCCCCTCGTTCTCAAGAATATACTTAATCCAACAATTGATACTGAGACAGTCGGGCCAGTAGAATATCCACGAGCTTTTGACTTTGGAATTGCATGGAGCGGCGGCAGCCAGGATTTTTAATAGACGGTTTCAAGGAGGAGGAACTTGAAAAAGCGTACTTCCCACCTGGACAAGAACAACTAGAACAACCACGAGTCTCACTCAAGAACATACACAAACTTCTTAACGCTTGTGAATCTGTGTGTGCTTATAATGCTTCGTTTGACCTACGAGCACTTGACATTATGAAAAGGGGGGACTTTGAAGTTACTTGTCTATGGCTTATGTCAGTTGTGTACATTATACTTCAACCAGAACTTATCGATAAAGCTGAAAAAGGGGGACTCGAAAGAACGGACTGTGGTAACATGAGAAGTCGTTTTGAAGATCTTGCAAACTTAATATGTTCAGGAACTGAGATACCACCTCATCCACATACTGCCGAAAAAGATGCAGTAAGTGAACATTACTTACGACAGTACATGATAAATACTTGGCCAGGTGGGGGGTGGAAGTGGGGTGGTAAACTGACACTTTCGGCTTTCAAGAAATTAAGACTTTTTCCATGGTTCTTATTGAATAACTTTCGTAAATACTTACGTTAGTACTTACGTAGTACTTGACAAGTACCAGCACAGGAACTTACGTAGTACTTGACAAGTACCAGCACAGGAACTTACGAAGTTCTAATAACATTTTCCTCTGGCTCCCAACTATTGAAACTTTCTGGATAACCTTTCCATTTTATCAGATAATATTTCTTTCCTCTAATTTTTTTCGTCTTCAAAATTCGTTCTACTCTGTACAGCTCGTCAGCACCACGTTCTGAAGGTGCGCTCTGAAGTTCATCGGAGTAGAAAGTGCCGAGTATTTCCTCTCCATTCAGATCTTTTATTTTGTAAACTGGTGGTGTTCCCAAGCCAGCTGCGTACACAACTTTTGAAACTACGAAAATCTCCTCTGTCCAATTTGGTAAATATCCTTTCTTAAAAGTGGTCTTGTATTTTGTAATTCGGACCCGTTCTCCCGGCTTGAATTCAGGGTTAACTCCCCCGGCTGCCAACTCAGGACCGAATAGTGTATAAAATGCCTGCCAATCGTTCTCCTCTGTTACGTCGACGGGTTTCATTTTGATACTTCCATGTACGGTGTTATTGTAATTCTCAAGAAGTTCTGGTAGAATGGGGAGCCAGGAACGTGTCTGCCTGTATGTAAAGTATTTCCACATCATCGTCTTAAGCGTCCGATTAAAACGTTCAACGACGCTAGCTTTTTTATCACTGTAGGTGTGAAACCAGTGAATTCCCACCTCCTCCAACCACCCCTGCATTTTTCGGTTCGTAAATTCCCGCCCCTCATCTGTCTGAAGTTTGTCGGGCCTTCTCCCAGATTTCTTAATCACATCTTGTAGTGCCTGTAACCAGTGTGCCCGCTAAGCCAATTTGACGCGTCATGACGCAGACTACCTTCCTGACGCATTGAAATTACAAGTAATTTGACGCGTCACTGACGCAGCCGTAGAAAGCCTGCCCATGTAAAAGAATGTTCAGTTGATTCATCGTTTACAAAGAGAGCATGTTTCCCCATGGTTTCTGATCGAAAAAATATGAGAATTCATCGTTTCTATTGGTCTCCACATCGACAGTACGCGCCGATGATGGCTTGCCTCGTTGTTACGATCAAGGGGACAGGGCGCGGCCATTGTTGTTTTGATTGTCCTCTCGTTTACTCGCGCGAGAGTATGAGGAAGCGAGAAATACCGCATGGCAATAGATGGCGCTTTCCCAGATAATATAGCAGACTAGATAATATGGCTTCTCGCGCGAAATTTCGAAAGGTAGCAGACGACCATCAGAGAAAAATTACTTTATTTACTAATCCAGTTAATCGTAGTGTGACAGAAGCACTACAAAGTCGCAACAATGTGGCCGAAACGGTAGTTTCCGATGCAGAAGTGGCAAAAAGAAGAAATTTTTTGGAGAGGTGGAAGCAGGAGCAGCATTTAGGGCACTTTCAACATGACAAAGAGAAAGACATTGTGATTTGCCAGTAAGTTATATAATGAAAAATTATTACTTTAATTCTTTAAGTACTTAAGTATTTTTTATTTCATTTTCATTTATTTATAATATTTAATTTTGTTTATATTTTTATTTTTTATTTTTAAGTTTGCGGCCATATACTGAAAATAGTTTCACTCACTCTGTGAAAACTCTAGGACTTAAAAGTAAATTTTGTGATATAAATTTCATTTAATTATGTGTATACAATTAATTATAAAGGGAAATATTACGATATGTATTCTCCATCTCTCAAATGTTAATTTTTAAAAAAACTTTCAATTTTCTATGCTATTCTTCCATTTAATTAATCAAAAAGCATGATACAAATTGTTTATTTTTTTATAAATGTTCATTCACATTCAATTTGCTTTTACTTTAGGGTTTGTAAGGAAGCAGGAATGCCAAATGAATATGCTACAGGCAAAACAAGACCACTCACTGGTTGGCGCAAAGAATATCTTGAAAGACATGTTGAACGGAATAATCCTTCAAGTGACCATGCAGTGGCTCTGCTCAAGTTGAAATCTGCAGACATGAGTGTGTTTGAAAAATCACGACAGAGAAGTTCTAAGGAGCAAACTATAAAGCTGATTCGGAATGTACTGTGGCTGGTGAAAGAGGGTGTGCCTATTACCCGAAAAGCAATGACCCTACACAGGTTTGTTTAAAATTTGAATAAATTTGTAGCCCTGTATAATAATCGCAATCATACCAATCCATAATCCAATAACACTAGGTCAAAATTTGTAAGACAATAGTTGTAAACATAGACACAAAACAGCACAGAACAGACAGTAAATAGACGGTACACAAACAAAGTCAAATTCATGAAAGAAAGATATATGGACCTCTGGCCAAAAGACCAAGAAGTGAGTCAGGTGTTTCGAAAATAGTAAGCGCATCCTGCCCCACATGTGGTACCCGCCATATATCAATCTGTAAGTCAGATAGGTAGTGGTCACTCACTAAGGCCCCATGTCACCGATGCCATCAGTGATCATTTGTCGAAGAGAGATATTGTATTTATCTACCAGCTTGCGATACCTGCCAAAAAAGCGTTTGAATGTAGAGACAAGTCTTGCTCTTGTAGCCCTGTATACTTATAATAATGTTGTTCAATATTGTACAGTTTTTGCCCATGACAGTCATACTGACAATACTTTTGATATCTATAACCCTAGATTAGTTGAGCTTCAAGGCTGTAATATAGGGAAAAGCCATCGATCCAAAAACTATGGATGGGAATTTTTAGAGGCTATAAATGATGTTATAGCAAAACAACAGCTTAGCAGAATCAAGAAAGCTCCATTCTACTGTCTGATTGCTGATGAATCTACAGATGTTAGTGTGTTGAAAAACTTGGCAGTGCACATTAAGTACAGAGAAGGTGTAAGTAGAGACTTGAATCACAATGTTAAAGTTACTAAAATTCTGCTTGATGCCCTCCTACAAGATATAATTTTGTCTTTGAAACACACACACTCAAAAAAAATTAAAACAAGTTTGCACCAAAATCTGAAAGATTCGGTCAAATTAAGTTCAGAGCTTTGATCAAGGCCTCACCTTTTTGTTTGAAAATGGAGATGTCACATGAGTAAGTAATTTTGATCTGTTAAGTAACAGTAACTGCAACTATTGATAATATTTCATTGTTTTTGTTCCTGCAATTAAAGTATGTTTAGAGATATGCCTGGATATTCAGCTTATTGGCGTAGCCTGTTGTAGAAACTGTATGATTAAAAGGTGTCTTCAGGTGTGTACTTTTAAAGATCAATATTCATAATGTATATTATGAGCCTATAGGCTGTATTGTCCAGCTGAATACTTTGTGTTTCATAAAGAGCAAGAAACAGTTGTTGCTACACAACATAATACTGAAAAGAACACCAATAGTTATAGCTATGATGAAGACAAGAAATATGTGGAAAAAAGGAATATGTGTAAAAGGTTTTCAGAATGTCCACTTGTAAAATAATGCTTCACTTTACTTTAAGTATATAAATTTAGTAAAAGTGTGCCATTCATTGTCTACTTTCTATAGCGTGAGATCCGAGTTGAGTTTCTGAAGCTTCTGGAGCTGCAGTCATGTGATGCTCATGGTATATATACCACTTTGAAGTCATACTTGGTATCCACTGGCATTCAGCTGAGTAAACTTGCTATGTTCACTGCTGATGGTGCTGAAGTCATGCAGGGAAAGAAGAATGGAGTCATTTCTCTATTCAAGGTAATTACTTTTCTATTTTACATCAGGCAAGCAAAAATAGGTAGATGGTTTGTACCTGGTAAACATCTGAGATAAAACGATGAACAATGGGTGACGGTCCCCTTTTTGTTGCAGGCAACAGACTCTGAAATTTGCATGGAGCAGCATTGTTGCACACACAGAGAAGCACTGGCAGTCTCTCATGCATACACTGGCGTCAAATACTTCACTAAATTGGAAGGAACATTAAAAGCTATATATGCTTATTTTGCAAGGTAACTTTATCCACTATCATTGTATCAATTCATTTTCTATCACATTCACGTCCACATTTACCAAAAGGTACAACCCATATCTATTTTATGGAATGCAAACTGTAATTCTACATTATTTTGGTGACTTGTAACATTGTAGAATGCAGAGCATTGCATTTGTCAATCACATTCATCTTATATCCCTATTTAATTGCTATTATTTCAGTGAAGCCCAAACCATTTTGAAAAGAGAAATTACTCCATAATTACTTTTCTGTATGAATGTAGCACCATCTTAGTGAACATTGCAAATTTTCTTGGCTAAATGCCACTTGATACCAAGTAAGACTTCAGACTGGTGTGTACACCAGGAACATCACTGACAACAAATGAAAATCTTTTATGTTATTTTATCTTTCTGTACTCTATTTTTCGAGGTCATCAACCAGGCAATGGAAATTGAAAGCTGTGTATGAAGTTTTGAACATGAAATTTGTTAAGATCAAGAGAATCCATGAAATCAGGTGGCTGGCAAGAGGAAAGGCTGTGACTGCAGTGATAAATGGATATGAAGCCTTGGTGGTGTATTTTGGTGAGGAGGCATCTAAGGATGCTGATCCAACAGCTGCAGGAATATACAAACAACTATGTGAAAGAAGGTACGAACATTTTAAAAATATTGAAACTTTTAATAATTTGAAAAAAAGTTTTATTCCTATTTTAAATCATTTTGACAATTTTTACACCAGGTTTCTTCTGTCTCTGTTCTTCTTGGGAGATCTGTTGGGAGAGCTGGACTCACTGAACCGTGGTCTTCAAACAACCAAGCTACATCCATGTCAAGTTCTACCAAAGGTCACCGGTCTCAGGAACAAGCTGTCAGACATGTATCTTGAGGAGCCCAGCAAAATCAGCTGGGGTCCACAAGTACTGCAACTCAAAGAAGATCTGGAGAGAAATAAGTATGAAGGTCTTCATAAAACAAGTACAGATGAGGAGTCTTTCATTGGAGATGTACAAGATCTAGTTAGTAATTGTTTCCAAAGTATTTTACAGTAATTCAAAATTAGTGCAGTTTTTAGAAGTGTACAGACTTTAACCTCAAAATATCATACTCATCATACTCAAAAGAGTTTTACTGGAGTATCACAAGTTGTAACTATGCTCTTGGAATTAATTTCATCATCATGTAAATAGATAATACCCAAGGTACACACTCAAAATTCTCTCAGATGTATAAATTCTGTCATTTTAGGTTAAGAGAGTTACAGAGAACTTGGACTCCAGGTTCACAGAAAAGGATACCATGAAGGCTTTTGGAATATTCCATCCAGACAAAATACCAAATGGAAATCTACTGAAGTATGGCGAAGACAGTATTAAGCAGCTGCATGGCAAGTACAAGAGCAAACTCCCTGGTGATATCAATGACCTTATGACTGAATGGGATGCCTTTAAGTACAGTGAGCTACAGGAACTGTCCAATTTCAATGTTGAACAAGTATGTGAAAATTGCAATTTTTTTAAATTCTTAATGACATTATGATCCAATTCAATATGTATACCAGTATGTATTTACCACTCAACTAACTTCCTTATTTGCTTAACATTTCAGGTATGCATAAGTCTGACTGGTCTTCAACACCAATACCCAAATTTATGTGTTTTGGCAGAAATCTACCTGGTGTTTCAGGACAGCAGTGTTCCTGCTGAGCAGCTGTTCAGCATGCAGAATGACACAAAGACAAAGAAAAGGAACCAACTTACCAGCGACACTCTTGACAAACTATTGCGTTGCAAAATCCTGTGTGGTTCATTGGAGGATTTTCCATATGAGGATGCGTTTACTTCGTGGCGGACCAAGAGCAGGAGATACATGGAGAAAGATGATGTTCCAGTTGCAAGTGATTCCAGTTCGGACAGTGATTGATGATGATGACTATTGGTCATATATGTAGTACCTGTACTACATATCTTGAATTGCATTAACCATGCGTTGAAATAAATGATTTATTCAAAGTTATTCCATCATGACTCATGCTTTGTATTTAATATATAGTGTTCTTGATCATATAGCATTAATTACAGTACACAGTTTGGTAGGCTGGAGGTGGAAATTTTTTCAAAATCACACCAAAAATTTGATCAAAAATATTTTTATAATCTTGGATAATTTCACACTCAAATATCATCAGAATGCATCTCCAGCCATCTAGAAATAAAAATTTTCCTGGGGAGACCCCCCAGACCCCCCTTGTGAGAGGGGGACACCCCCCTCTCACACTGTCCCCCCGCGCTTCACTTCGTGAAGCGCCGCGCAATTCTGTGACTCACAACAAATCATGCTTTCTTTAATATGACTCAAAAAAATTTTTTTTGCCTTTCCTCAGAGGGCACACTGCCTGTAACGTATCATCAGCCGTTTTTGACTGTATCGGCCTGGCCCATGCATATTTGCTGAGCACATCGATTACTGTTAGCATGTATCGAATGTTACGATTCTCTTTTGCGAACGGGGGAGGGAATTCCACGAGATCCGCTTGCCATTGAGAGTCTATCGATGTTACAAAAACGCGCCGGCCGCCCGAACCACCCCACGAGTACGAGGTACCGGTTTATGTAGATTATAAGTTAGCTGAGTTTTTAACCAGTCCTGCACCTCTTTCTTAGTAACGGACAGGAGTCCGCTGGCCCGTGCTGCGTCATACAATTTTTGTACACCTCCAAAACCAGTTTTCGGGTTGTAATATAATTCTCTAAGAGTGCCTTCAGCTTCCATAATTGCTATATTATACGAAAAATTTTATGTCGTACGGATTCCGTAAACGAAATACTAGTTTACTGAATGGCCTACTTTTCAATTGCTTGATTAGGCCCACGGCTTCCGTTCTGACACCTCCATTCCATTTATTTTTATAATAGTTTTGTTGTCTATCTTGTTCGGTGTGTAAAATAGTACTAACATCTGTATGTTTTCCCTAAATGGTTTACTAATACTAGTATATTGTTGAGTCAGAACCCAGACAGATAATCCGTCATGTCTTGCGCTGAAACCAAGTTGGACTAAAACGTTACTGCGCTTCTTCATATCTTTGGACGAGGCGCAGTCATCGAGGATTATTAAAGTGTTCGTTCCAGCCCATTCTTTATGCACGTAGGTTAATGTATCATCCACTGCATCGAGTCCGACTGGAAATATAAACACATTATCATCGGTGAAAATGAATCTTCTATTATACGCTTTATTATTCATGAATGTTGGGCAAATGAATATCACATATTCGAATTTCCTTAAGTACGGACCGGTGAGGAGGTCCAACATAAATTCTGTTTTGCCAGAATATGTCGGTCCAGTTATAATCATGTTGAATGGTGGGGTTACGTATATTGACATTTCCTCTGGATCTATATATTTAGTGACTTTATTCCAGTACCTACAATAGTAATGAATATTGCTAAAGATAACAAACCAATTTTGCCGTATTCGTGAATAGGGTCTGCAGATGCTGCCCGTTCCGGGGGGAGGGGAGGAGGATCCCCCCGACTCGTATCAGTCGCTCCTCCGGGCTCGTCCTGCCACTTCACGGGATCCCCCTCCCCTCCTTCCATCTCGTGTACAGCACTTTCTCGAACTTCCGTGTTTATATCACCATTCACCCCGAAGGTCATAGATTCTGTTGCGTATTGCATTCATTATTATAACCTGAGATCGCCGGGCCCGAAAGAATAACCATCTCAGACGGTAAGAGAAGTAAATTGGGCGAAACTGCCATATCAAGTTTGACACCAGTATTCATTATTGTGTCTTGATATCGCCTATAACTGATTACTTTGTCTGTATTACGAATTTCATCTTCGAGGAGAACGCCGAATTCTTTTCGGACTTGCTGTGCACTGCCAGTATCGCCCACAATGGTACTGCGAATATTTGCTTGTGCGCCGAGTATGCAATATACGTAGGCTTCAAGGCTTTCATTGAGGCGAGCGAGACCGGCCTTTGTTAGTCCCGAGTCTCCTGTCAGAGGAATGAAACTATTGTATTGTCCCTCCGATCCATCATTTCGGAAGAAATAGTAGTGCGGTCGTTCTTTGTCGGGTAGTACATGTTTTTTCTTTCCAAAAATGGTATGTGTATAGAAAACGCCTCCGTCGGAGGAGAGGAAAAAGTCCCGACCGTTGTATATCGCTTTTGGCTGTCGAACAGGGCCACGATTAGTGTAATATTCATATCCATAACCAAGACCTTTATTTTGACCTTTTCGATAACGAAAGTCGGACTTCGTTGGACTTATATTTCCAAATTCTGTACATAGAAGTTCATATTGGACGAGATTGTATGGATTGTCGCCCGCTTTGAAGGTAGGGGTATCGTCTGGAAGTGCAACGCCCATTTCATGAAGAATACGACGTATTGTAAAATATACATGGAAACGGCAGAATGATCGTATTTGCGGAGGAAATTTCCCTTCGGAACCAAAGAGATGGGCGAATGATATACCACAACCAGTAGTGCTACACCATACAGCGAAATTCAGTTGCTGGTCCCAATATTTCATATGCGGGCTGCCCAGCCAGACATTACTTTCTTTAGCTGATCGATGAGTGATTACGTTATCTTTAAATATATCCCGTGGATGAAAAGTAAATTTTTCTGTCGGCGTTACATATATTTCTAAGTCCATGAGAATAGGTTTTATTCCTCCATTCGGTTTGGAAGGAATATCAGAATGCTGTACTGTTGGTATGCTCGTCTTATTCAATTGAAAAGCAACTGGGAATAAGTCTGTACTCATTATTCGTGTTTCTATATACATATAGATTTAAATGGAGGAGAATTTTCCCGGAATCCCTGTCGGAATCGTTCCGTTAGGGTTACTAACATTCCAGACTATGTTAATACTTTATTTCGGATTCAGGTTTAAACGAATTTTTTATTTTTTACTAAGAATAGATAACATACTGCAAACAATGGAGAATTTAATAAAGACATCGGCAGCGGCAAATACGACAGCGGCCTATCGGAACGGTTCCCCTATCGGAACGGAAGGACCAACCGCAGCGTCGGACAATAATCGATCCATAATAGAGACGAAACGTGAAAAAATACTCTGTGTCATCGCAAGTGGTCAAAGTAAGTTATTTTTTGGTAAGGAGATTTCAGTTAGAGAAGTGGAAACGTGGAAAGATGAATTCATAACACGAGCCTTTAAAGTCTATGAAGCGAAATACAGTTCTCTTATAAGTGATACCATCACTCAAAGTTTCATAGATCTAGGAGCCCGTGCAATAAGTCAAGTAGTTCCAATCGATGATCGAGATAACTATGCCACTGATCTTAAAAGGATTTTATTCTAAACAGTGAAATAAAACGATTATCAGGACGGATAGGGTACACATGGGGGCCCCTGATTGCTCTAATTTCCACCGGTTTAATTACGGGTAAACATTTAAATTTTAAAAAAATCGGGTTTAATATAGTACCTGAAATAAATGGATTCAACTTCACCGACTCAGCAAACGACTCCGCCAGGGACTCCGTCAGGGACGATCCTACCACCAACACCGACACCTCCGACACAGCGCAACATAGAGAAAATGACGTTACCGCCGAAGCATCCAGGGAGAGTTGCTGCGGGCAAGAAATTAGCGGAATGGAACAGGCAAAACAGGGAGAAGAAACTAAAAGCAATGGAGGGGAATGATAGCGATGCGGTAGCAGACCTACCGCCTACAATGAAAGAACAGTGTGATAGCTCACGCTGGTATAATAAATGTTATCTTGTTTTAGGAATTGTGGGAGTTTCATTGACTGCATTAGGGCTATATTGGGGGCGTGCTCGGCATACCCCCTGTCCTCCCCGGAAAGATGAACCGCTTCAGAAAGCGAAAAAACAGAGCCCGTAGCGGCTCCCTCCGGAACAGTTCCGACAGGGGTTGCCAGCTCCTCTACATTGTATAATAATCGCAATCATACCAATCCATAATCCAATAACACTAGGTCAAAATTTGTAAGACAATAGTTGTAAACATAGACACAAAACAGCACAGAACATACAGTAAATAGACGGTACAAACAAAGTCAAATTCATGAAAGAAAGATATATGGACCTCTGGCCAAAAGACCAAGAAGTGATGTCAGGTGTTTCGAAAATAGTAAGCGCATCCTGCCCCACATGTGGCACCCGCCATATATCAATCTGTAAGTCAGATAGGTAGTGGTCACTAACTAAGGCCCAATGTCACCGATGCCATCAGTGATCATTTGTCGAAGAGAGATATTGTATTTATCTACCAGCTTGCGATACCTGCCAAAAAAGCGTTTGAATGTAGAGACAAGTCTTGCTCTGGTGTAACCTTGATTTAACAGTTTGAAAGAGAGATGGCCATGTCTCTCTACAAAATCACCATATGAACTGCATGCTCTTGCGTATCGTATAAGCTGGGAAATGTATACCCCATAAGCAGGTGAGAGTGGAATATTACTGATGAGGTGTGGAAAATTAATTATACAAAAGTTGAAATCATCTCTCTTGTCATATAGCCTAGTAGAAAGGTGACCATTGGAGTCAAATTCAAGTAAAATGTCCAGTATGAAGCAGAAGAGGCCGTTTCTGTAGTTTCTTTAATCTCCAATTCTGGAGGATAAATCATAGCGAGATATTTACTGAATTCAGAGTTATTCAATGAAATAACATCGTCTATGTATCTAAATGTTAGGTTGAAAGTACGAGCTACAGAGACCTTGTATGTGATGGATTAACTCCGTAATTTTTTTATTTTCTATTTTATATACTAGTCAGCAATAATGGATACTAAAACAGTTGTTAACACAATGTACGATGGTATTGTAATCGCAGGACTTGCGATGGGATATCTAATGATCTCCAGCAAATTTCTGAAAATAGAGGTTGGCGATCCAAGTCGACCAAATTTAACTCGATTGGTAAAATTAGGCGGTGCGACTGCTGCCGCTGTAGCAACCAAAGATCTCCTTGAACAGAAAAATATTATTCCTGCAGAACCTTATACTTCGTAATGGGCACCTTCGGAATAATAATAATATTCATCGAACATTTATACTTAGTAATATATACATACAACGTACAACAATGATCATTTGGATTGAAAGCAAAACAGGTGAACCTGTTACTGTTAAGTTTTACCCTTGTATTGACACGACACAGTTTACGAAGATAAGACTGCTAGAGTGCGGACTATATAATTCATGGCATAACATAACATCGACAAATAATGTACTAAAATATCAAGAAGGTGACCTACCAAAGAAGACTAAATCAATACGTCCAGGTAACTACAATATCGATACGTTAAACAAAGCAATCGGGTTGAAGCAAAAAATTAATTTTGAAAAACATCTGCCGACAAACCATGTTTATCTAACTTTGGCTAAAGATATTAAAGTCTATTTCAATGCCACAGGTAGCTTCGCCAACGTCGTTGGCTTTTCAGATAAGCCAGAGGACAACCCAGTTATAAAAAGTACTATGAGTCCGAAGAAAGTGGATTTCTTAACAGTCACTAAATATATAGTTCATTCAGATGTAGTCGATGTTACTGGAAATTATGTTTCATTTGGTTCGGGTGAATACATACAGGGGAAAGTATCGAACTGTTTACAAATACTTCCCATCCGGGATACGAGAGAAATAAGTGAAAAGGTTACTTACGATTTTAAAAACGGAGCAATTTCTATGCCATTGAGAAAAGGGGGAGATTACATGAATTCAATTCGTATCTGGATAACGGATCAGGATGGAAACATGATCGATTTCAATAACTGGCCAATTAGCTTTTGTATTGAATTGCTGTAGTCGTTCCGAAGCGTTCCGAAGGAGCCCCCCCCCCCCTACCGGTGTAACCCTATCGGAAGATAAACCATCCCACGACCAATCCTCCAGCAATATAGATCATCTCATATTTCTTTTGCTCAGGACTGGGTTGATAATAATCTGAGAATTGCGCTAACGCTTGCGCTGGACTTGACGTAGAGTTGCTTTGCACCGCTCTTCTGCTTCTTCCAGGATTTCTGCATCTGTATCTCTTAATTCTGCCGCAGCAGCATGCACGTCCTTTGCCTGATTTTCTCTTTCCCAGTCAGCCTGTAGTAATCTTTTTTCTGACCAGACGTTGCGATCATGTTCAAACTTTTCTAATGCTTTATCATGTCGGACTTTCTCTTCAATAAGAGCCTCACCATTCCCAGAAAGCTTTTGTCCGATAATATTTCCTCCTGTGAATGCTGTTGCATTTAATACAGCACCGAGAACTGTCATTCCTATAGCTGAAGCCATGGTTGTGTATATTACAAGGTATTATTTTAATTTTCACTGTATATAGGTCCCTACGGAGTATGTCTGATCCAAGTGGCTTCGGTCTAGGTACAATTCGTATGCAAAATCTTGAGCTTGAAGATCTGAGTGATGTTAAAGTTAACAATAATACTAAGATGGCTGCTAATCATAATAAGGATTACGTCCTTCGTTACAAAGACCCGCGAAAAATATTTCGTTTTAGCCAATGCCGCGGCGCCACCCCACGAACATGCTGTAGAATTTTCCGAACTTAAAGACATTGATGAAACTGTAATTGACGCCACAAAGGCTTCGAATGATCCTACTCCTTTTGCTCTGACATGGGATTCGGCTAGTCAGAAATTCATGCCTTATAATGTGCCGCGTAACATCTTAGATATATTGGATAGTGAAATTGCAGGAGGTGTTGCTGAACCACCAGGAACTCCGAATGTGATTTATTTTGATAGCAATGTAAACAAATATAAATTGTTAGATTTTCGTAGTTGGCTTACTCCTACAAATCCATACATTGCACTTCTTGGTATACCAATTCATCTTAAATTAGTCCTCTTAATACAATAATGAAGGCAGATAATACACTAAGAGGTGGATAAACGAGGGGGAGAATTATTGCTCGTATACAGCTAGCGGAGTTCCAGTAAGATTATTTTGGGACACAACTTTAAAGAAACTGGGTCTTAAAAGTGTCGGTGATGAGGCAGCTGAATTAACTTTACAGACAGTAAATCAACAGATGACTGATAATATGAAAATACTTCAACATGGTACAGTTCTCATTAGATGTGTAAAGTTAGCTACTGGAGATGAATTTGACGATTTGGTTGGATATTATGCTATGAAAACAGATAACAGAACAACTTGTGATATTATCATAAGTATTGATAAAGATCGCAATGAAATGAGTATTGAATGTTTTGTTGGTGGAATAGAATAGAGAACGACTTAGGAACTCATTTGTACGTAGAGATAAAGAGTGAACACTTTAGATATCAGTACCATTCATCTGAAACGTCTCATATTATTTGAAGTAATGGTCTTCCGTCACATTTTAAGTTCAGAGGAAATTACTAAATTTTATCTATCAGGTGAACAAGTTCACACCGATAGGAACTCCGAGTTCAACATCAGCTAGACTCCGCGACTGACTGACAACAGGGGTAAAAGTCCCTTTATATAGGCTAGTTTGATGGTGATGACTCACACGGAATTTCCCGTACACCTTCGGAACGTGTTTATACATGTTGTGTATTTAGGTCAGACAGAACAAGTTTCTACATGTCCCAGCTAGTGTATTGCGCAAGTCCAGGACCTGACTCAGCAGGGAATTTCCCTGCTTAGTTCAGGACAATGCACTGCTGCGCCAGCGTGCGTGAGTTCGTATATAGGTCAGGGTTATACTTTAGTTACATGGATGGTTAATTTTTCCTTCGCTTCATGTAGATAAATGAATAAAATGGGGTGTAAAATTCTTATTAATCCCAAAAGTACACCTTTACTTTACTACTCACATATTAAACCATAGGGTGCTACGAAAAAACGAATCACATGAGAACTTTGCAGGTAAGAATTAACAAGGGGAAGACATAGTGTTTTGGGGAGGATAATCTTTCGTAATGGAAAGCTTAGTAAGGAGCATAATATTCCATGCATGGAAGACCATAAAACGTTGAACGGTCACCCATTTGCTACAATCTACACCTTTGACAGCCGAGTTAAAATAGACACTCGCCGGTAATAATATCGTTGGCAAATGATTGCGAAGAATCTTCGACCAGAAGACTATTACTGTCTTTATACAGTGGTGACACAAAATATGATGTACAGTAAACGAAAGCAGAATACTATGAAATTCTTGACGACATAAGTACACGCAGAAATAAATGAATAAATGTCTCTTCGTAGATGTAAGGTACAAGTATTTGATGAAGATTAAACAACTCCCAAGCACAAATTTGTTCAGGTATTTGTGCAATTATCCGGAAATTTTTAAGCAAATTTACAAAATATCAAAAGTATCATACTTTATAGTCCAAAGAGGGCGCATAGTGGAATACCTTTGGCCGTAGTCAATAGCAAAAGGCGATGTTTAACAAAGCTAACTGACACTTAAATTATGTTTGGCTTGGTCCGCAAGGCATTTACCTCTAAGCAAAATTCACAAATATGCGACGTTAAACTCGACACAGACTTTTTGAAAACCGAGATATCCACTCTTGCAGAGATTCAAGTGTTTACCCCCGTTTCTGTTGGTCTATGAAAATCCATTTTCACTGAGAAGTATATGCGTCAGTTATTTACGTACCTTATTTATAATTACTAAACTTTCCATCTCCGATCTGCTACCCTACTTTACGATATTGTACCACTTTCCTGACCTCATGCTATTTTGTTGCAATCATGAAAATGAAACGGTCAACATGTAATTATGAAAACGGTGTCGCAAATCGAATAGTATAAAACAAAAGTATGCACTTGCGGATAAGTAACTGAAATGTCAAACACAATGCAGCGAAACATTACATAAAAATTTTACGGTATCGAATCTATAGTATAGGCATATTTGCACTATATATGTCGCATTTGCTATGATTTGATTGTCAATAACCATTCAATCTTTATTGTATTTGGTGCATTACTAAAATTTAAATGTGCAAGTGGTGATGATGTATTCGACTGATTTGCCTTTTCAGCCCTTTACCTATTGTTCGTCGATCTGGATAGACACAAGAGTTTTATTCGTCTATCTTTTGTCGTAAACGTTGTGCCAACTTCTTTGCCATTGTACTTAAATTCTACTTGTCTGAAATTGTCATTCTGTGAGTTGATGTTCAAGGCGACGATGCCGTTCTAGCTACAACATACCAGAGTTTGATTATAGATTAAAATGTAACGATATTAATTGTAATGAACGTTCATACACAAAATACAATAGATAATTTGTATGTTAAGGGTACACATTTTAGACGTCAAAAATCAGGACAAACTCTTAATATATTCAATTGATTCAAGTTTTAAACATTTCCTAACAATCAGCATCTTGTAACGTACATGTCTAATTTTCTTGATAATCATATGTCGCTGATGAAATCAATCCGCAAGCAAAAGTAATCGCAAGTAAATTTTTATTTATACACATTATCCAGAGATAAAGAAAAACCATAAAAATGATGATCAACCTTGATGACCTATCGTAGGTGATGCATTTTAGCACAAAAACTTTTTCTGTGAGAATAACGCTGATCACAAGGCGTTCCATAAAGTCTGATTTCTCTATGCGCTGACGTCACATTTTATAATCCAATAGGAATTAGCCTCGACTTTGAGATGACATTGAAAAATGAGCCACGCACTTCACGCATCAGTAGCTGTAGACGGAATGACACGGTCACGGTTACCTACATCTCCAATTATATGGTATCTCGTATATTTTTTAAAAACTCCTGCAAAGGCAATTATGGATGCGTACGTGGTGCATGTCGTCTACTTTACTAGCGATTTAATGAAATTAAAAATATTCCTTAACGCCAACATAAAATCTGTGGCACCTTGCTGTCAAGCATTAAAACCAATTACAGCATGAATAAATCGAAATTACGCTGATGCTCAATCTTCAAATGGTTTCGTCATGTTGATAATTCTTTTTAGCCTGTACATATAGTGGAAAACTTTAAGAAGTAGGTTTCGAATACCCGTGAGTATGTCACTTAGTGACCGGTTAATCAGTACTCGAACAAACTCCATTTGTGTACCATTAATATCTTGTTTAAATCAATGTGCAGTTTACTAAAAATTAGATTTTCCTATACAGATTTTGGTATGTCCCCTCGTGTTCTAACATCGCTTCCTCTGTTTCTACCAGAAAAATGTAATCATTAGGCGGAATTCCACAATACTGTTGAAGTCCTGACTTAAGAGAAACAAATGTGTTTCTTCGATTGACACGCCACAGCCGTGTAAGCTGACGTTCTCAGCTTGTCTACATGTTCGAGGGGCGAGCCAGGAACATCACAAAAGTGGTGCGGTTGACAACAAGAACAAACCATAAAATTTCTCGGATTGAATCTTTATAATAAAAGCTGGTTGCCTGAGAAAATAACTGTCACTATTCTATTTAAGGTGAATTTGGTAAACCTTTCCTGCGCCACGTTAGACATGACACCCCGGGATAAATCTTAAGTGAGAGAAACTTGAGTGATTACGATAAGGGAGATGATGTTAGAAGAAGTTAACTGTAGTCCCTATCTTGAACTTGTCGCAAAAGGTTTAAGGAACATGTGTGAAGCTGTAAGCGAATTGGACAACTGCTCTCAGTCATAATGGCAGTGAAGAAGCAGACTATCTGGGCAGATAACGTACGGTACACATTACATACATCAGTTAGACCATTTTAACAGTCACGTGACATGCAATGTGATCCAATTATGATAAAAGTACCTATAGTCTATGACGCGGAGGTGGAACGACTCGATGATAAGAATAAACGATTGCAATTTTCGTTGCATTTCGCAAGATAGTCGTATAAGACAAAGGCTTCCGAAAGGGACTTAAAAGTAACACGTATATAAGCTTATTATGGAGTAAGAGGGAGTTATTCGTTCTGAAATTTCATAGTTGTTTGATCATGATGTTGCTGCAAAGTGTCAAAGCACGGTACGGAATTTAACTTTCACTATTCAGTCCGGATAATGTCCATATAGAGGATATTATAATTGATCAATCAGCGAAACTGCCGTTGCCAACGTCATGAATAATTAACCATACAAACCTAGGCTCGTAGATTGCAACGAGTTCGAAACTTTTCACCTACATTTCACCCTTTATTTTTGGCACTCGGTAGTTTTTAGATGTAGACGTTACGCACAGTGTTTAGTACTGTCGGGATGGTGACCGATATAAGTGGATAGTACATCAAAAATTACTTTTTGGATGGTTTTCCTAGCCAGGTACCGCTCCTAGAAATCACTGAGGATTTGACTCTTGTAATCTACAGTCAGTTATTTGTCGCCAATTATTTGTTGGTCAAATTTTAATTAACCCTTGAAATCTGTAATACGGAGAATGTTTCAAGCTTTGTAAAGATGGTCAACTGTTCTTGTCGGTCATCGGAGCATGATGGAGCATGATTTGTTTCGATCACCATGCATTTCGCTGTACGATTGACCCTTCGCTCAAAAAAAAACGCGCGCCGGATCAATCGCCGAGAAGTTAACCAAACGCTGGAAAAGAGAATGAAAAAACGTCCAATAACTCTTTGTCGAACATGATCAGGTAAAGAAACTCAGAAAACTATTCCTGAAGAAATCCTTTCAATTTTTAACACGGTGGAACGTCGCAAATCGACTTGGGCTGAGACACTTCCGGGTAGCCAACAGTCTCTCTCGGATGATGGATCTGTCAGGTAAGCTCGCGATTTCAGCATAACATTTCAAAGCCAACCAACATAAACTTCAACCCTCATAACATATACAATACGTGATTGGTTCTTGCCTTAACCTCATTACATATACGAGACACCATTGGCTCTTCCCAACTATCCTCTATATTGACATTACCCGGACTGCTATTGCTTTCTACAATATGAAGTCTCGGTGACGTCATGGTTGTTATTCAAATGCCTAGGAAAGATGTCAGACCATAGTAAGGTAAACTCAACGGCTACATCGGTCGACTTAACAATGTTGTTTATACCTTAGCTCCATTGTCGAAAAGCTCATGAGACGTGAAGTTCCTGCAAATATAGTCATTCGGACTTTTCCAGAATTTTTGTAAAGTCTACCAACTTTGATTTAAAAACATGCAATTTTGTATTGTTTGATTCATTGTAATTCAAAATGTACAAAAATGAAGAGCGGCTAACTTTTACGCTTTTAATTACTAGTATTTACTTAATACTCAGTCAGCGCTTCTAAATGAACTGCACTCTAAATGCACTGTTTGTGGCATGATTCTATACGTGCCTACCAACTTGGGCACTCATCGGAGATGTCCTCATTGCGCATGCACGTTGTTAGACATGATCCTATTGTTACATGGATGCCAACTTGTTATTGCGGCATGTCAGGTTGAAAGTGGTTAACAGCTCGGATTGTGCAACATAATTCACACTGTATTCCAGGGTCCCTGCGTTGTCGTAAAGATCCGATGAATAAGCTTAATGCTTGTGGTGTGTTGTGACGTATTATCAAGTAAAAAATCAGGCAAACCGTATGTGCACATTTGAAAAATGAGTTGTCCTTATTAGTCTATACGTGTCTTGTCAGCATGGAGAGACTCAGCTTGTACGCATGCCACTCTTTCGCTGAGGTAAATATGAAAGTATGAAAACATGTGAAAAGAATTTTGATCATTATGATATTAAACTCTATGCAGTGTACCGCGCATGCCCATACATCCGTGTGACATGTGCTTGTCGTGTACGTACTCGTCGACAAGAGTGACGTCACCCATTTTCTACGAAACTTCACCTTTCATACATCAACACCATTCGACCTTTGGCGGCAGAGGAAACAGGTACGAGTAAGGAGGTCCTGATTTTAAAGAAAGAAACACAAGGTAAGTTATCACATGTACGCAGATTTAAATTGTGTAATCATTGCTTTCTTAAGTCGATAAAGCTGTTTAATATGCACTTTGTAGTTATTTGTTGGTATAACCGATGAAACATGATAAGGTGGAAATATTTTTCCACTCTTGCTTGCAACATGCGAATGCCTTAAATTACAGTTTTTGTTCAATGCAAGTCATCGTAAACAACATTCAGCAATTTCCTCGACATATTCTGATAAAAGCTAATAGGCACAGATGTTTACTTTAAACTTTCACTTTTGCGCTTTCTGAAGAAAGTGCATGTGACATCATGCATGATGCTTGGCGGGAAACATCAGTCTGACCATAACAGAACCTGCTGAAAGGTTACAAAGGTTTACCTTTGCCCTTTGTCCTATTGTCGAGATGCTCGAGAGACAAAAATTTCCCGGCGCCACAAACAAAAGTGTACGAATGCCTGAATAACGGATAATTTTTTGTCATAATACTTGGCGGGTTTTATATAGCAATGCTTGATCTGCCGTGAGTCTCAAGGATATCAGGTTTATTGTATTCGTCAACTATTCCTTGCTATGATAGTCCGGCATAGTAGACGATAGTCATTCGTACATACATTTGCAATTATACAGACTAAAAGATACTAGACTATGGTTTAGCTATTTGGGGCTACGGTAAACATCCAAAGTGTGACTCGGTTCAAAACCATGCTTTACAGCTCTTTTTAGGGGTTCATAAATTTACACCTATTGATGCTGTATCTGATGACACAGGTTGGAATTCATGTCAGGTCCGAATTGGATACTCAGATATTGGCATCATCTTGTTAACCTTGATGGAAACAGACTAACAAAGAAATTGGTCTTCTGATGTATGTAACATTTTTGATGACCTGTATTTTGATACAGATGGACTACTTAATGTAAACTTAAGTCATTTGCTACTTGAACATTCAACTGCTTGGTGTGAAAGTGTAAACCGAAAACCAAAATTTAGAACATATGTGCTCTTTAAAGATGATTATAATGTATGTATCGATGTGTCTCTCTCGTAGGCAGCGATCTTTATTGGCTCAATTTAGAGTCGGTGTTTTGCCTTTACGAATGGAAACTGGAAGATATAGGGGAGAAGCTGTTGACAATAGAGTCTGTATTTTCTGTAATCAAAATGCTATAGAAAATGAGACGCACTTTTTTTACATTGTAATCTTTTTGATGATTTGAGGGAAATATATTTAAGTTCAAATACTGATTGTCAAACTTTGACATCAAATACTGAGAAATGTAAATTTTTGATGTATAGAAATGTTAGGGGAATATGAAAGTTCATTGAACATGCATTTACAATACGCTTTAATTTCTGCTTACAATGCCCTCGTGACCTGTGATTTACACTGTCTTTAACGTGACATATAAGTCCATTGGGCTCGAAGGTGTTAACTTTATGCTGAACTGTATTCTTTTTTTTGAACCATGGATATCTCACTTCACTATAATAAACTTAACTAACTAACGAATTATACAGTGGTGCATACGGTTGCAAAAAATTAAGGAGTCAGAAAGCATTTAGTCTATCTCATAGTGTTCAGAATATGTTGCAAGGTCAGAGGGGGAATTTCCTATCACAACAGAATCTAAAATGAATACTAAATGTACAACAATGGATGTCTTTTAAATTTGAGAGCCTTCTCACAAACTGAAACTGAAATGCGCCATAGAATGACGTAGAATCTATCTAGCCCCAATTGGCTCAAAAATGGTATTATTGATGTTTGATTTCAGAAAAAATGGCGACACCTGCCGATGCCATGTACCTCATGACACCATATCAATTCCAGAAACATGTCTGTGAGGAGGTAGGGAAAGCCTTCCCCAACTGTCAGACTACCAGGCGCCAAATGTAAAATAATTATTTTACACATTAGAAGAACATATTCATACGAAAAGGGTGTATTTGCATGCATTTATCAATAAAAATAAACTACTATAGCATAAGTATAAATAAATCAATACGGACATAAGTAAATACATATATGAGTGAAAAAACATACATATATGTGAACCAATTCACACAAGACATGAAGACAGACACATACATACATACGTGCATACGTACGTGCATACATACATACATACGTACGTGCATACGTACATACATACATACATACATACATACATACATACATACATACATACATACATACATACATACATACATACATACATACATTCATTCATACATACATACATACATACATACATGCACTCACGCACGCACTTACATACGTGCATACGTACGTGCATACGTGCATACGTACGTGCATACATACATACATACATACATACATACATACATACATACATACATACATACATGCATGCACTCACGCACTCACGCACGCACGCACGCACATACATACATACATACATACATACATACATACATACATACATACATACATACATACATACACATACAGGATCGAAAAGTTTACATGAGGGAACGAAGTACGCATGCGTATATCCAGTCGCACACACACACACTCACACACACACACACACACTGCTACTCGGAAAGTTTACATGAGGGGGAACGAAATACGCATGCGTATATCTACTCGCACACACACACTGCTCTGAAAAGTTTACATGAGGGGGAACGAAGTACGCATGCGTATATCCACTCTCACACACACACTCACACACTCACACACACACACACAACAAACACAACACACACATTGCTACTCTCTCTGAGATACACACACTGACGCGACGATCTGCAGGCCCGGAATGCCACACCGGGAGCTCACTCCTAACTCGGACTCTACGTACCTCGCGGCGTCGAAGGCTAGTGACGATGGCAAAGATGTGCTACACTTTTTCTCTTTCTTGCCTTTGTGTCGTGAGTCGGGTTCGTACAGGGCTTTACACAGTGGTAAAGTGGTAGCCGGCCTGAGTAATACTACACTGCTTAGAGGCCCCGTAAGGGTTTCTGACTTAATGGTACCTGCCATGCCGGCGAAGTTCTGCTGGGGTTAACGGCCCAACCCAGGCCAATAAAACACTGGGAGTCGTGTATTACAGCTCTCTGCCATTCGGCTTATATTCTTTAATGGTTAAATACAGCATTCAACAGGAACTACAGCAACAGCTTACTGGAACTAAAGCAACAGCTTTACTGCTAAACTCTCTGCTCTCTAAACTCTCTGCTTACTCAGGATCGTACGTAGCTCCACTCAGCAGGGAATGAATGTCTGGAATGCCAAGTATGCCCACTGGAACTAGACAGCAACGGAGTACGGAGAACTGGAATTTTCAAACTAATATTAAGAGCCACTGTGTATTTTCTAATAACTCATTTTCACGCCTACGACATTTAAGTGCCTGATGTACAAGGCAGTGGTATTTTTTTACGAATTTTCATTAGTTCTACGCGTGAATTTTTTGATCGAAAAATTGATGCTTTGTAAAGTTTGGTCAAACATCAAATGTATTCACTTTTCCCCGGACGTTTTTTGATGAAAGTCATATGGTCAACCCGGTCAATGTAGTATCATTCGACTCCTAATGGTACGAAATGTGTCAAACTGTCATCCGACCCCTATCGACCCCTAGCGTTTTCACGTAATGGGGGCTTTCTTTCTGCCTACTTTTAGTGATTTTCTAAAATGTGGACGCCTTATGTAAACATAGCCAGGCCGTCAGGCCTGCAGTTGAGGACCGGGGCAGCAGGTCACCTCGACCCCTGTCCGTTTCGACCCAAGTAATTCACACCCTCTTGTCGTTGTTTGTGGTCAAATCAATCCCGGTGCCTTAGTCACTTCGACCTCAGTCAGTTTTCATGTTACATGTACCTGACAACGTTTTACTGAGTACATTATGCAACTTGTTTCTGTGAGAAAAACTGCTGGCTTCGCTACAACAATCCACGGGGTAGCTGTGATATCGCAGCGGTACTTGTGGCGTGTCGAATGCGCTCGGGTCATTGGTTTGGGGTCATCGCCACAGTCCCTGTGGCGATGACCCCAATGACTTGATCGCGTTCGCCACGAGTACCGCTGCGATATCACAGCTATCCACGGGGCTGTGAACACTCTGATACTTGTGGGAGGCCTGGGGTACCCCGGCCCCATTGTCATTTACTGACTGGGGAACGTGTCTCACTGAAGTACGGATGGATAAAGCATGTCATTTACTGATTTTTGGAAATAAAGCATTCGTCACTATCGCAATTGCTTGCCATATGCGGCAAGATTGGATGAGCGAGGCCGGTCCGCTCGCCTTGGTGTCTTGACGCCAAATGAGCCTATTTCCGGTTTAGGCGTTGGGCTTACAGCAATGCATTATAGGATATCTTCCAGGGCGGCGTGGATCAACAAATGCGTGGATTAGTGTGTGTGTGTGTGTGTGCGAGTAGATATACGCATGCGTATTTCATTCCCCTCATGTAAACTTTTCAGACCAGTGTGTGTGTGTGTGTGTGCGAGTAGATATACGCATGCGTATTTCGTTCCCCCTCATGTAAACTTTTCCGAGTAGCAGTGTGTGTGTGTGCGAGTGGATATACGCATGCGTACTTCGTTCCCCTCATGTAAACTTTTCGATCCTGTATGTGTGTATATGTATGTATGTATATATGTATGTATGTATGTATATGTATGTATGTATGTATGTATGTATGTATGTATGTATGTATGTATGTGCGTGCGTGCGTGCGTGAGTGCATGTATGTATGTATGTATGAATGTATGTATGTATGCATGTATGTATGTATGTATGTATGTATGTATGTATGTATGTATGTATGTATGTATGTATGTATGTATGTATGTATGTATGCACGTACGTATGTATGTATGTATGTATGCACGTACGTATGCACGTATGTATGTATATGTCTGTCTTCATAGGTCTTGTGTGAATTGGTTCACATATATGTATGTTTTTTCACTCATATATGTATTTACTTATGTCTGTATTGATTTATTTATACTTATGCTATAGTAGTTTTTTATTGATAAATGCATGCAAATACACCCTTTTCGTATGAATATGTTCTTCTAATGTGTAAAATAATTATTTTACATTTGGCGCCTGGTAGTCAGACAGCCTGTCAGATGGACGTAGAAGGATATCGACCAGACACCATGGTAGTATGTGGAGGACATGCCGTCGTCATCGAGGCAAAGCGCTACACCAAGTCCAGTATTGGCAAGAGTGAAGTTGATCAACTGATTAATTACATACAATTGACAGGTGCAACCGGTGGGATAATGGTGGTCCTTAAAGACACGCATGTGGTTGCCGGCATGGAGCAACTTATGCAAGCGAACTGTATTGTACTGGTCAAAGCAGATTGCTTGTTAAGAAGTAGACTCAAGAAAGCGATGACAACGATTCTAGGAAACTTACGCCAGTAGAACGAGTTACCTGTACAGTGGGCGTGTATTTGACCCCGAAGTACAAGCCACTTAGAAATGGCAAAATCTTGATTTAATAAAGACTGCTGATAGATAGTTATTAGTTTTTGTTCTCGAGATTCTAGCTGACATTTTATTTACATCGCAATATTCAACCATTGTACAAGTACTAACATAACGAAAAAGAGTTCCCATTTTCCGAAAACCAAGGTCGTTTGGATATTTTTGTGAAAAAACTTAAAATCTGAGAGAAATTGCAATAATTTTTGCGTATTCTCAAAGAAAAATAAATAAGGTGAAAAAGAAAATTCTTATTGACATTTTTGTCAATTTTATTCTAGAAACAGGAAAATCGAATGCTGTGTGTCCATAAAAAATGTAAGAAAAATTCAAATTCAGATTTACCTTCTCAAATGGTCTTGTCAGACTTTTATATTTTACTAACAAAATTAAACTTACTTAGACCTACATTTTTCAGTGTAAATATACATACAATACAACTAGAGCTGTATTATTGAATATTTCTTTGGGATACAGTTTTACTGTGAATAGAAAGGTAACATGATGTATTGTCTGGGAAAATTTACATTTTCATGAAACTAAAATGTATCTTTATTTTTTTTCTTGCTGACCATGCTTAAGCTTAGTCTTTAACAGTAAATAACAAAAAGTTTGGAAAGCTGAATGTCCATTTTGAAAATATGTTGAACAATCAGATTATCGGACGCCTCGAAGGGACGTAAGAATGAAGCTTGCCGGTAATATCTGGACAACCGGCCAAAATACTGACACACTTGTGCACACCTACCAACAAGGAAAATGTCTGATTGCAATCTTGCAATCTGATTCAGATTTGATGACTGGACAAAATTTCGAGTCATCAGCATAGAGAAACACGGTGGAACGATTGATTTAGGTAAGTAGATCATTGATGTATAAAACAAACAATGATGGACCTAGAATGAACCTTGTTGAACACTGGGGGAGACACACATGTCATCAGACTCGTGTCCTCCGATGAAAACCTCCTATCTCCTACCCTCAAGGTATGACTTAAACCATGAGAGTAGGCAACTTACCATGTATGCCATAAAATCGTAGTTTATGAACTCGAAGTTAAATTATTCTCTAGCTCTAGGGTAATCAGTACAAAAGCTGTCAGCTTGGGCACCTGAAGAACCAATCTCGGTAGAAAATTGGAGTAGAGACAAGATTAGAGTGGCAGATGATCTTCGCTAGAGAAACCCGTGCTGAGAATCATAAAAGGAACACTTTACATGATCGTAAATGAATTTGTGAACTAAGCCCTCAGAATCTCGCTGAAACTGACAAAAGAGAGATCGGTCGATAATCTTGTAACTTTAACCTTCGACCCAGACCTAAAAATTGGAACAACATCAGCAGTTTCGAACACTGACGGAAACTAAAAACAGACTTATTATAGATAGTACAAAATGGGTATCATAACTCATCTGCACACTGTAGCAATATTGTAGCCGGAATTCTGTCTGTGCCACATGCACTGTTTCACTCAACCAACTTCAATGCCTTACAAACTTCGTTTACTGTGAAATGTAATTACTAATAGTATCTGATTTGAAAACTTGACAAAAAGCAACATTGGTAGAATTTGAATCCGTGCAGTATTTGCTCTGAAAGTACATTTTCATTATTGACGCTGGACATTTACGAGGAAAGACTACATTGAGAAGCAGCAAGTCATTTCGAGTTGAATTGATAATCAGGGTTTTTTATGCCCCTGTAAGGTTAATCTGGGTTTTTGGAGACCCCTAATTTCTCCTGGAAATCTTCCGGCCCCTGGAAATAAATCTTGAAACCCTTAGTCGTAACATTTTTTTTTCTTTTATATTCACTCGGTGTATTTTTGTGACTAATCTGAGTCATTGTGTTACTAACGGATGTGGTCAAAAAGGGTTAATGACCTCGATATAATACATGATAGCATTCTATGCTCTTATGAAGGACTGAACTGGCATAAATTGATGAGGATTGAGAGTTCTCAATTGACGAGAGTGAAAGAGTGTATACAGCATGTGTATTTTTGCTGTAGTGAGGGGAGGAGTTCGGGTTTGTTTTTTTTTTTTGGGGGGGAGCGTTTATAAACATGAATATGTCCTTAGACCCCATCATATGTCGATCCCAATATAATAACTGGTACAAAATCATAAAATTACCTGTCAAGAAGAAAAGGAAAATCTTAGGTTTTGAAAGAGGTGGTTTTCTTAAACCACCAAAAATGCAGATACCAATCACGAGTAAGTCACAGTGATTTACGAATAATAAGGAGATGATGTTTACAAGCATACTACACCTTTCATGTTGGTTGTGATCGAGTGAAATGGTTGTGGAAGAGAGGTCAAATTCATAACACAGAAATTTTGGGATTCACAATTTGAATTTTTTAATTTAACTGCGGCAATATGAAACAATGATTGAACGAAATGTATACTCATCAGGAATAGAAGATTGTGAGAAGGTTTTTCTATGTAGAATCTGTTAAACAAGATTCTACTAATAAAAGTGCTGGTTGTAATGGTAAACATACAACAAATAGTGCAAATCCCGGCTTTTAACACAAATAATTAACTTTAGAATCGCGCAAGTATAGGCCTAGACTTCATTCACTATACACCCATTGCGCAAAACCATGTCTGATAACGGAAAAAGCAAAATACACTGATCGATGTAATCGAATGAATGATTTAAAAGGGGTCACATTATACTATTGATAAACTCGGTGTCATGTTTCGGAAAAACATACTTTATTGAAGGTAAATTTTTTTTTCATGTAAGGCATAAATTGAAACGATTCCCCTCCCTAGTAAAAAGATGAGACTACTTTACTTCAAAAACTTACTCTCATTTTGTCTCGACGCCTCCGGAAGGATTTAGTAGGCTGGCAATCGAGTTCCATCAACCGTCACCACAATATAGTGACGACAGTCCCAAAATCAAAATTTAGTATGCAATCCAACAGAAAAAGTATTCTATAAAGGGAATTGATTGATTGATCGGTGCACACACTGTGCACATTTATTGTATTCAAAGGCCTCCGGCATATAAGCAAGGCGGGAACTGGTATAGAGTACAATAATTATAAGGTTGCATACAGTTGATTAACATGTATAACAAAAAAATCAAAAAATCGTGCAGTTGTGGAGTAATAATCTTCATGCTGAATTTGAAAGCTTTGAAAACAAACTGGCAAGTATTAAATATTAATTCGGAATCTGACGTACTCATGAGATTGTTAAACTTACAACAATTCGGTTCATTAATTGCTATTGAGGGCAAGTATACCTTTCGCGGCATATCGTAAAGTGGACATACTAAAAGAAAGTGATATTTATCTTCTACCGTGCCTTGTTTACAAAAATACATATTCAAGCCAAGGGTTCAACATTGCGATGTCTCCCCTCTTCTGTATGGCAAGCTGAAGTGATGAAGATCGCAAACACGCAAAAGTTTGAATACAATTCCAGTTACAATTCGACAATAATTATCGTTCTGGTCTAGGCTTTTAAACTGACAATAAGTTATCAGTTTTGGTTTTCTGCAAGTTAGGTTTTCCACGTCTGCTTGATTATATCTAAAATTCTTAAGCCAAAATTCGATAAAAATACGTCTTTGTTTCCTATTTCTTGTGCAATCCATACATAACCAAACCCATATGAAAAAAGTGTAAAAACAAAAAAAGTATTTCCTAGATCGAAGATGTTCAAGTATGTCTTCCTAAATTATCTAGATTACATAACATTGTGTATACTTGCTTTGGAAGACGGTCAGGAAACATTTCTAGAAGCTTGATACAGAAACGTATACAATGCTTTAAAGTGTGATAATACACAGAGATAGAGACGTCCGCATTCTGCGATTACAGCTTCATTCGGAGCCTACCTTAGCACTCCAAGAAGCTTCCTGCATCATTTTCTCTGAATCTGAACAGTTTAAACTGGCTTTCGTATGGTAAAAACTCGAGTTTTGACCTGGCAATTGACAGCAAATTCAGCGCTGTATTGGCTTGGCTTGCTAAAGTTTGTACAGCTTAGACCAAACACTTCGTGAGGAAAGGAATGGGCCTAAGTATTTCTAATATGAAACCACACTAATTGAATCACTGCCAAAATGCCACGTTTAATTTCGAGCACGGTGACCACCTTTACGAAAAATCATAATTTTTGCTTTCTCTAGATTCGTTTTCATACGCCACTTACAGCAAAATAAAATGATGGAGTACATCGATAAGATTTTGAAGGTTTCTGACCGAGTCGGTAAAAATGACAACATCATCTGCATATAACAAAGTAAACATATCATATATGTATTAAGTAAGTTGTACACCCATTTGTCCAGAATTGACTAACAGAGTATTTAACTCTGTTTATTTAATTTATCCTCCAAGTTGTTTTGGAAAATTTGAAAGGCCCAAACAAACCAGCCAGACAGGTGTGTATTTATGATACTCTAAATGGTAACATACAAATCACTAGTAATAAGACAAAAATAAGAGATAACATCAGGTATTATTGGAATACGCTAGGTAAAATGTATACAGCTTTAGATGCTACTGTAGATTACAGAAACATTTTTGTGATCAAATTTTGCATGAGTTGAATTTAATAAGAAATTCAGACAAAAATGTTTCACACTGTTATGATGTTTGTCCGGTTATTGACACCATTGAAATAACGCAAGATGACGTAGAACAAGCAATTGCTCAATGCAAGAATGGCAAATCTTGTGGGCCAGATGACATACCTAATGAGTTCTTGAAAAAGGGTGACAAAAGTTTGGCTCGGTCGTTGACCTACCTTTTCAATGCTCTAAAAACTTGACTAAAATTCCTGATGAATGGAAGCGAGAACAGTAACTGTTATACCAATACACAAAAAGGGAGATTTGAAAGATTTGAACAACTATCGTGACATAACTTTAAATTATTGTGTTTCAAAACTATATTTAAAAATTATTGAAACAAATTAAGAGGTTTATTGAAAATAATAATATACTCGGAGAAATCCAGGGAGGTGTTCGAAGTAATAGACGTTGTGAGGACAACATTTTTATTTTGAAGGGTATAGCTACCTTGAGGAAGTCAACGAAAAAGTCAACATATGTAGCTTTTTTAGACTTCTCCAAAGCGTTCGACTGGGTATGGCGTGATGGTTTGAGAGTGATTTTATGGAAAGTAGGTTTAAGAGGGAATCTCTGGAAAATTATTGATGAGATGTATGATAGGGTGCTACTAAACTTAACTTTAATGACATTGAAGAGATTATTTTGAAACTAATGAAGGAGTAAAACAAGGGTGTGTTCTCAGCCCTTTGCTTTTTTCAATTTATATATATTTATTTGCAAAAGTAGTAAGTTTTTATTGGGGTTTGGGATAAACAAGAATTTTTACACCCATTTATTCATTTATCTACATGGAGCGAAGGAAAAATTAACCATCCATGTAACTAAAGTATAACCCTGACCTATATACGAACTCACTCACGCGCAGCAGCTTGCGCAGTAGTGCATTGACCTGTACTCAGCAGGGAAATTCCCTGCTGAGTCATTCACATTCCAAATGGAACTTGCGCAATACACTAGCTATGACTCACTATCAGTACATCTGTCGGAACAACATTATCGGATCATTTGTTAGATAGATTCCGACTGTGCTGCAGCTCTGTACAGCTCCTTAAGGGGTTCCAGTGCCCGTTCCAGTGCTGATTTTTGTCTTCTGGATGTAAGTATATACTCGTTTTCTAGTTGTGTGAATTTACTACGACCTATCGGAGCGAGATTTTCACCTATTTTAATCCCTACCGGAACCATAGGGATGTTGCGCAACCCTCTTTTCCAGAAGAGTCTTTCGCAATAACTTTTCCAGTAGGGACTTTCGCAATACCCTTCCAGTTGCTTAGCAACTTGTCACGTGGTTTCAGAGGTCTGAAACTCTACAGTTTTCAGAAAAATTTTCTGTGGAATTTTTTCTGAATGACTCTAGTTAACTTGTTCACCCGATAGATAAAATTTTAGTAATTTCCTCTGAACTTAAAATATGACGAAAGACCATTACTTCAAACAAAATGAGTCGTTTCAGATGAATGGTACTGATATCTAAAGTGTTCACTCTTTTATCTTTACGTACAAATGTAGTTCCTAAGTCGTTCTCTATTCTATTCCCGCCAACAAAACATTCAATACTCATTTCATTGCGATCTTTATCAATACTTATGATAATATCACAAGTTGTTCTGTTATCTGTTTTCATAGCATAATATCCAACCAAATCGTCAAATTCATCTCCAGTAGCTAACTTTACACATCTAATGAGAACTGTACCATGTTGAAGTATTATCTGTCATCTGTTGATTTACTGTCTGTAAAGTGAGAACAGCTGCCTCATCACCGACACTTTTAAGACCCAGTTTCTTTAAGTTGTGTCCCAAAATAATCTAACTGGAACTCCGCTAGCTGTATATGAGCAATAATTCTCCCCCTCGTTTATCCACCTTCTTAGTGTATTATCTGCCTTCATTATTGTATTAAGAGGACTAATTTTAAGGTGAATCGGTATACCAAGAAGTGCAATGTATGGATTCGTAGGAGTAAGCCAACTACGAAAATCTAGCAACTTGTATTTGTTTACATTGCTATCAAAATAAATCACATTCGGAGTTCCTGGTGGTTCAGCAACACCTCCTGCAATTTCACTATCCAATATATCTAAGATGTTACGCGGCACATTATAAGGCATGAATTTCTGACTAGCCGAATCCCATGTCAGAGCAAAAGGAGTAGAATCATTCGAAGCCTTTGTGGCGTCAATTACAGTTTCATCAATGTCTTTAAGTTCGGAAAATTCTACAGCATGTTCGTGGGGTGGCGCCGCGGCATTGGCTAAAACGAAATATTTTTCGCGGTCCTTGTAACGAAGGACATAATCCTTATTATGATTAGTAGCTATCTTAGTATTATTGTTAACTTTAACATCACTCAGATCTTCGAGCTCGAGATTTTGTACACGAATTGTACCTAGACCGGAGTTACTTGGACCAGACATAATTAACCTATATACAGTGAAAAATAAATAATACCTTGTAATAATATACAACATACAACGATGATCATTAAGATTGTAAGCAAAACAGGCAAACCGGTTACTATGTATTTTAACCCTTGCATTGACATATCACAGTTTACGAAGATAAGGCTGCTAGAGTGTGGACTGTACAATTCATGGCATAACATAACATCGACGAATAATGTACTAAAATACCAAGAAGGTGACCAACCGAAGAAGACTAAATCAATACGTCCAGGTAACTACAATATCGATACGTTAAACAAAGCAATCGGGTTGAAGCAAAAAATTAATTTTGAAAAACATCTGCCGACAGGCCACGTTCTTCTAACTTTGGCTAAAGATATTAAAGTCTATTTCAATGCCACAGGTAGCTTCGCCAACATAGTCGGCTTTTCAGATAAACCTGAGAACAACCCTGTGATAAAAAGTACTATGAGTCCAAAGCGAGCGGATTTCTTAACAGTCACTGAATATATAGTTCATTCAGATGTTGTTGATTTTACTGGAAGTTATGTTGGCTTGGGCTCTGACGAATACATACAGGGAGTAGTATCAGACTCTTTAAAAACACTTCCCATTCAGGATACAAAAGAAATAGGTGAAAAGGTCACCTATAATTTTAAAAACTGGGGCTCAATTTCCATGCCATTGAGAAAAGGGGGAGACCATATGAGTTCAATGCGTATTTGGATAACAGATCAGGATGGAAACATGATCGATTTCAATAACTGGCCAACTAGCTTTTGTATTGAATTATTGTAGTCGTTCCGCCTACCGGTGCGTTCCGAAGGAACCCTATCGGAAGATAAACCATCCCACTGCCAATCCTCCAGCAATATAGATCATCTCATATTTTTTTTGCTCTTGACTTGGCTGATAATAATCTGAGAATTGAACTGCCCCTTCCGTTCCGATAGGGGAACGGCTTTGCACCGCTTCTGCTTCTTCTAGGATTTCTGCATCTGTATCTCTTAACTCTGCCGCAGCATGTGCATCCTTTGCTTGATTTTCTCTTTCCCAGTCAGCCTGTAGTAATCTTTTTTCTGACCAGACGTTGCGATCATGTTCAAATTTTTCTAATGCTTTATCATGTCGGACCTTTTCTTCAATAAGAGCGTCACCATTCCCAGAAAGCTTTTGTCCGATAATATTTCCTCCTGTGAATGCCGTTGCATTTAATACAGCACCGAGAACTGTCATTCCTATAGCTGAAGCCATAGCTAACTGTATGTTGATATATATTACAAAGTATAAGGTTCTGCAGGAATAATATTTTTCTGTTCAAGTAGATCTTTGGTTGCAACCGCGGCAGCAGTCGCACCACCTAATTTTGCCAATCGAGTTAAATTTGGTCGACTTGGATCGCCAACCTCTATTTTCAGAAATTTGCTGGAGATCATAAGATATCCCATCGCAAGTCCTGCGATTACAATACCATCGTACATTGTGTTTACAACTGTTTTAGTATCCATGATTGCTGACTAGTATATAAAATAAAAAATAAAAATAAAAAATATGGGGAGTTAATCCATCTCATACAATGTAGAGGAGCTGGGTCCCCCCTCCCCTCCCCTCGGAACTGTTCCGGAGGGAGCCGCTACGGGCTCTGTTTTTTTCGCTTTCTGAAGCGGTTCATCTTTCCGGAGGGGACAAATATGCCGAGCACGCCCCCAATATAGCCCTAATGCAGTCAATGAAACTCCCACAATTCCTAAAACAAGATAACATTTATTATACCAGCTATCGCGTGAGCTATCACACTGTTCTTTCATTGTAGGCGGTAGGCTTATACAGTTTGTCGCTACCGCATCGCTATCCCCTCCCTCCCCCTTCATTGCTTTTAGTTTCTTCTCCTTGTTTTGCCTGTTCCATTCCGCTAATTTCTTGCCCGCAGCAACTCTCCCTGGATGCTTCGTCGGTAACGACACTTTCTCTATGTTGCGCTGTGTCGGTGGTAGAGTCGTTGTTTCCGTTTGCAGTCCGGGCCCCGTCGGCGGGGCTTCTGACGAAGTCGTTTGCTGAGTCGGCGAAGTTGAATCCATTTATTTCAGGTACTATATTAAGCCCGATTTTTTTAAAATTTAAATGTTTACCCGTAATTAAACCGTGGAAATTAGAGCAATCAGGGGCCCCCATGTGTACCCTATCCATCCTGATAATCGTTTTATTTCACAGTTTAGAATAAAATCCTTTTTAAGATCAGTGGCATAGTTATCTCGATCATCGATTGGAACTACCTGACTGATTGCACGGGCTCCTAGATCTATGAAACTTTGAGTGATGGTATCACTTATAAGAGAACTGTATTTCGCTTCATATATTTTGAAGGCTTTATTCACCGTTTCATCTTTCCATTTTTCTACATCCACAACTGTAATCTCCTTACCAAAAAATAACTTACTTTGACCACTTGCGATGACACAGAGTATTTTTTCACGTTTTGTCTCTATTATGGATCGATTATTGTCCGACGCGTGCGGTTGGTAGTACCACAGTTGTATTTGCCGATGTCTTTATTAAATTCTCCATTGTTTGCAGTATATTATCTATTCTTAGTAAAAAATAAAAAATTCGTTTAAACCTGAATCCGAAATATAATATTAACATGGTCTGGAATGTTAGTACGATTCCGAAGTATGGAAAATTCTCCTCCATTAAAATCTATCTGTATATAGAAACACAAATAATGAGTACAGACCTATTCCCAGTTGCTTTTCAATTGAATAAGACGAGCGTACCGACAGTACAGCATTCTGATATTCCTTCCAAACCGAATGGGGGAATAAAACCTATTCTCATGGACTTAGAAATATATGTAACGCCGACAGATAAATTTACTTTTCATCCTCGGGATGTGTTCAAAGATAACGTAATCACTCATCGATCAGCTAAAGAAAGTAATGTCTGGCTGGGCAGCCCGCATATGAAATATTGGGACCAGCAACTGAATTTCGCTGTATGGTGTAGCACTACTGGTTGTGGTATATCATTCGCCCATCTCTTTGATAAGAAATTTCCTCCGCAAATACGATCATTCTGCCGTTTCCATGTATACTTTACAATACGTCGTATTCTTCATGAAATGGGCGTTGCACTTCCAGACGATACCTCCACCTTCAAAGCCGGTGACAATCCGTACAATCTCGTCCAATATGAACTTCTATGTACTGAATTTGGAAATATAAGTCCAACGAAGTCCGACTTTCGTTATCGAAAAGGTCAAAATAAGGGTCTTGGTTATGGATATGAATATTACACTAATCGTGGGCCCGTTCGACAGCCAAAAGCGATATACAACGGTCGGGACTTTTTCCTCTCCGCCGACGGAGGCGTTTTCTATACACATACCATTTTTGGAAAGAAAAAACATGTACTGTCCGACAAAGAACGACCGCACTACTATTTCTTTCGAAATGATGGATCGGGGGACAATATAATAGTTTCATTCCTCTGAAGGGAGACTCGGGACTAACAAAGGCTGGCCTAGCCCGCCTCAACGAAAGTCTTGAAGCCTACGTATATTGTATACTCGGCGCACAAGCAAATATTCGTAGTACCATTGTGGGCGATACTGGCAGTGCAGAGCAAGTCCGAAAAGAATTCGGCGTTCTCCTCGAAGATGAAATTCGTAATACCGACAAAGTAATCAGTTATAGGCGATACCAAGACACAATAATGAATACTGGTGTCAAACTTGATATGGCAGTCTCACCCAATTTACTTCTCTTACCGTCTGAGATGGTCATCCTTTCGGGCCCGGCAATCTCGGGTTATAATAATGAATTGCAATACGCAACAGAATCTATGGTGTTCGGGGTGAATGGTGATATAAACACGGAAGTTCGAGAAAGTGCTGTACATGAGATGGAAGGAGGGGGGGAGGCGGATCCTGTGAAGTGGCAGGACGAGCCCTCCGGAGGGGTCGGAGGAGCGACTGATACGAGTCGGGGAGATCCTCCTCCCCTCCCACCGGAACGGGCAGCATCTAGAGACCCTATTCACGAATTCGGCAAAATTGGTTTGTTATCTTTAGCAATATTTATTACTATTGTGTACAATATATAGATCCGGAGGAAATGTCAATATACGCTACCCCACCATTCAACATGATTATAACTGGACCGATAGGTTCTGGCAAAACAGAATTTGTAATGGACCTCCTCACCGGTCCGTACTTAAGGAAATTCGAATATATAGTTTTCATTTGTCCGACATTCATGATTAATAAAACGTATAATAAAAGATTCATTTCGCCGATGACCAAGTGTTTGTGTTTCCGGTCGACATCGATGCTGTGGATGATACACTAGCCTACGTACGGAACGAATGGGCCGGTACAAACACTTTAATAGTACTCGACGACTGCGCCTCGTCCAAAGATATGAAGAAGCGCAGTGACAATTTAGTCAAAATTGCTTTCACCGCAAGACACGAAGAATTATCTGTCTGGGTTCTGACTCAACAATTTACTAGTATTAGTAAACCATTCAGGGAAAACATACAGATGTTAGTACTATTTTTCACACCGAGCGATATAGACATCAACTCTATTATAAAACAATATGGAATGAGGATGTCAAAACAGAAGGCAGATTCACTAATCAATCAATTGCAAAATACACAATTCAGTAAACTAGTATTTCGTTTACGGTATCCGTACGGCATAAATTTTTTCGTATAATATAGCAATTATGGAAGCTGAAGGAACTCTTAGAGAATTATATTACAACTCGAAAACTGGTTTTGGAGGTGTACAAAAATTGTATGACGCAGCACGCGCCAGCGGACTGAAAGTGACCAAGAAAGAGGTGCAGGAGTGGTTAAAAACTCAGCTAACTTATAATCTACATAAACCGGTACCTCGTACTCGTGGCGGCCGGCGCGTTTTTGTAACATCGATAGACGAGTTTTGGCAGGCTGACCTCGTGGAATTCCCTCCCCCGTTCGCAAAAGAGAATCGTAACATTCGATACATGCTAACAGTAATCGATGTGCTAAGCAAATATGCATGGGCCAGGCCGATACAGTCAAAAACGGCTGATGATACGTTACAGGCGCTACAAGACGTGATTAAGAAATCCGGGAGAAGGCCCGACAAACTTCAGACAGATGAGGGGCGGGAATTTACTAATCGAAAAATGCAGGGGTGGTTGGAGGAGGTGGGAATTCACTGGTTTCACACCTACAGTGACAAAAAAGCTAGCGTCGTTGAACGTTTTAATCGGACTCTTAAGACGATGATGTGGAAATACTTTACATATAAACAGACACGTTCCTGGCTTTCTATTCTACCAGAACTTCTTGAGAATTACAATAACACCGTTCACGGAAGTATCAAATAACCCAGGAAGTATCAAAATGAAACCCAGGGACGTAACAGAGGAGAACGATTGGCAGGCATTTTATACACTATTCGGTCCTGAGTTGGCAGCCGGGGGAGTTGACCCTGAATTCAAGCCGGGAGAACGAGTCCGAATTACAAATACAAGACCACTTTTGGTGACTTTTGATTTGACTTTGTTTGTACCGTCTATTTACTGTCTGTTCTGTGCTGTTGTGTGTCTATGTTTACAACTATTGTCTTACAAATTTTGACCTAGTGTTATTGGATTATGGATTGGTATGATTGCGATTATTTTAAGAAAGGATATTTACCAAATTGGACAGAGGAGATTTCGTGGTTTCAAAAGTGGTGTACGCAGCTGGCTTGGGAACGCCGCCAGTTTACAAAATAAAAGATCTGAATGGAGAGGAAATACTCGGCACTTTCTATTCTGATGAACTTCAGAGCGCCCTTTCGGAACGGGGAGCCGACGAGCTGTACAGAGTAGAACGAATTTTGAAGACGAAAAAAATTAGAGGAAAGAAATATTATCTGATAAAATGGCGCGGTTATCCGGAAAGTTTCAATAGTTGGGAGCCAGAGGAAAATGTTATTAGAACTACGTAACGTTCCTGTGCTGGTACTTGTCAAGTACTAACGTAAGTACTACGTAAGTACTAACGTAAGTATTTACGAAAGTTATTCAATAAGTACCATGGAAAAAGTCTTAATTTCTTGAAAGCCGAAAGTGTCAGTTTACCACCCCACTTCCAACCACCTGGCCAATTATTTATCATGTACTGTCGTAAGTAATGTTCACTTACTGCATCTTTTTCGGCAGTATGTGGATGAGGTGGTATCTCAGTTCCTGAACATATTAAGTTTGCAAGATCTTCAAAACGACTTCTCATGTTATTATGAGCTGTTCTTTCGAGTCCTCCTTGCTCAGCTTTATCTATAAGTTCTGGTTGAAGTATAATGTATACAACTGACATAAGCCATAGACAAGTAACTTCAAAGTCCCCCCTTTTCATAATGTCAAGTGCTCGTAGGTCAAACGGAGCATTATAAGCGTACACAGATTCACAAGCGTTAAGAAGTTTGTGTAGGTTCTTTAGTGAGACTCGAGGTTGTTCTAGTTGTTCTTGACCAGGTGGGAAGTACGCTTTTTCAAGTTCTCCTCCTTGAAACCGTCTATTAAAAATCCTTGGCTGCCGCCGCTCCATGCAATTCCAAAGTCAAAAGCTCGTGAGATTCTTCTACTGGTCCGACTGTCTCGGTATCAATTGTTGGATTAAGTATATTATTGAGAACGAGGGGCGTAAGAGCGTTCCGAATTACCAAACATGGAAGTCTGTAGTCGTGGCAAATTTCTAAGAAAGTCTGTTTGAACTTGTTGTGAATCTCTTCTAGTTCTTTTAAGGCGCCTATTTCATACGACCTGGCTCGAGTCAACACATTCCGCCTGCAATAATCCCAAGGCATATCTTTGAATATGATAATGAAACTGGGTAAATGGTCAAATGCTCTAGAAACAATCTTTTTTTCTTCCGCGGCATGGAAACGCCCCGGATTCGAGAAAAAGTCAGATGTTGAATTATGGAAGAGTCACAAATAATGTAGTGTTCTGAAGGGGTACACCCCTCCCACTCCTCCCTCACCCAAGCCTGATATTGTAAATTAAGAGTATGTTCTATAAACTGTTTCTGAAAATCGGCAATCGAAACGTGGCGCCCATTATAAAAGTCGGCAATGTTGCTGGAAAAACTAGTGTCAAATTCTGGTACGTGAGTCACCGTAGCAACTCCCTCTTCTTTCAAATTTACTGCATCGTAACTCTTACCACTTCCAGTTGGTCCATTTATGAATATGTATGACATTTTTGGGGTACTATATCATAGAAATTTTTTAAAAAATTTTTTTTATTAAGATATATACGATAAGACAATGACAATCCTTTCTATTTCAACTGCAATAAAAATACTTGAAACCGGAGAAGAGAATATTCAAATCAGTGACGGCAAACTCATATTTGGTGAATCTTTGGTAGATCCTTTCATATACGTAGACAGTGAGCTAGAAGTGGTTTTCCCATCGGACCTAAGTACGGTTCTAGAGATCCTGCTACATGCGATGGGGTGTGTGTCCGTTGGCAACCGAGTCTTCAAAAGTTTACCGATTTAATAATATTCCGTACCCTAGGTGAAAGTTTCGATGCATCTACTGCTAAAAGTTATGCTGCAAGCCTGACCACTCACTCCAAGAATACTACTGGATTTTACAATCCATCTAAAGTGTATCAGAAGCGCGGGGCGCAGCCAGTTGCGTATTTTAAATTTCAGTTTAAAAGAGGGGCTTCTGATTTCGCTACATGTATTGATATGGTTAAAGAAATTGACTGTGCTTTTAAAACAGTGAGCCCATTGCCAGTCCGAGAAAATCCTGCTATTGTACCTCGTAATATCAGGAAAGGTAGTAAGATAGAATTCTTAGCATTTAAACCGCGCTTAAGTAAGCGTGCCCTTTCTTTCACTGTTGAGAGGTTATTTTGTGCTGCGCCTAATAACCAGAAAAATTCAAGATGCGGAAGAACTAGTCGACTTAGAAAGATTAGGTGAGATATATAAACAAATAAATGCTGCCAAAAATATTATAGTGGATTTTGATGACCTATCATAGAATAATTATTTTTCATTTTTAAAAATTTTAGGATAGTATATATCATAAAAATTATTATGGCCAGTCAATTACATACAGCATTCAAGGGAGCAGTTTTACAAAAAGAATTTCCTGAAGTCAAGCGAGTCGAGGATATCGGGGAGCTGGTGGATATTGAAGGTATGGCCAAAGAAAGAAAGATGTACTCTGTTTATACTGAAATGGAAGTCAAATTATCGGATCCGAAAACTGGTAATACACAAAATCGTACATTGCCTGTTAAATTAAAAAATACATACACAAAAGATGTAAGAGGAGCGGGATTGAAAATAAAACAACAATTAATATTTCGCTACAACAGTATGCTTGATACAATTGAAGCCGTTGAGGGTTCTGGCCTCGTTCTCGAGGAGATACTTAATTTTGAAGTAATTCTAGTAGAAGTTTTACTCGGTGCCGGGGCTGGCGCAGTCCAACTTCCCGGATGGTTAAAAAATAAGCATTGTGTTAGCGAAATTATTCTACCGGTGGGGTCTGAGAATTGTTTTCAGTATGCTGTCGTAGCAAGTATAAAGTTGAGCGATCCCAAGTTTCGCGAAAAGAAATGTGGTCAGGTAAGGAGAAAATGGAATACATTTTACAAATTTATTGCTGACTACTGTTGGGATGGAATACCATTTCCTACGCCCGCTGATCTGTCCGTGTTCGGGCGCTTCGAGCAGCAAAATCCAGGCACGAAACTTCAAGTGTTTCAGATCTATGAGTCCGATCCCGACCCGTCAGACATAACTATGTTATATAGCGGAGTCCCTGACGGCGGAGCGGATCGGGTAGCAAATATATTACTGATAGTTGGAGGGGAGGGCGGGGGTCACTTCGTGCCAATTACTTCATTAAATCGTCTTCTTAATTCATATACTAATCGCAAGAATGAGCACAGAAGGAAGTGTATTTGCCCGGTTTGTAAAAGAGGTTTTAAGTCAACAGAAGAATTAGAATTACATCAGGTGTACTGTGGAACAGACGACGCCCAGCCAGTTTTTCCTAAGGAAGTATGTCAATTCGAAGGACATCGGAAGAAGGTCCCCGCCCCCTACGTTATCTACGCAGATACTGAGGCAATTATTGAGAAGGGGACCGGCCGACACATTCCAATTTGTCTTTCGTATGTTATGGTGGAACGGGGGTGGACCCCTTCGGAACGGCGGCCCACCGTTTATGGTAAAAGAACATTCACGGGCCTCTCCTGTGTTACAGACTTTCTAAAGGATATGAAAGAACGGGCTGAGAATTATTCGAAATCGTATTATTGGAAAATAAAACCGATGGGGGATCCTTCTAATTACGGCAATCCAGTCTGTATTGCATGTGGAGAGCCGGCAGGATACCGAGTAGTGAAGGAGGAGGCGACTTTTTATTGCGAAGGATGTCGACCGTCGAGAACCATTCCTATCTACTTTCACAACCTCAAGGGATACGATGGTTCTTTTATTTTGAAAGAATTACATGAAATAGATGATGGTCCCGGACAAGAGCCAAATATCATAGCTAAGACGAGCAATGGAGGAATTATGGGTCTCTCGAAAACATTTATCTTTAGCGCCTCAGTTGTTGTCGGTGGAGAGTGGCCGAACCGGAAGAGGGAGATAAAGAAACGTTTCTTTTCTATAAAGTTTATGGACAGTGCTCAGTTGATGATGGGGTCGCTCGCGAAGTTGGCAACGACTGTGCCGGAGGATGGGTGGACGGTACCACTTACGTACCCGGACATTCAAAGGGCGAAAGGTTTCTTCCCGTATGAATATTTAGATTCCCCCGAGCGATTGGAAGAGGAGGAGCTCCCGGAGAGGGGGGAATTTTATAGCGAATTGACGGAAGAGGGGATTTCAGAATCTGATTATGAGCATGCATTGAAGGTGTGGGATGAAGTGGGATGTAAGACGATTAAAGATTATATGGAATTCTATTGTGAGACGGACGTTCTCCTTCTTGCAAATATATTCGAAAATTTCCGCGACACATGTTTAGAAGCGTACAAGTTAGATCCAGCCCACTATATGTCGGCGCCCGGTCTAACATGGGATGCTATGTTACTTTATACAGGTAATAAGTTTGGGCTCATTCAAGATGCTGAGCAGATGAATTTCGTACAGAGGGGGATTCGAGGCGGTATCAGCCAGTGTAATATTCATTACTTACAGACAAATCATCCTGCTTACGTCGCCGAAGGGGCTGGCGGGAATTACGACCCTGAGAAACCGTTAACCGAAATAAAATATCTCGATGCAAACAATCTCTACGGCTGGGCAATGAGTCAGGCAATGCCTACGGGCGGACTTCATTGGATGACGAAGGAAGAGTGGTTAGAATGCGGAGCAGGCTTGGGAGGGTGGGGACCCGGTTCCACCTTTCCACCAAGTTTTCTAGAAGTAGACTTAGAATATCCGGTCGAATTACATGAAGAACACAGCGATTTGCCATTAGCGCCACATCACTATGAATTTCCGAGGCAGGGCACTCGACTGATTACAAGTGTGATGGATAGAGAGAGATACGTCTTACACTACAAGTTGCTGGAATTCTATCTTCGGATGGGAATGAGATTGAAAAAGATTTATCGGGTGCTTGCTTTCGATGAGGCGCCATGTCTTGCAGAATATATTGACTTTAACACTAAAATGAGGGCAAAGGGAAAGACAGATTTCGAAAAGAATTTCTATAAGCTGATGAATAATGCAATGTTCGGTAAGACAATAGAGGATGTTCGAAAGTACAGAGACTTTAAATTTGTTTCGGACTGGAACGGTACGGATAGCGGCCGTAAAAAGATTCAGAAGTATAATCCAAAGACGAAACATATAACTCTCATAACTTCCGAAGAGGATGGTGATTCCTGCGACAGTGCCCTACTGGAACTGAAAACGGATGAGCATAGATATGTAAAACCAGTTTTCATCGGCGCTGCAGTACTCGAACTTTCTAAGCTGCTTATGTATGCGACGCATTACAATTACTTTCGAAAGCGGTTCCCTGGAATACGATTAGCCTACATGGATACTGATAGTTTTGTTTACAGTGTGCCACTTCCCTCCCCGGACGTAACTTTCAATGATATAGTTCGGGAAGATGTGGAAAAGAATGGTAAGGAGTCGATCTACGATACTAGTGGCCTTCGGGATGAGATGGGAGTTCCGAAGATTAATAAAAAAGTGATAGGTAAATTTAAAGATGAGTTGAATGGTGTACCTATTCTTGATTTTGTCGGCATACGCTCGAAAGTGTATGCTTTTCGAACTCCAACTTCGGAGACGAAAAAAAATAAAGGGGTGAAAAGATGTTTGTGTTAGAAAACATTTGAACTTTGAAGACTATAAGGTTCTGTTTAAAACTAGGAAGGAGCCCGAGCAGGCACAATTTGTACAGTTTGTACGGAAAAAGGCTGGTGAAATTCGTAGTGAAAGGCGCAGTAAAATCATGATGGCACCAAATGATATCAAACGTGTGCAGTTATACGATCTGGACACGGGCGAATGGCTGGCAGAAACACGCCCGATAGGAATGACGGGTCATGGTTAAAATTGAAAAGACTTTAATCTACTATTTTCAACAGTGACCTGGGCATCGCTAATAACATAAACGTAGGCAAATATATTGTCATCGCGAGCGTCGTCGGCACCCTTAACTGAGGTGTCTTTCTTCAGAATTTCAAGTTGAATTCCGTCCTTTGTGTTCATTACTCTAAGACCATTTCCATGAAACTCAATATCTTTAAAACTACGCAGATCAATAAACAGACAGAATTTATTCTTCAAATAATCGACCTCATCTATATCAATTTCACACCAATCTTTATCTTCAGCAAAAACCGTCGTGTTTCTTTCCAAAATTGTCTTGGTATCATCTTCTGAGCGTACACTTTATTTGCAATGCCTTCGATTGATACAGACACAGATTCAATGGAGGGGTTAAAGAAAAGTTCACTGTTCAGTTCTGTCTGATTCTGATTTTTAGTGAAGAGTAATAAGATACCTCTAATGCTACGTCGTGGTACATTCACATTTTCATTGATAACCGTGTCCGATTCTTTGAATGGTATTGTTCTAGAATAATGTATATGCTCGTAGAGAAAACTTTTCCCATTGTTGTAATAACCAGCAGTATCTCTCGCGAGTACGGAATCAGAAATTGTTTCGTATTCCATTTGAATGTTTTTTAATTTATAATTGGCTGTAACAACCTGATTACTGACAAGTAATTTGGAGGCGGGTGCAAGCGTAATTTCCCATTCGATATGACTCCCTAACGCTGATGGATATGCAACTCCATGGCCTGTTATGAGGGGATGAGTGAGACGAATAGCATATTTTGTTTTATATGTGTCGAAAAGTAAAAGATCATCCCATTTTGAAAGCCTGTCGGCATTTGCATCGGCCGCGCCACTTCTCAATTTTCTTAGATTTTCGTTCTGAATTCCGTACAGTGTCATGTTCGATCTCTCCTTTTTATGTTTGAAGAGATCGCGATAACATTCAATAAGGTTATATTTATTCAAATTGAAAAGTGGCTGACCCTCAAATTTGAGAACCATACGCTCCACCAATTTTTTGCAACATTTGAACTACTCGGTTATCTTCATCTCCCGTTACTTCGAGATCAAAAACTAGGTCGAAAGTATCTGGAATAGTACTACTCCGCTTTCTAACTTTGGACATCGTATGTTAAGTGTCTGGCCTGGATCTGCCACAGTTGGATTATGAGCAATCACATGATGAGTTCTTTCTGACTTCGTTCCCTTCGGTATTCGGTTGCTGAAAGTCGGTAATAATGATCTATCGTACCCCATTTTCGTGTAATGTATATAGTAGAAGAAAAAAAGAAAATTAATCACATCTTTACGTAAATTTTCGTCTGCCTGAAAGATAAATCGATTGCCTGTGTCGCGAATCAATCGAAGGACCCAATATTCTTGGAGATGATGAGCCTCTTGGTCATCCTCAGTATCCTGGAATACAGCTATGAATTCTAGTCGCTTAAAGAAGTTAGTCTTTTGACATTCCTTCACGAAAGCTAAAATGTTATGATAAAGATTATCATCTTTGAGTCGGACACCTGGATTTGCTCGAAGTATATGTCGATTTACTCGTCGGAGTTTGCACCATTCCAATTCGACAGAGAAACCAAACAGGTCTTTATTTTTAGAAAGAAACTTTGCAATATTCTTTTCACCAAACATGTCGATGCCGTATTAATACATAATTTTTTTATAATGACTAATGTTAATCCAGTTAAAATATCCATAGCTGTTCTCCAACAAATCCGACCACCGATCCTGCTGTTTTTAATAGAAAACTGACGAGGGAGCCGATTAAACCTGGTATTGCAGCAGCACTTTTTAGGGCCAAGGTTTTTAACCATTCGCCAAATTGCTTTACAATTTCTTTCGCTTTTGTATATACTTTGGGCGGACCTGAACCTCCTGCGTTTGCTCCTGCTCCCGCTCCTCCTCCTCCTCCTCTAGTCACAGCCAGGGCAATTGTTGATATTGTCATTCCAAGAGCAGTCAGTATTGCAGCGATTGTAATACCATTTCGTTTAAATAACTCTGTCAGCTTCAGTCTCAGTGATAATTCTGGATCAGAAATTACATCACGAAGAGACCTAGTCGACGCCAGTCTTTCACGTGCCCCACTGATCATATCATGTTGTACTTCAATTCGATTATTAATTTTAGCTAGTCTTGTTCTGAGTTCAGGTGTAAGTTCTGTCTGCTCTGACAGATTTTCTCTTTCACTGTAAAGCTCATCAAGACGCATATTTGCCATCTTTAATCATCAACAAAAGCTCTATATTCAGGGTTTAGATTGTTCCATTGTTCGATTTTATTTTCAAAAGCTTGTATTTTGTGTGCATTACCAGAAGCATCTTGCCGTAACTCTGTCAGTTTATCTTTGTATATACCCATGTCTTTTGGCGTCATCTTCTCAGCCGGTATTTTATCGGTTATCACATCTTCAGAATGCAATGTACGTTTCACATATTCGGGCTCTGCTCTAGAGCGACCTCCTAATACTTCTCTAATAAATGCATGTCCTCCTTCTTTACCCATTAATGTGGACAGCTTATAAAATCCACCTCCTCTATCTTTAGATAGCTTGAGGTCTTTATAATACAGCTTTCCATCCCTAATCTCAGATTCCGTAGCCAATACATTTAGTGCATCCGGATCAGTAATTTTATTATAGTCTAAGAATTGATTAATCATACTTAATTTTTTATCTACTCTAAGTTTAGTCAAAAGATCCGCCTTCGGGCTATCCAGGAAAGGATCAGCTTCTGCAAGAGCATTATCGTCGTCTATTAAGTATGTTACAGCAGTAGCATCATCATCGTCATTAAAATTTGCATCATCGAATCCTGGAGTGGTATATCTTCTCCTCCTTCTGCCATATTGTATTTCTATATTACTACAATTATTTTTTATCATCCCTTACATATACAGTAAAAAGAAATGCACATCTCAGTTGTTGAAAGCGTTGAACAATTGGCTGATTACATAGAAAGAACAAGTGCTGCATATCGACGAAGTTATAAATTAATGGGTCGAATTGATATGGCTCTTAATATTACTAAGGGAATTCTTGTAAGTTCTGCTGTAATAGCAGCAATTCCAACAGTTCCGGTACTGTTAGCCTTAACTCCTATACCTGGCGTCGTTATTGATGTAATACAAGGAAAAACTGGAGTATCAAAAAGAAGAGAGAAGTATAAACATTATTACGTTCAATATAAACAGCTGCTTACACAAATACAAGAAAAAGGTGCAACAACAGAGGCTCCGGGGTCAGAACTTATTCAGAACATTTTCAATCAGGCATTAGAAATACAAAAACAAGAAGGATTTAGTCCGCCGCTGGAGCGATATCTACGATATTATGGATTGAATGGATATGAAAGTTAGTTAACTAGAGTCATTCAGAAAAAATTCCACAGAAAATTTTCTGAAAACTGTAGAGTTTCAGACCTCTGAAACCACGTGACAAGTTGCTAAGTAACTGGAAGGGTATTGCGAAAGTCCCTACTGGAAAAGTTATTGCGAAAGACTCTTCTGGAAAAGAGGGTTGCGCAACATCCCTATGGTTCCGGTAGGGATTAAAATAGGTGAAAATCTCGCTCCGATAGGTCGTAGTAAATTCACACAACTAGAAAACGAGTATATACTTACATCCAGAAGACAAAAATCAGCACTGGAACGGGCACTGGAACCCCTTAAGGAGCTGTACAGAGCTGCAGCACAGTCAGAATCTATCTAACAAATGATCCGACAGATGTACTGATAGTGAGTCATGCTAGTGTATTGCGCAAGTTCCATTTGGAATGTGAATGACTCAGCAGGGAATTTCCCTGCTGAGTACAGGTCAATGCACTACTGCGCAAGCTGCTGCGCGTGAGTGAGTTCGTATATAGGTCAGGGTTATACTTTAGTTACATGGATGGTTAATTTTTCCTTCGCTCCATGTAGATAAATGAATAAATGGGTGTAAAAATTCTTGTTTATCCCAAACCCCAATAAAAACTTACTACTTGCAAAAATGCTGAATGTTTCAAATCTAGGTGTTCACATTGATAAACAGTTGATACAGGGCTTTTTGGGCTGATGATGTTGCTTTGATAGCAAATAATCACAAAGATTTACAAACTCTTCTAAACATTGCTAATAACTTTGCAGAAAAATGGAAACTTACATTTAATCAACAGAAGTCAGAAATTATGTACTTTGGAAGGAATTGCATACAAAAGATAGTTTGGAAATTAGGTGATTTAATATTGAGAGAAACCAATTCATATAATTATTTAGGCGTGAATATCACAAGATCATTAAAAGATCATGAACATTTTTAAATGATTTACAAAAAAGGAATGAAACTGATTGCATACTGTAAATCACTCATTAATCATCATAATAGTTTTAACCGTTTTCTATATGGTGATGTTCTATGGACCAATATTGTTTTGCCATCAATCAGCTATGGAAGCAGTGTATGGTTGTTATAAAGTGAGGAAGACATTAGGAAATTGAGAATTTTACAAAACTAATTTGGAAAATTTCTGTTTAAAGAAAATAAAAATTTTGCCAGCTCTGCAGTTTTAGGTGATCTGGGCTGGATGGATATCCACAATTTGCTTGATAGATCACATGTAAATTACCTAGATAGATTACAAAAAATGGACAATGATAGATGGACCAAAGTAGTCTTTATTGCTCTTAATAAATCACATCAAAGTAACGCTAAGTTGGTATGGAATTGGCCAAAGTATGGACATGATATTCTCATTGACAATGGATGAGATCATCTCTATAAATCAGACCCTCCAATGAATACAAGATGGCTGACTAGTTTCAGAATATCAATAACCATAATGTTTTTGTTTTGTTCAAACAAACCATTGAGAATGTGAAATCTTTGCAACACTATTCCTGGGTTAAAAAAGATAATACATGAGAAAATTATGTGAATGATCCTCAAGATCATCATGGTGTTTCTTTATTTTTTAAAATTACAACAAACTCTATCGACTTGAGGGATATAAACTCAACTGGGCAAATTATAAAGGTAATGGAAAATGTTAACTTTGTTGTGATGAAATAGAAGACACTTACCACTTTCTTTTTACATTTAATTACTTCACTGATTAGAGAAATTCTTTTTACCTGCATTTAAATGAGGTATTTTCAGAATTTGGTAACACTACTGTTATAAATAAGTTCCACTGTGGAGCTAGAATTTTAGGTTCAACGTTTTATTTAGCAAGACCTTGTCGGAGATAAACCATAACTTGGGAGAAAATGTCTCAAAATTGACCAAGACTTACATAAAAACTCTCTAGAATATGAGGAATACTGCCCTTAAAGACTTGACATTTACTTGTGTTTAAAGATGGACTCTTTTCCTTTGCGTCTTCTTGTTTGTGTGTGTTTGTTTTGTACTTAATGACACTGCTTTTTCTGCAGTTTTTTTAAACCGTTTCAAAGGTAAATAAATAAATAAATAAGTAAATAAATAGACTCGTCTATAACGAAGCTTAAGGAGAGGACTCAGTATTCAGTATTGTCTGACACCTGTTGGACAGTCGAAGTACTCAGACAACACTTTTCCTTCTCTGACACATGAGTTGATATTACTATACACTGAGTGTAAAATACAATACATTTTAACCTTTACGCCAAGACACATGATCGTATACAGTAAAAGTGAGTGGCCTACTTTATCAAAGGCCTTTGAAAAGTCAACAAAGAGACAGTAAAGTTCCCCATGTCTGACGCTCAAATATTTTGATAATAGCATGTAGTGTAAATATATTGTCAATTGTACTGTGATAATTTTCTGAAACCAGCTTGGCAGTCAGAAAAATCATTAACTGCATCAGATCATTTATTCAAAATAGAAGTGAAAATCTTTCCAAGAACATTTAACAGAGAAATTCCTCTATAGTTGTTAACGTCATTTCTGTCATCCTCTTTAAATAGCGGTATTACTATACCAACAGACCTCTCTGATGGTAATGAATCTGAATCAAAAATACAATTGAAAATTTCTAATATTTAACATAGGTAAAATAACATTTGCTGAGTACTTATACAATTTACTTGGAAGCCCAAGTGTTGCTTTAAGGAATTTAAAAATTCTTGTTCTGTGATCCTGTCATTTAGTATGATTGTTAAATCTTCTTCACTTATATTGTTTAGTTAATTCATTAAATTGACTTATAATTATTTCTTCTTCAATGGAATGTAAAAAGTCAAGATCTCCTGAGTGTACATCATTGCAATCAGTGTATAAAGAGCTGAAATAATTATACCATGCTTTGCATAGTAATGTCGTTTTGTGCACTTGTATGATTCACTACTCTGTTTAAAATAGTCCAGAACTCGCCAGAGTTATTACATGCATTATCTCTAAATTGTGTTCTCACTTTATCTTGGTATTCCTTTTTAGGATCTCTACACACCTGTTGAATAACTATAAAATTGCCAGAAAGAATAAAGGGAAACTGCCACCTGTTGAATAACTATAAAATTGCCAGAAAGAATAAAGGGAATGTGCCATACAGTAAAGGAGGAAAAGAATGATATTATGCAGGCTTCAACAGTCAAAGAAATGTACTACTAGTATTTACGAAGTGCTAATTTGCATTGTTGTTTCGTATAAAAAGGCTATTGTGACCTAAACATGGCGATACCAACAAAATGGATGTCACACTCTATGACGAATATAAGCATACTTACCGGAAACACTTGCGCAATTTCACTATCAACACGATTGGAACTAATTTGGGATAATTGGATAGTGAAGTAAAGTCGTTTTATACTGCAAATGTTAGCTCATCTGCTTTTCTTTTTAAGTTACATACTTGTTTTTATGAGTAATTTGTAATATTACAACATTCAGCTATATATGGCACCTAACACTTTTGAGAAATTTGAAAGGTATGAAGATCCAATTATCCTAAATTAGTTCCAATCGTGTTTATCAAGCCTTGTATAGTAACCCAGTACCACCCTAGCACTGCACTCGAAAGTCAAACTATGTTAACTTTTTATGTTGGTGGAGGTGCCTATGCTCGGCACGTTGTATGCGATTTTGCCTCCTTAGTGAGTCATAAAGGTCTCAGGCGGTTGACCATATGCCGTCAATATGCCGAATTTCTATAGGTAAAACACATAAGATTAAAGAAGGAAAATTGAAGTTTTATATCATACAGAAATGCCCTGAAATAGAACGTTTTGCCCCGACAGCGATTACATTTATGTAAAAAGTATTGATGATATCACTCTCTCAACTTTTTTAGCGACAATGCATTTCAATTGCAGTTTTCTCCCCTAGCACAAGACAAAAGCTATAATTGCGAGAGTTGGCAGGCCATCGGGAATTTCCCCATTTCACATCAGCATGATTGTGAACTCCATGGGTTTGCCATCCCTTGCTGTCATTTTACACATAAATGTATCGAGTTGATGCACATGGAATTAGTGTTTGTTCAATCGATGCGATGGCACTACGTTGTGATGAAGATACCTACCCTCATAGTACATTCATTCATCATTCATTGCCACTTAATCCTGCACAAAACGTATACTGAACAAACTTACGTAGTGGACAAAACCATTAGCCTGCGTAATTCAGGACATACTTCAGGTAAGGGTACTTGCAAATGCCCTGAACACAGCAAGTTGAAAAATATATATGAGAACATCGAATTCTAGTATTATGAGTGTGCTTCTGTACTAAAACCGCCACAGAAGTGATGTCATGCATTTTAAACAAAACTTACATGTATATATTTGACATTATTCATTCTGCCTTTGGCAGTCAAGGAAGCAGTTGCACAGAGTGAGACTATATTTGAGAGAAAGTAGATTGCCTGTGAAGTAAGTCGCTCTATTTTTACTGAGAAAATTACCATACCAACATCATTTACGTCATGTCAATCCTAAAGCTAGCAGTAACCCCCTTTGTAGCTTATGATATTCTGAATCCAATCCTCCCATTCCTCCACCTACCCTTGGTCACAAGCAAAGACGGTTCACCTGGAGGAATATGGCTGTGGGTATTCGAGAAATACTTTTGTCAACTAGAAAAAGGAGGAAGATTGAGCAAATTCGTGCATGTAGTTATAATAACAGTCAGCAATTCAGGCTGTCTGACGAGGACGTGGTTAAAGAGTACTGTGAATATATTTTGCACCAGGTCCATTTATCGTGTCACACTTTTGCCACGCTTGCGTATGACAAAATCTATCTAGATGCATGTACCAACCTTAAAGTGGCACTCCCACTTGGTAACATTTTAAAAACACATTTTGACGTGGCGACTGCGCGCGGATCACGAGATATCGATAAAAACATGTCCTCAAAAAGTAAAAGTTTGAATTCTGGTGGCCCACCGAAATTCATCTGATATCGAACGTTCGGTACTGGGGCCATTGTCAACTAAGCTATGGAGTAGGAGTCTACGCTAACGCTTCTGTACGCCCACGGTCCCTCCACAAAGGAGGGACCGTGATACGCCACAGTACCACTCGCGTCGGTGATCGGTCATGCCCCGTTGGGGAAAGCTGAGTCTTACCGACTCGGAGAAAAAACGGAAAACAAGGTTTGCTGATTCCACCAGAATTCGCATAGTTCATTAGCACAGATACGTGCGGTTAATGGCATAGCGGCCGCTGCGTGGTAGGCACGCATACACGCGGCGGCCACTATGTATCGAACCACGCGTAACTGTGTGGCAGACGACAAAATGTAATCTTCAGAGGCAGCTAACTAATATTTTACACGTAAAAACTGATATCTATGTGGTTTTGGTTAAAAATATAATAGAACTGACTGAGAATAATGAAGACGACAAAAACTAAGGAGAAGTTTAAAAAAAATTACCTGAAGTGAAGGCATAATGCTGTATATAAAGTCTTCGCAGTGGGAAGTAAATTAATTGCGTCGTTCGAACTTATTATGGACTCCCTAGAATATCGTCAATCAGCACAACAACAAACCTTCGGGGGATTTCGGGTCATAATCAGAAACGATCGTAAAACTTCGGGATGTGAAAAATACGCTCGGGAAATGACATGTTTTTATCGATATCTCGCGATCCGCGCGCAGTCGCCACGTCAAATATCGACCGTTGGCATTAAAATAAAATGTTTTTAAAATGTTACCAAATGGGAGTGCCTCCTTAACAATATAACCTATCAGCAACCTATACCTATGTGCATTTTACATCAAAATGTACGCAATACACTAAATTGACTGAAAATATTACTTTCATTTCATACTTAGCACGGAATACTCCATGGGCATAAAGTATAACACAGATCATTATTTCATCTTTACTCACCAAGAAGAACATACATCAAACAAGCAAATTATTGGTGTGTCGTTAGAACCTAAAAACCTAGATCCATAATCAAGAAAGAGCAGGTGCAATGCAAGGCCCTTCGGAAACTGAACTTGCTATGAAAAAATATCAATGTAAGAAAATGGCGATTTTGGGAATAAGCAGAAGAGATGAAACTTTCCCGTGAGAAACACTGCCGATAGGTCTACACTGGAGTTAATAAATAATTTACATCGCCATGCATCTTATACTATATAGGATTATGTCATAAGACAAGGCAGCTGGTCGTAGGAGAAATCTCTGATCAAGTTGTTAATATGTCTGCATAAAATTATGCTAATGAACCTTTTATACAAAAAGTTTATGTATCAGGCCGGGCCAAACCTTTTCCCGTTTTCAAGATTTCATCGCTGGGCTATCAATGGAAAGTGCGCCGCTGGCGGTAGGGATAAAAATGGCAGGGAGGCTGGCTCGGGTATAGTTTGGTTCCTTGCCCCTTTCTACTGCTGGCTAGCTCGGGTAATGGTCTCAGGTCACTTGTCTCAGGTGCAATTTCTTCTTGGGAGGGCGCTATATGTACGTGATTTGTTTGATTTTTTCTCGGGACGCACGCACGCGTGTCGGGACGTGAACAAGTACCGTCGTCCACTCCCAACCGCTAGTGGCGCACTTTACGATGATTCCTATTTGTTAGCGAAATATCGGGATATGGAAGGGGCTTGTCAGAGCCTACTAGAAATGCTTGGTATGTTTAAGTTAAAGGAGGATAGTTGTGGCCTGAGCAAACCTTGAAATAGTTATTTTCGTGAAAGAAAGCAATGGATACGCCATGAAATAAGTGAAAATAGAATAAAGCAAAAATTTCACATTTCACAGAAGACTTTCACTGTTTATCACAAAATAATTTCAAATAGTTTGTATGCTCGTATGGTTATTTCAATATTTCAATAAAAGGTTGTGCTTCAAAAACTGCTTTATTGAACAATATTACTAAGTATGCATACCGTCTTATTTTGAATTTAGGCTTTTCAAAATGCAATTACAACCTTGTAACTTCTGAGAATATTCGCTCAGTAAAATGTCTATTCTCAGTATCTTTTCTCGTAACAGGTTTCTTTGATAGGTTTGAATTTAAACATAATAATCTCACTGTCACAAATGTGAATTAAAATTTATAAAAGGATAAGTGGACTTTGTTAAACTTGATTACTGGTAGTTTCAGGTGACAAGTGTCATTGATTGGATGTAAAGGTGAAGTGTCAGATTACATTGATGTTTCCTTTGGCGAAGTTTGCCCATGACGTGTACAATATACTACTTCAGCAATTCAAACAACATGTATGTGAGCAGGTAGGGAAAGCTTTCCCTTGGTGTCAGGCAACGTGCCAATGCATTGGTCAGACTCTATGATAGAAATGTGGTAGACGTATTGTCGTCATCGAGGCAAAGCACTACACCCAGTCCAGTATTATTAGCAAGAAGCAAGTCGAGCAGCTGCTCAATTACAAAGGAGTAACGCACGCTGACGGCGCCACTGGACGCCGACACTGAGGAACTGATGAGAGCGAATGCGACTTGTGAGGGCGGATGTTATTAACCTGTTGAGTAACTTTCGAGCGGCGAAGCACGCTATTCTGGCACAGTTTAGCCGAAGCAACAACTACGAGCAGGCGAGTATCTCACCGTGAAGAAGCAAGCTGCATAGAACTTGCAAACATTTGATTTTACTGAAGTCCATAACCAGTGTGCGAAATTAAGAGAAAATAGCTTCAGGTCATAAGGACCTGCACCAAGCCAAAGCTTCAGGTCCTTACAGAAAACTACCGGTCCTCAATAAATGCAGTGTTAACGACCATTAAAGTCAACTTCTCCACCAATACTATGCTTTTGAATGTTGTAATATTTCAAGTATTCACTCCAAAGGACTATTGCGCACATAAATTGCAGAATAGTGTAAGTGAATGATCATGAAATGTTCATCTACATGATCTGGAATCTGACAGGATCTGTCATGAGCACACATTTGTCAATGTTTTCCACCAAAGGGGGGGGGGGGACTATGGGACTAACAGGAGAATTTGACATTTTTTCTAGCCATGTCAAATCCCCCCACTCTCGGACTATAAAACGATATCAAACACCCAGGGGCCGGGGAATACGGTCTCATTCACTGGCTACATGTGGATGATGAAAGCGAGAAAGTTTGTCTCTCATGACTTTCTATGGGGAATGTTGTTCTCTACATTACTATGTACAATTGTACACTACACCAGGGCATGTGATATTGTGATTTGAAAATGGTTGGCGAGCTGAAAATCACTTCTGAAATAAACCAAGGCAGGTGGTAGAAGAGTGAGTGAATAACTTAGTACCCTGAAAACAGTCATGAGCAAGGGGAGTGTATGAATAAATTTTTATGCAAACATTGATAACTACGACTTTTTTATTGTAATGTAAAACAGAAGGGAGAAAATACCTGGTATGTATTTTGATATGGCGTATGGATTACTTTCAAATTTTTTCAAAAAATATAAAGATGCTTAAATATGACCTCTGTTGCATTCATGAAGAAACAGATGAAGTTATACTTTCAATTAAAAGGACAAGTATCGTAACTTTTTCTCAATTATAGAAATTGCAGACAACATGAATGGCACACGACGCCACTCGCGGAAATAAATGCATATTTTCTGATCGAAAAGTTTTGCCTTAGCGATTGCTGGGTCTCATCGCCCTTTGAAAGCTTAAAGTTATTAAAATGACTCTGAAAAGTTTGACAAACACTCAATACTGCTGAAAACATCGACAAGATCAGTTAATGATACCGTAAAATCTGAAAAGACGTAATTTTTTGCGACATTTAGGCCTATACAGTCCAGGATGACGGTGAGTTTTGCCTGCCTGTCGTGAAACGGTATACATCGAAACAATTTGAAGCCCTAATCTCGGCCTCTGAGAGTATACACGAGGGATCGTGCAACTCGACAAAACTGTTAATGATAAGGCCGCTCTCTTTTATAAAATGTACACTTGTTATCACGATATATCCTGGTAACAGTAGGCCTTGTGAACTTTGGTTAAATACCAACGAGCAAGCAAGATGTTCTAGCGGTCCACAAACAAACGCAGCGAAACGTGAACTTGCCTGTCGACTGCAGGTAGACTTTTAGGCTGTCGTGTAACATCTAGTCCTTGTATCGGGCGTAGTTCAAACCATAGATGTAAAAAAATACCTCCATGTTCAAAACCAAATATGTTTATTTTAGTCAACAGCACTGTTCTCGTAGTAGGTTTTTGTCCTAAACTCTTCTATGAACCGCTTATGTTTTGAGCGCTTCAATGGAAAATCAAAGCGAGGAAAATGGAGTCAGTTCGATAAAATTAAGGGCTGTATTATGTACATTTGTGTACATGTAAATTCCGAACACTTAAAGTGTGGAACTAGTGAAGTGATACTGGGTGTTGTTATCATATATGACTCAGATATGTTAACATTACCAGGGTTACACTCAATAGACGAGTATTATTATAATATTGTGTCACATTGTTGCACCAAAATCAATCCATTCCATTCCTAGAATCTGCATGCACGGACGTAATTCATCCTGATCTGAATGTAATCAGCTTCACCGTGCTATGCGCGTCGGAGGGATTAGACTCTTTGTAAATGTAAAGTCGCAAGACAAAAAAAATACCAAGTTGCGACATTGTCAACCCCCCCGGTCTGGCGTACCATAGAAATCGAATTCCCCACAACCAGGACGCGAAGTGCGATCAATATCCCCTGTTGCCCCGCACTCCGGGGGATCCCACGGTGGAAAACATTGATAGATGCATGACATTCAAGTCTGAATCGCATGATTCAGAGTCAGTCATCATCTGCATCTGTTACATCTGTTACAGGTCTTGATGGAGAAATTTCCATCATTTATTCCAAATTCCAGTCGGTCATAAGGACCGACATGTTGCTAAAAACTTTCGGCCCGACGAGAAATCTGTCGGTCTCGGACCGTCGGACCGACGTTAATTTCGCACACTGTCCATAACCTTCTTAGGCGTCATTTACAAACACTAGCTAGGAGAGCTGGATGAATTCGGGAGGGGGGTTAAAATTCCGGGGGGGGGGGGGCTAGTAGAGAGGGGATTTCAAAAGTTGCACTGGGTATAGGGGATCTGAAATATTATTGTTTCCAATGTTTGTACATTGTCAGATACCACAGTTGATCAGGTGATTCAACGTGAAATGAAATTCTGGAATGATTTTATAGCATTTCGTGATTTTTATTTTGAAAAAATCTAACATATTATGAATGCAGTTGAATTGTCATAAAAACGACAACTAGACATTTAACAGTGGACAAATCTGCAGCTGTTGATAATTTTTTTTCCTTTTCAATACTTCCATTCCATGTATCAACAACATGTTCATGCTCTCTCCCCGCAGCATGCTGAAAACACCAATATTCAAATTATCAACAAAGCCTGTATATGAATAACTATTGTTGACGATTTGATTATCGTCCACACTGGAGGCCATTTGTCAACGATGCAAATGCACAATACACAGGCAGTTTTTTGTTGTGTTCATTATGGTGTTTTGTTAATCCTTCCTGGGGCATGTCAGAATACCAATATGCAGCTTGTAAACAAAGCCAATACGACGATTATATAATTCTTGACAATTGAGTTAAAAGACATATCTTCAATAGGTTTCTTTCTCGGTTTAAACCTGAATTTCTTGTCCCACTCCCAATTGTATGTATAAAAATACCAAGTATTCACTTCAATATTATCAAAATTAAGTTGTACATTGTTATTTTGGCAGGTTCCGGAAAGTATACAGCGAAACGTTTATCACATCTATGTTGACTACCATCAAACCTTGTCTTACCCAAACAAAGTGTATAATACCAATGGATCAAATCAAACGTCGATACTAAAACATTTGAAAGAATTACTGCATACTTTGCAATCGAATAACATCAAATAAAGTTCCATCCACACATTTAATATTCACATGAATCCTAGTTTATACAATTTCTAAATACATGTAAATCTGGATGTGAAAGAATTGCAAAGCGATTTAACAAAATACATATTCCTTGATGGTCTTTTCAGTGTGAACAATCCCAGTAGAACAAATTATCTCCATCATATTTATTCAGATGAGTTAGAGATCAAAGAAACACATAAAGTGTGGATTTAGCTTCATATCTTAAGCTGTTTATTTAAATAAGACAGAAGACAGAATACTCTATGCACAAAGTTATATGACAAGCGGGATGAATTTTGATTTTCAAATTTCCAACTATCCATGTACTTGTCCAGCAATATTCCATCTGCTCCTGCTTATGGTGTATGTGTTTCACAACTCCGGGAATGCTGTAGAGCTTGCTGTTCATATGACGACTTTTGAGTAGGACATACATCATTGGCAATAAAGTTAGTGAGGCAGGGCTTCTCGGAAAGGCTTTCAAGATCGTTTAAGAAGTTCTATGGTAGATACGAAGATACATTTTCCGAATACGACATATCTGTTACACAAATCATACGTGACAGTATTCCTAGAACTTTGACAAATAAAATGATTCCGTAGCTTCACATGATTACCATTGATTTTGGCACTTTTGGGCCATTATTGACGGGTGCAGCATGCTTGCAGGGTCTAGCAATTCCGGACACCTGGTACCACCATGCATTACTTAGGGAGCCTTCAGTAATTACAGGGGGTGGGCCGGTGGAATTTCGCGCACACCTGTACCGTAAAATGTGACCCTCCCCCTATCCTCCTGTCTAAAATGTGACCCTCCCCCTTGCCCGACATTCTAAAACTTGACCCTCCCCCCAACCACTGCGGTATTCTCCCCAGGAATAACTAAAACAGTATCAGCTAATTTACATAACAATTGGGCTGGTCTTTTTGGAGGGACAGTGGCAATTTATCACGCAAGAATTTTGAAGAGATATGGTATTTCATACATTTGAGGGAGGGTCATCATATTTTGTGCAACTATAAGAAGGCAAGATGTGGCTGATTTAGTGCTTTATCCAAAATATCAAATCATAATACATGGAGTCTATCAGGAAATTATTGACAATTTACCCCCACAAATCATGCTACATCTGTATATTATATATGTTTGATAATGTATTTAAATGTACTTTGCGTGCATTTGTGCACAAGAAATTTATTTCTGAATTTCATCTAAAAAGTTGGTTCACTATCCATGGTGTCTATGATGAAATTATGAATAGTTTTTTCAATACAAAAATAGGTAAATCTTTGCATTTGTGTACTCTTGATTATTGATATTAATGTTCTTGATTAGACTAGAGTGGTTACAAGTCTATGGTTGTGTAAGAAATTTGATTTTGGAATTTCACCGAAATGTTGATTCACTATGCATAGCGGTCTATGATGAAACTATGAATAATTTTTTCAGTACAAAATTAGATAAATCTGTGCATTTATGTATGCTTGATTATTTAGATTATTGTTCTTGATTAGACTAGAGTGGTTACAAGTCTATGGTTGTGTAAGAAATTTGATTTTGGAATTTCACCGAAATGTCAATTCACTATGCATGGCGGTCTATAATGTGTACATATTTTGTTGGTGATTTCCTATTCAGGAAATATCACATGGACAATCAAAGTTTTGGCCATAAAATCAGTTTCTGTCAAAAGTGACCCTCCCCCCAAGATAGGTTTATAAAAAGTGACCCTCCCCCTTGAACTGTTTTCTAAAAAGTGACTCTCCCCCATTCCACCGCCCACCCCCTGTAATTACTGTAGGCTCCCTTATATTATGATTTTGACTGTTTGAAGCTATACTTAAGCCTGTTGTAGAAGAACATTATACTTTAATTTCATTTTCTCCGTGTAATCAAATTTTGCCTGAGATGACTCATCAAAATTCAAATCGGCAAAAAACACATGAAGAAGAAGGTGCTTGTCCTAAAATTGCCCATCGGTCTTCATATAGAAAATAAACGTGCACGATCTCTTCATAAGCGACTATTTATGCGAGGTTGCGAGTAAAAGCTCTGAGAAAATCTGGTTAAATAAAACCACATTTGCAAAATCATCAGTTAAAACACAGGTACATCATATCATTGCAAGCTCCACCTCTTTCGACCAAGATTTCAAAACTCATCAGCGGGCGGGGAGAAAAAATCGACATTTACTGTGAGAGGGAAGAAATTTCATTATTTTCAGCGGGCGAGGAGAAAATTGTTGGGTATTGGAAAATACGTAGAGGGAGGGGAGAGCCATGGCTGATGATAGAACTTGAGGGGAGATTAAGCGCCTAACGTAGATGGCAGCAATGTTTCAAGGTATACTGCAAGCTGCTGGCGCGGTTTTGTGTTAATCTAGGTTTCCTTGTGGTCATCTAGTGGGCAACGGGGAATTTCAGTGGTGGGAAGAGGAAAGTGGGGAGCTTGAATTGTTGTGGGGAGTGGGGAGCGGGCAGACCATAGATACTGGAGGGTAATGGGCATCATAATTTCAGTGGGAGGCGAAATTGCTAAGGCTTTATTCACAAATATTGGAGAATAGCCAGCGAGAGGTCGTCCAGATACGTACACACAGTCTTGGCTTCCATTTTTTCCAAGATAAAATATGTTCATTTCTTATGTCCAGTAGTCACATTCTGTAAGGCGTGAGAGATACATATAGAGTAAAATTGTCCGGGAGCAAGGGTTTTTGAATAAAATCTATAAGTTGTGGCTTCAACGTACAGCAGATGTGAATTACAGAAAAACATTCTTCCCATCATAAATATCAACACAATTTTTGAAGTGATCATACGAGCTCACATATAATGATTACTTTAATTTATTAATGATAATTTACAACCACCATGGAATTATTAGATTCCTTAAACAAATATTGTTTTTGTCAAATATCATTTCGTCTATGACTACGTTACATCAAACATTTCTCAGCAATTAATCAGTGTTGTATTAGTCTCCCTCTTTTTACCTTATAAAGAAGCTGGGAAATATATGGAGGATAAAATTACTTCGTTACAATACGTATGTTCCGAGTGTCTCAATTTGTTCACTGTTTTATAGCAGCCAGGAACAATATTCCTTCACCATCTGTCACCCTTTCGCCGTTGTACCCCTCTGAGTACGTGTCGGAAATTGTTGAGGATACGATACGGCACCCTGCCTCGACGACGGCTTCTTTTACGAGTGGTTCATCGACTTGAAGACTGTAAAAGTGCGCTTGTCCGGCGGTGTAGTCAGACTCGTTGACCGTATTGAACATGATTAGGATACCACCAGGCTTCAGAAGTTTGATAATGCTCTTCATGGATTCTTTGAAGGAGTTCTTGTCGGGGCTGGCAGCTTCCACACAATATGAGGTCATTATGGCATCAAACGGTTCATACACTTTTGGCTCCAGTGGATTTGACTTAAGGAGATCGCAGGGTATTATCTCTTTGATGGATCGGCGTAACAAGGCCTGTCTATCCTCCCATGTACTTCTGTAGGTCGAAAAGGTAACAGGTTAGATTATCTACTGCCCTCAAGACAGACAACATCTTGTTTCTAGTGGTACAGCAGAATTTAATAGCTATTACAGACTCGATAAAGCTGTTTACCCCAACATAATCACGCGCACGCCTGACGTGTGAATTGATTTATATATAGTACCGCGTTCCCGATGATATCGCTGCATTTTCTTAGAAACATGCGTGTGTAATTTTTAAGAAAGACCAATTTCTTTATGTAACGACTATTCTTAAACCTCGTCCGACTCTCAAATTAAATTTGCAAATTTCCTTTGATGTGTAATACTGCGTGAAGACAAGCAGTATCATTTCAAGTAATCGCTAATTTGCGTATTTGATAAACTTTCATAATTACTTTGATCTGTCTAGAAATGCTGCATCAAATTTGATGACACGTGGCACAGATGTTGATCTTTTTTAGTGTTATGGCACGCAAAGAAATGTCAATAAGTTGCTGATTTCCATATTTAATGAATTTTCGTGATT